>NC_064864.1:22955970-23279303 GCF_024139225.1 Suncus etruscus
AATTCTTCCAAATCAGGAAATTTCTCCCAATGTATCTCCCCACCTTCTGCCAAAACATAAAGTCTTTCTTCCCTAAAGAATGTCTGTTTGATGGAGTCTGAATCGACAGCTTTCAATTTCTTGAGTGGAAACACATACTGCAGTAGCCACAAAATCAAGAACTAAAAGGGAGCTACATTAAATTCGTAAGTTTCCAACTTGACTTATGAACCAGGCACTACCACTAACTAGTTGGACCCAGAATTCATCCTCCTGCAAAGTTGATTCCTGAACTCCTTGACTGGGTTGACTTTTGTCCACCAGCCACTCTTCATTTACTATGCTCCACGAAGGGTATGAATTTCAAGGTGCCTTGAACCTTAATGAAATTAAGTCTTTCTACTCAAAAAAGGGACAGTATGGGATGGGAGTGATAGTACATCTGGGTACGGGTTAGCTTCCGGATTCTATCCTCAGCGTCTCATATAATCCTCCTGAGCTCAGCTCTGCCAGGAGTAATCCCTAAACTCAAAGCCAGGAGTAAGCCCTAGTACTGTTGGAGTACAATGCCAGGTCCCTTATGTAAAAGGAAACTGAGGGAAAACTATCAGTATTCTAGTATTTTTTCAGGAGAAGACTTTCAGGTAACAACTGAAAGGTCCTGAAAACTGAAAGGAAGCAACTAAGGTCCTCTTTTGTTCTGGTAATTCAAAGGCTAATAGAGCATGATTGTAGTTGGGTTTCAGTCATAGACAGAATACCCCCCTTCACCAGTACAACATTCCTATCATCAATGCCCTCCCCACCAAACCCCTGCCTGTTTCCCATTTCTTTCTTGTTCAGAGAGAAGTGAAAAAACCCTTTGGGTTTCATTCCTTTTGACTAGCCTTTAAATTCTGACAAGTATCTGGACTGAGACCTGAATACTGGATATAGAGCAAAAGGGAGCAGAATAACCTGGCCTTTTCCAATAAGCACACAGTTTGGGAGAAGAATATAAATGTGTTACCCCCTCCCCCAACTTCCAGCCTATTTCACCTGGACGGTGAGACCCCCCCACAGTTGGGAGGGGTCTGTGGTTGGTAATGAAGGGGTTGCCTTGGGAGAGAGAAGGGGGAGATGCTGCAGGGAGAGATCAGAGACACAGGATGGATGCAGGAGCAGGAAAGAGACTGCTTAGCTTAGAGGCCATGTGAGGAATATGCACATGGCGGTTAGGTATCTTGTAATAAATCTGGATGTCTCCTGAAACATTATCTGACTGCTGTGAATCATGTTCTCATTGTTATCCTGAACCCACGGACCCTGAACCCACAGACCTGCAGGCCGAAGGGGCTGCAGGCTCCCAGCTGAGAAAGGCCTCAGCATCTATCCATCCATTTACACCACTAGGACTCTAATATATATTTAATTCAACATAAGTTGAATAAGTTGTATCTGGGGGTTGGAGAGATAGCACAGAGGCAGGGCATTTGCCTTGCATGCAGAAGGATGGTTGTTCGAATCCCGGCATCTCATATGGTCCCCCGAGCCTGTCAGGAGCGATTTTTGAGCCTAGAGCCAGGAGGAACCCCCTGAGTGCTGCTGGGTGTGACCCAAAAACCAAAAACCAAAACCAAAACCAAACAAACCCAAAAAAACCCTGTAAATGTATCTGCTAGCTGGAGTGTGGGTGCTGATGATGCCTCCCCCAGATGCCTCCCCCAGATAGCTGCCTGCTTCTTAGAAGCGGAAGGCTTACTTATTAGTATTCCTGAACCCATTTTGCCCTCTTCAGTGTGTATGGATTATTTTCTGCATCAGCATTTGCTTTCAGACCTGTGTCCTGGCTTAGAAACTTGAGGTTTGATTAACAATCCAGCAATCCAGGAGCAGAGCAATAATAGCTCAGAGTTAGGGCGGTAGGCGGCCAACCATGGATGGACCCAGGTTCGATTCCTGGCACCCCATATGGTTCCCCAAGCCTGCCAGGAGCGTTTCTAAGCACAGATCCAGGAGTAACCCCTGAGCACCCCGGGGTGTGACCCAAGATACCCCCACCCCAATATCCAAGAGCCTATAGTGATAGCACACCCAATAGGGTGTTTGCTTTCATGTGGCTGAACTGAATTCAATCCCTGGCATCCCGTATGGCCCCTGGAGCCTGTAGAGTACTGTCAGGTGTATTTTTGTGCCCAAAAATAATTAAAAAGAAAAGTTCTCCAAAGCAGCCTTGTTTGCAGGAGTGAATTCTTGGAGGGGATGGGTGGGGGAATCTTCCATGAACTGTCACCAGTTAAAGCAAATTGCAGCTACAAGGCAGAGAAGGCCCAAGTTGCTTTATAGTGTAGACAAACTCTAATGTGTTGACATTAAGGATGCTAATGATTATGCATAGATTAAGAAAAGTTGAGCATATATGTTGAAACATATCAGGTCATCTAATGATTAAGAGAAATAATACTATGCTCATTAGATTAAAAATGTCACCCTTTCAGTCCCTCTCATGCTCTCCCCCTCAATAGGGAAGACCAGACCAAATTTAGCTGAGAATGTTACCTTTTCAGCCTCTCCTGTGCCCATGCTTTCCCAAAAGAGCGTTGCCTGAAGGATATACATCAAATCTAATAAACTCCCACATCCCCAATACACAAGAATTATCTCGCACAAATGCCCTCAGAGAGGAGAGATGTCTTTCCAGTAAAAAAAATCATGCTCTATTTCAAACCCAACCTAAGGCTGATTAATATTCCAATTACTACTGGTAGCCCAGAGAAACCTTCACCTCCCAGGCATGATTCAAATTCCAGCACCTCAGATGATGAACCAGTTAACATCTCTTCAGACACTCCATATTGCAAGAAATACTTAATTGACTGGAGTAAAAGTGCGTTTGGACACCCTCCCCAAATTTTCAAACAGTGGCTAGAGTATGCCTGAGCCCTTCACAGTACTTGCAGTGGAGGATTTGATATAGTGATGAGACCAAGGCAAAAGTATCCACCCTAGGTCGGGCTGGCAGGAGACTGGTGTCCGAATAACATACGATATGTTAATATGAGAGAGAGTATGGGAAAACCAGAAAACCTGCCTCGAACACTTCTAACACAAGTCCGCGAGATATCACTGGTGCATGGAGAGGATTGATACAAATGCAGAATTCAAGGGTAGTTACACAAAAATCTTTCAAGCAGTTGCAGAGCTTTATGCTCAATTCATAGGAAAAAAAGAACAGATGCAGTGCAAAGGCAAGTGAGAGAGAGACCCAGCAGCATCTGATAAGGCAGTTGGCCTTTGAAAATGCCAAAGAAGATTGCCAAAAAATTTTGTGCCCCATTAGGGAGAAAGATGATGTTATGGGGCTATCTGAAAGAATTCCAAAATGTAGGTTCCATTTCACATCAGGCACATGTGAAAAAGTCAGGTTCAGGGACAGCACAGCTGTGGAGGGGTTGATGAGACCCTGGAGTAGACCAGGTCAGACAGACCAAATCAGAGGCCAGATGTCTGGAAAATGTTAAAGGTATCCACAACCCAATTCCCCAGTAGCTAAGCAAAGATAACACACTGATGAGTTCAACATTGGGTAAGGGATAGAAGTCACCCATGAGTGAATTAAGACAGAAGTGATAGACTAAACTCTCAGGGAACATCACTGCAAGTTGGTTCACAGCACCAAAACTGTTAAGAGTACAACTTATTTTATCCAAAACAAAGACTTTCCCTGACTTCCTGTCCCTCCCCTTTACCTACCTCCTATGTACATAGAAAAATTCTGTGTAGACTAGACTAGCCTCAAGATAAATCTTTTGTCTGCCACCTTCTACCTCTCCCCCACCCAGTTTTGGACTGAAGTCCTTAATAGAGGCTGTTTGGCAGGCTGACGACCACAAGATTAGAAGCTCTCCAACAGGCATGCCTTTCTGGATGCTTGGCCTGGTTTATTTCTTGCAGTGACCCTGCTCCGAACCCATTTCTTTGGGGTTGGATTATGGCATGTGGAACCATTTAAGTTCCCATCATTAAGTTCCTTAATGATCAAAAGGTTACAGGTTGTCTCCAGTCTCTTGGTTGTGTTTTTTGTGAGCTTCATCACAGAATGGAAACTTTTGGACTTCCAACAGCAGCAGTATACAACTTTATCTCCCAAACCCTCCATGTTAAATGCATGTATCATGTTGGGGTTATCTTTCTGGATGTGAAGGTTGACCATAGACTTGTATCTTTGCTATAAAATCTTCTGTAAGCTAGACAACCAAGTGCAGCTGTCCCAGAAGCAAACATGTTTCCATCCAACTCATACATTGGGAAGTCAAACTTATGGTATCGTGGTTTGCAAGGCGTGTTACACAGGACACTAAGCACAAACTGCCTCATGTAGAGTGCCTGAAGTCAAGGTACAAGAGGTGTCCTAAAGGCACTGACTCCAGTAATGACTTTCTCTTTTAACTTTCATTATGGGAGATGCTGAGACAAAATTTAAGAGGAATATGTCAGAAGGAAATAAATGTTTGGGCCAGAAAGCAATGCGAATATAAAGGGAGGGAAGGTCCTGAACTCCAACTAAATGAGTTTGCCCTGTGAGTCAGGAAAAAATGGATTGCAAGGGGCACTGGGCCACTTGTTTATACATAAGTATATAACAGCAGACAACCACAGGAGACAAATCCTAGCCCACTGAAATCAGTGTTGCAGAAATAAATGCAGAGACCGAGAGTGCAGTGCACTGGAGAGCCTGCACTGGGGGACCATAGAGGAAGAAGGGGATCAAACCGGGGTCAGTCATATGCAAGGCAAAAGCCCTACCCACTGTGCTATCTCACTCCAGCCCCAATATTCTCATATTTCTGACAGAATTTTATTAATATTTTATTAATTTAATGCACATTATTTAGGTTATACATCCTAATTGTTTATAGCTATCACCAAGTTTAATTTTTGCATTGACTATGTATTTTGAATGGATATCTTTTTTATGGTGTGCTTTTTTTCATTTTTCCCTTGCAAAACTAAAATTAATTTGAGCTAAATTTGAATTTTGAGGTTGGACTTAACTTAGGGATGGGAAAGAGCAGGGAGAAAATGTTTATATTTTATGTCCAATATGCCCTTAGAGTTCAGTGGTGCCAAGTTCTGGCCCTTTCCAAGGTCTTTTAGGGTGAAACCTAACCTGCCACATGCCCGAAAAGTAGAATATGGGTTACCTCCCCTCTTCCTCCTTGGGGAAAAGTTGATGCCAAAGAGGGAGTCTTTCACTGACCCCCCCATTCTTGTTCCACACAATGCTCTGCTCAGCAGGAAGCAGTAATCATTTATTCACCCAGGAATCTAACAAGTGGGCAATTCATTCAACTTTTTTTTTTTTTTTTTTGTCTAGACTTGCTATGTGGGTGGCCAGCAGTGCCCTCTCCTGGTGGAGGGTGAAGCAGAGCAAGCTATACCACTTTATACTCCCTGTCCACTACCCCAGTCCCTAGGACTTCCCAACAGACTGCTGCTGAGCTCTTCTGCTTGGTCCTGCATACTCTTCCCTCTCCTTAGCTCCTCTTTATTTTCAGTTTTGCAGTTCACTGCAGCTTCATTTCTCTGCCTCCCTTACCACTCACTGGTACTTGTCAAGGATCCCCTTGAACGCTATACAATTGCAATGATTAAGAACAAAGGTGGGGCCCGGAGAGATAGCACAGTGGTGTTTGCCTTGCAAGTAGCCAATTCAGGACCTAAGGTGGTTGGTTCGAATCCCAGTGTCCCATATGGTCCCCCGTGCCTGCCAGGAGCTATTTCTGAGCAGACAGTCAGGAGTAACCCCTGAGCATCGCCAGGTGTGGCCCCAAAACCAACCCCCCCCCAAAAAAAACCCCAAAAAAACAAAGGTGGATTTATAGCAAAAGTAAATGGAGCTTTCAGGCAATGCTTTTTCAGATTTGCCTGTGGAAAATCTTTGGTGGTGAATCTGCAGAAGATATTTTTATTGTTGGTGAGGTCCAGTGGCACTTTCCATTATGGAGTTCCTGTACCACTTTCTATGGGAGTGGCAGTGGTCCTTTTGGATGTGCCTAAAGGGGAAGGAAGGTCACTATTCATGTTTAAAGGGCAGATGAAATTATCTTCCATTATCTATTTTCTAAGTAGGAAATAGTACAAATTCATTCTTCTACAGAAAGTGACCAAAGAGTCTACAACCAAATAATATGGGAAGTAAAGGATGGTAATATTTTAAGGACTAAAGTATGAACTACTATAGGGGGCAGAGCGATATTAAAAAGGACAGAGATATTACAGTGGGCAAAGTGCTTGCCCTGCTTGCAGTCAACTTGGATTTGATCTCTGGCATCCCATATGGTCCCCCCCAAGCACTGCCAGAAGTGATTACTTAGAGAAGAGCCAGGAGTAACTCCTTAGCTTACTTTCTCAAGTTGTGACCCCCCCAAAAAAATTAAGGTGTGTGCTCACTTCGGCAGCACATACACTGAAATTGGAATGATACAGAGATTAACATGGCCCATCGCAAGGATGACACGCGAATTCGTGAAGCATTCCGTATTTTTAAAAAATTAAGGTGTAAGCCTGTTACTATAAATATAGGGCATTTTCTTGAATTTGTGATGTTTATAAAATTTGTTTTAAACATTAGTCATTTATTTTCTCAATTTGGTCACTTTACACCTATATATGTAAAGACATTTGTATCATTTCTAGGTTTTCTGGGTTTTATCTTTAGGCTCCTTTCCTTACCAGCTCTTAAGGCCCACTGCATTTTGTTTAAAGTATTAAACATGTATTCTCCATGCACAGTTTTTAACTTTCTGCTATAATTCTTTGGAACTAACACACCCTACTTAAAGTATTAATCTGTAGTACTAATAATTTATTCCTACAGGAATTATCACTAATTAACCCATGAGGAAACAAAGGCCAAAGCTTAAGGATGAAAGCAGTGAGTGTTGACAGTATGACATTAAGGATGAACTAAAGATATCTGCAGCGCTTTGTCCAAAGGCTATTCTAGTTGGTGACAAAGTAACTGCCTCTTAACAGATTTCCAGTCAGGGCTCCTTCCTTATAGCAGTGGCCTACCTCTGAAGCCAGAAATGCCTTGGTTTATATGGTGACATTTACAAGCCATCTTAAGAAGTAGAGCTAACATGACTTGCCCAAGATCACTCAGCTAGTAAGTGACAGATCCAGGTTTCAAATCTAAGACTCTGAGCCTATAGTCAGGGAGCACTGGATTCAGATCTAGGGAGAATAGGGGCAGACTGCCAGAAAACTAAGCCAATCTGGCATTGGGGCATCAGAAGGTTATGGCTGGAACAGGTTCCTTATTTCCCCACTGGCTTCTCCCCAAATCATGTAACTTTTCTGGAGACATTCGAGTGTCCCATATCCTTTAATAGTACTTTATATATCTCACTAGGTCTCAATAACAATCCTTAGAAGAGGGCAGGTATTTTACAGAGGACAAAGCAACCCCCCCCAAATCTTGGGAGCTCAACAAATTCTCAAATGGACTTTTTTTTTCACGTTATCAACAGTAATATTTTCTAGAGGTGCAGGGGGCAGTGTAGGAGTAGGTTCTAGAGAAGACCATTAAGGGACTCCCTAAAGGAGGTTGGCTCTCACCCCAAGGTACCTGGGGAAAAACAAAACATAAACAAGAAATGGGGGGAAAAGTTACTGGGGACTTGCACTGATCCCCTGGACATAGCTGGTCCAAAATACCCAGAAGCCATGAAGCCCGTAAGAGACTTGTCTTATCTAGTTCTCACTTAACAGAGCCCCTATGATGTCCTTCCCACCTCTCCTGGCAGTGCCACTACCTAGGTATATTTCCCTTCTTTTTTTTTTTTTTTTTTGGTTTTTTGGGCCACACCCGGCGGTGCTCAGGGGTTACTCCTGGCTGTCTGCTCAGAAATAGCTCCTGGCAGGCACGGGGGACCATATGGGATACCAGGATTCGAACCAACCACCTTAGGTCCTGGATCGGCTGCTTGCAAGGCAAACACCGCTGTGCTATCTCCCCGGGCCCTTTATTTCCCTTCTTAACCTGAAGTCTCAAAAGGTGACTATCAGTCTTGCTTAAGAGGGAGCTAACAGCAAATAGTCATAGACTTCCAATAACATGGGAAAGCAACGTCTGAGGTCCCTGCCTGTACCATCCCTATCTTATCTTGTATATTAAAAACAAAGCAAAAGGAACAAAATCTCCTCTAAAAATGAGGTTCGATTAGGATTCCTAAAGGCCAGGGGTAGCAGTTCCTGGTCCCCTTTGGTTTCCTTTCATCTTCCCTTTCCCCTTTTCCTTGCATCCATAGGCCCTCTGGCCTTCTAGGCTCCTGAGCAGTTCCACTGGCCACTGTGGAGACCCTGCACTCCTGCTTTGGGCCCAGGGCTGTTTCAGTTTCTTGGACAAGGATGGAGAGACCCCTCCACCCAGCCTTCAGCCCTGGATCCGAGGAAAAACTCAGGTTCCCAACTCTTAAGAACCCCTCTGAAGCCTCAGCACCTGGCACATTCCCCAGTCCCAGAGAATCTGTCCACCTCTCCCCTCAGGCTCAGGCTCAGGCGTTTGGAACCTGGCCACGCCCCCAACCGTGGGTCCGCGAGAGTAACGGACAAGCGCGCACACAATCCTGATTGGTTCGCGCCGCCCCGTTGCCCGGGCAACGCTCAACCCCGCCCTCCCACCTCCCGGCAAGCTCTGCGTGGAGACCGACGCGAGCCGGGGGCGGAGCCGGCAAGGTTTGTTTTCCCGCCCACTCCCAGCATGCTAAGCGCGAGGGAGTTAGGGCCGTTCCCTTCTGACCTTGGGCCCAGTTGTCCTAAGGCTCTGCCTTGAGCCTTGAGTCCAAAGTCAGGCGTTCAGTATTTATTTATTTATTTTTTATCAGAAGGAAATATTTATTTTTTTTAATCAGGAGGAAAATCACCTTCTTGTCATCCAACCCAGAATTTAAAATCAAATACATTTTGCACAAACAGTTCTTGTTCAACTGTGATGTGCACATTGAGGTAGCAGTCAGTTTTGCTCTCCATGTACTTTTAAATTTGTCTAGAGTGCTGAATTTCCTTGCACCAGCAAAATTCTATTTGACTTAAGGGCCTTATCTTGATAGATTGTTGATCTAAAATCAACACCCTGTCTCAACTCTGTGAAATATTATGGAGAGTGCTCAGTAAACTTAGAATTGAGCTGCTATGGAACCTAGCCTTCCATTTGGGGCATTTACCCCAAGATTAAAAAAAAAATTCAGAAGATATATGCAAAAAATTATTCATTGCATGACTCCATAAATAGCTAAAATATGGAATTAACATAGGTATCCAACAACAGCTGAATAGATTATGAAGATGTATATATAAAAATATATACACATAATGGAATACAATGCAGCTTCAATAAATGATTAAATCATAGAATTTATTGACAACCTGTTGGGCATGTTGAGTGAAGTAATCTAAAAGAAGAAGGACCAAAGGGGGCCAGAGAGATAGATGGAGGTAGAATGTTTGCCTTGCATGCACAAGGATGGTGGTTCAAATCCCAGTATCCCATATGGTCACCGAGCCTGCCAGGACCGATTTCTGAGCACAGAGCCAGGAGTAATCCCTGAGCGCTGCCGGGTATGACCCAAAAACAAAGCGAAACAAAAACAAAACAAAACAAAAAACGAAGGACCAAAGAAGAAGGATATACCTGTGGTATATAGAATAACTAATAAGAAAATGTAATGTAGTAAAGGGGGATGCCTTTGAACGAAGAATATAGAGGAGAAGAAAATAAATTGAAGAGGAAAGGAAAAGATGTGAAAGGGGTAATGAGGATTGGGGCCTCGCTTACACTGATGATATGGGAGAGTTGTTCAACTATGTATCCAAAGCACAGACTCAACAACACTAAAAATATGAGATCTAAACTACACGTTAGAACTTTGAAATGTGCTTGTCAAGGGAGCAGGCTGATGTGAGGGTGGAGGGGCAGGAGGGATCATGGGAATACTGGTGCATGGAAGTTGATATGGTGATGGGATTGACACTGGTGGCATACTATTATATGCCTAAGATTCATCTATCAATAGCTTTATAAATCATGGCTCTTAAATAAGAATTAAAATAAAAATAAAATCGGGCCCGGAGAGACAGCACAGCGGCGTTTGCCTTGCAAGCAGCCAATCCAGGACCAAAGGTGGTTGGTTCGAATCCCGGTGTCCCATATGGTCCCCCGTGCCTGCCAGGAGCTATTTCTGAGCAGACGGCCAGGAGTAACCCCTGAGCAATGCCGGGAGTGGCCCCCCCCCCAAAAAAATAAAATAAAATCACCACTTATTAAGTATAGTGAGAAGGTTAGGAACATAAACAGTAACTAGAGGCAAGAACTCTGAGTGACCATTCTAGTAGCTGGGCAGAGCTGAAAAGTTAATAAATCATAAATTATGTCTAGAACAGAACAAATGAGAACTAGTCAGACCTGATTGCCTGGACAGGAAAGGAACAGATTTCACAGAAACACTTAATAAATGTCCATATGACATTTAAAACAATATATTCACCACGAAGATTTCTAGTACAAGGGCTTCAAATATGTACCCTAATTTTCATATATGCCCCATGCTCCACTGTATTGTGATGCAACTGATCAGAAAAACCTGTTTTCTTGCCCTTTTTTTTTGTTTGTTTGTGTGTGTTATTGTTTGATTGATGTTTGTTTGACTTTTGGTTTTTGGGCCACTCCTGGTGATGCCCAGGGGCCATTCCTGGTTATCTGCTCAGAAATCGCTGCTAGCTCGGGACTATATGGGACACCAGTGATTGAACCCTGAGTCAGTTACATGCAAGGCAAATGCCCTACCACTATGCTATCACTCTGGCCCCTCTTGCTCATTTTTTTTTTTTAGCTGAGGGTGGGGGAGAGGGAGGAAGGGAGGGAGGGAGGGAGGAAGGAAGGAAGGAAGGAAGGAAGGAAGGAAGGAAGGAAGGAGGTAAGGAGGGAGGGAGGGAGGAAGGGAAGAAAGGATGGAAGGGAAGAAGGAAGGAAGGAAGGAAGGAGGAAGGGAAGAAGGAAGGAAGGAAGGAAGGAAGGAAGGAAGGAAGGAAGGAAGGAAGGAAGGAAGGAAGGAAGGAAGAAGGGAGACTTGCTCATTTTCTAATTGACCCTTTAGGCTGCCTGAAATTTTCCTATTCAAAAGTTCTCCTGTATCTAATCTCTTCACTATAGTTAGATCAGTTGCCTAACTATGATTCATGTAGAAGCTAATAAAATTCCTTGCTTTTTTGCATATTTACTGATATGCTTGTTTAAGAGAAATCTGGTAAAGCAAAACCACAGTTATCTTTTATTCTCTTCAGAGAGTTTTACATCATCATCATCATCATCATTTGATTCTAGGAATGGAACTCACGATCTCACAAGGTAGGACTCTACAGTTGAGTCATAACTGAAGTCTCTTATTATTGATATAACATAATTAATATTCATTCTTTTGGTATACAAATTTACTAAACCTCCATCCCCACCCAAACACCACTTCTAATCCATTTTATCACCTACCATTCCTTCCCATCCTGCTTGGTAACTTTAGTTGTGTTGTCAGGGTCCAAGGGTTTGTCTTCATTGGACACTGTACATTGATATCATTTTTATGAGAAATAAATACATGAGAAATAAACAGGCATTTGTCTTTTCTCCGAATTATTCTGCTTATTTTTATTCCTCTTATAGTTAACATGATACATTTTAATTCCAGCCAAATTGTAGCAAAAGGTGACATTTCATCTTCTACCTGGGTAATGCCCTTGTGTACATAGATCATGGTTTCTTTACTTATTTGTTCTTTAGGCATATAAATTATTTTCAGATCTAGGCTATTGCAAATATTATAAAATAAATATAGGTGCACACATCTTTTTGAATCAATGATTTTGTGTTTTGGGATGGATGGCAGGGAGTCAAACCACTGGGTCCTATGGAAGTTCCCATCTTAATTTTATTTTTTATTTTTGGGTCACCCCCAGCAGTACTCAAGGGTTACTCCTGGCTCTGTGTTCAGAAATTACTTCTGGTGGTGCTCAGGGAATCATTTAGGATGCCAGGCATCAAACCCGAGTAGGCTATGTGCAATGCCTTACTCATTGTACTATCGCTCTGTCCCTTTATTTCAATTTTTTGAGAAGTTTATAAACTTTTCATCACAGCACCAGATTACACACCCAGAGTGGATGAGGGTTTCTTTTTCACCAAATTCCACCAGTACTGGTTGTTTCCGGATTTATTTGTGTAAGCCATTTTCACTTGTGTAAAGTGACATTTCATTGTCATTTTGATTTGTATTTCTCTGATAACCAGTGATAATGAACACTTTTTCATATACCTTGTGACCATCTGAGTGTGTGTCTTCTTTAAGAAAATATCTATTAAAAAATAAAATAATAAGAAAGAAAGAAAATAAAAGAAAATATCTATTCAGCTCCTTTACTCAAACTTCAGGTTTCTTTCTAGCACTTTGCTCATAGATCACTGTCTTTTAGGCTAAAAATATTCAATTCCCTTTGATTCTCAGCCATATGTTCCATTCTCTTTGGGTGAAACATTTTCAACTTTTTGGCTATTATAAACTTGTAATAGTACCTTGAATAGTATATTGACATAGTGCTTGTTCTGGGAATTAATCTGGGGTTCTGGTGTGTAAAGCATACCTTCCCTTCCTTCACTATCTCCCAAGTCCCCAAAGATAAATTAGTATTATTTATTTATTTATTTATTTATTGGCTTTTTTGGCCACACCCAGTGGTGCTCATAGGTTACTCATGGTTCTGTGCTCAGCAATTGCTCCTGGCTAGGGGAGGGGGACCATATGGGATGCCAGGGATCGAACCCATGTCCATCCTGGGTCAGCTGCATGTAAGGCAAACTCCCTACCACTCTGCTACCTTTTCAGCCCCGAATTAGTGTAGCTTAAAAAATTAAGCTAAGGAAGGTTGGAGAAATAGTACAGAGGACAGGGAGCTTGCATTGCATGCTATCAACCTGAGTTTGATCCCCAGCATCTCATCTGATCCCCTGAACACTTCCAGGAATAATCCCTCTGGTTCTGAGTACAGAGCCAGGAATAACCCTGGAATACCATCAGGTGTGGTTCCCAAAAAACACAAAACAAAATTAAATTAAGAAGTATGAATGAATAATGCAGAAGAGAGTTAATAAAACAGTTTTGACTACTATCCTTTAGAAAATTTTTCAAGATTAACTTATGGTTGGCATTTCTCTTCCAGTGCTAGGAGAAAGGATCCCACAACATTCTCAAAGGTCATTTTATTTATTTATTTAATTTTAATTTTTAAATTTTTTTGTTTTTGTTTTTCAGCCATACTTTGTGACGCTCAGGGGTCACTCCTGGCTATGCATTCAGAAATTGCTCCTGGCTTGGGGGACCATCTGGGACACCAGGGATCGAACCGCGGTCTGTCCTAGGCTAGCGTGCACAATGCCTTGCGCCCTACACCACTGTTTTGGCTCCTCAAAAGTCATTTTAAAGGGGTCGAAGGATGTTACAAATTTATGTTGCTTGCTTCTCCAAGTGAAAGGGTAAAACTTTAATCAGCTCAGGATGTTACTGCAAAATTTTAGATAAATCAGAGAGAAAAAATGGTAGAAAAAGCATTCCAGCTCTCTATAGGCTATTGCAGTTTTCTTTGCTCAAAATCCAACCTGTAATATTAACCCAGAACATGCAGAATTTATTAGCAGAAATTAGAAAAATTTATAATTAAAAAAAGAATGCTTTAAAAAGGATTCTGTATTTTGTGGCTATTGTGCATAGATATATGGTAAAATTAGTTTTAAATGGGAGTTTTGTGTGTTTATATGAACAATAGAAATGTTTATCATTGTTTTCCAAAATTATGAAATTTTGGGGGGTTTGTTTTATTTCTCTGTGTCTAATACTTACCACACATACCACCAAACTTCTAGAACCCTCCTACTACCAAAAAGAGCCCCGTGCCTTTTCTTCCCACTTTAGTCACTCTCCCTCTGATAACTACCATAGTTTTCTTGTTATTTTTGGGTCTCAGCCTGCAGTGCTCAAGGCTTACTTCTGACTGCACTCAGGAATCACTTCTAATAGGCTCGGGGGACCACATAGAATGCAGTGATTGAACCTAATGTGCAAGGACATGTGCAAGGCAAGTGCTCTACCAACTATACTATCTCTCCAGTCCCTACCCACCATAGTTTTTACTCTGATTAGAGTTTTGTTGGTTCTGGCCAGTTTATTTTCTTTAGCTAGTCATGCTCGCTCTCTCTCTCTCTCTCTCTCTCTCTCTCTCTCTCTCTCTCTCTCTCTCTCTCTCTCACCCTTCCTCCTTCCCTCCCTCCCTTTCCATCCTCAAAACTTCAAAATAAAAGCTGCTTTTGCTTCACTGCTTGCCTCCCACTGAAAATTATTTTCCCTTTTGTTTTGTTTTGTTTTGTTTTTGTTTTTGGGTCACACCCAGCAGCACTCAGGAGTTACTCCTGACTCTATGCTCAGAAATTGCCTTTGGCAGGCACGGGGGACCATATGGAATGCCCAGATTCAAACCACCTCCTTCTGCATGCAAGGCAAACGCCTTACCTCCATGCTATCTCTCTGGTCCCTATTTTTCCTTTTTAAATAAAGTTTGTTTGTTTGTTTCTTTCTCTCTTTCTCTCTTTCTCTCTCTCTCTTTCTTTCTTTCTTTCTCTCTCTCTTTCTTTCTTTCTTTCTTTCTTTCTTTCTTTCTTTCTTTCTTTCTTTCTTTCTTTCTTTCTTTCTTTCTTTCCTCTCTCTTTCTCTCTCTCTCTCTCTTTCTTTCTTTCTTTCTTTCTTTCTTTCTTTCTTTCTTTCTTTCTTTCTTTCTTTCTTTCTTTCTTTCTTTCTTTCTTTCTTTCTTTCTTTCTTTCTTTCCTTTCTTTCTTTCTTTCTTTCTTCTTTCTTTCTTTCTTTCTTTCTTTCTTTCTTTCTTTCTTTCTTTCTTTCTTTCTTTCTTTCTTTCTTTCTTTCTTTCCTTTCTTTCTTTCTTCTTTCTTTCTTTCTTTCTTTCTTTCTTTCTTTCTTTCTTTCTTTCTTTCTTTCTTTCTTTCTTTCTTTCTTTCTTTCTTTCTCTTCCTTCCTTCCTTCCTTCCTTCCTTCCTTCCTTCCTCCTTCCTTCCTTCCTTCCTTCCTTTCCTTTCTTTCTTTCTTTCTTTCTTTCTTTCTTTCTTTCTTTCTTTCTTTCTTTCTTTCTTTCTTTCTTTCTCTCTTTCTCTCTCTTTCTCTCTCCCTCTCTCCCTCCCTCCCTCCCTTCCTCCCTCCCTCCCTCCCTCCCTCCCTCCCTCCCTCCCTCCCTCCCTCCCTTCCTTCCTTCCTTCCTTCCTTCCTTCCTTCCTTCCTTCCTTCCTTCCTTCCTTCCTTCCTTCCTTCCTTCCTTCCTTCCTTCCTTCCTTCCTTCCTTCCTTCCTTCCTTCCTTCCTTCCTGCATTCCTTCCTGCATTCCTTCCTGCATTCCTTCCTTTCTGCATTCCTTCCTTTCTTCTTTCTCTCTTGAT
The DNA here is from genome assembly GCF_024139225.1 of Suncus etruscus. Classification (NCBI taxonomy): domain Eukaryota; kingdom Metazoa; phylum Chordata; class Mammalia; order Eulipotyphla; family Soricidae; genus Suncus; species Suncus etruscus. The sequence continues at coordinate 22,971,473 of NC_064864.1, forward strand.
TTGATTGATTAGTTCTTTGGGCCACACCCAGTGGTTATTAGAGGTTACTTCTGGCTCTGCCTTTAGAAATAGCCTCTGACAGGCTGGGGACCGTATGGGATGCCGGGAATTGAATTGGGTGCCTCCCGGGTCGGTCGGATGAATGCATGGCAAACGCCCCACTGTTGTGCTCTTAGGCTCCGAAAATTCTTTTTACTTTGAGAGAATGGCAGTGAATTAGAATAGCCTGGTTAGGGTTTAGCTTTGACCTTGTTCTCCTATAAAACCAGTTCTCTGCTGCAGCCTGAGTCCACAGCTCCCTGAGAAATTGGAGGGCAGGGATCAACTCCCATACCACGCATAACAAATAAATATTAGAGGCAGTTTAATGAGAGGTCTGTACTGACAGGGGATTCACTACAGTCTTTTTTTTTTAGTTCCAAATTTCCCAGGCACTCTTGTTGGTAGAGTATTTAGAGAGAAAGCAGTAGATTTCCTTCTCTAGGCTTCCACTATTTCCTCCTCACTTCACATAAATCACCTGGGTACTCCAGGTCACTTCCACTAGGGGAAGTCCACTGGTTTCAACATGAAACGTAGCTGTGCTCAGTGCTTACTCTTGGCTCTGCACTAAGAGCTCAGTCCTAATAGCACACAGTGGACCATATGTGGTACCAGATGACTGTGTGCAAGGCAAGTACCTTAAATCCCATGTTATCCTCTAGCTCCATATTTGTGGCAGTTCCTTTTATTGTATGAAAGTTCTTTTCTTTTTCTTTAATTTGGGCCATTCTTAGTAGTGCTCAGGGCTTACTCTTGGCTCTCTGTTCAGAGATCAGTTGTGGTGGGGTTTGAGGGACCGTATGTGGTGCCAGAGAACGAACTGTGGTCTGTTGCATGTAAGGTAAGTACCTGCTGTACTATTGCCCTGGCTCTTGTATGAAAAATTTTAAAGTTGATGTAATCCCATTAGTTTATTTTTGCTTTTGTTTTCCTTGCCGCTGGAGTTGAATGTCCATCAACCCATATAATCCTCCAGGCACTGCCAGGACCAATCCTGAATGCACAGCCAGGAATTATTCCTAATGTGGCCCCAAAACAAAATAACAACAACAAACATTGAAAACAGCTAATGATTTTATCTTGCCAAATATTCTGGAAGATGAGAAGTGAAAGGCAATTTCTTTTTACTTACTTTTAATTGAATCACTATGAATTACAAAGTAACAAAGATGTTTGTGATTAAGTTCCAGGTGTACAATTTTCTAACACTAATAAGTTCACCAATGTCCATTTCCCTCTATCAGTGTCCCCACTTTCCCTCCCACTCACCAGCATCACATTAAGTCTCCTAGGGAACCTTCCCACTGCTATCATATTTCCTCTTAGCAATTGTTCTAGTGTTCACTTCCCTTACATATCCCCCACCCCAGTGGTGAGTTTCCTACTGAAGACCATCTCTAAAACATGGTTCTTGAATTTGCTTAACATCCTTATGTAGGGCCATGCTAATCTTCTTCTCTGTTTTGTTTCAGTTTTAGAATATGTGCTGCCAAAGCAAGCACCAAGAAACAATTTCTAATAGGGAAACAGAATTCAAAGAAGTAGTATTTGTTTTGCTGAAATCTCTTGTGAAATCCTATGCCTGACCTTTGAAGACTGGACAAATGTCTACTGGGCAGTGTTTTCAGTGGGCTATTCAAACTCTAAAAAGGATACTTCTTGCCAGTAACCTTGGAACTTGCCTAACTGGCCCTAGTGATTTTATTAAAAATCTATGTTTGTATTTTTTATTTTTTGGCCCACACCCGTTTGATGCTCAGGGGTTACTCCAAGCTAAGCGCTCAGAAATCGCCTCTGGCTTGGGGGAACCATAAGGAATGCTGGGGGATTAAACCGCGGTCCTTCCTTGTCTAGCGCTTGCAAGGCAGACACCTTACCTCTAGCGCCACCTCACCGGCCCCAAAAATCTATTTTTATTTTTTACAAGTTTTTCTCTTTTTTTGGTTTTTGGGCCACACCCGGCGGTGCTTAGGGGCTACTCCTGGCTGTCTGCTCAGAAATAGCTCCTGGCAGGCACGGGGACCATATGGGACACCGGGATTCGAACCAACCTGGTCCTGAATCAGCTGCTTGCAAGGCAAACACTGCTGTGCTATCTCTCCGGGCCCAAGATTTTCAATAGTTGTATTTCAGTAATATACTGACAGTGAATTAGGGCCGTTTCCACCACCAATGTTGACCTCCTTCCACCATAGTTGCCCGAGTGATTTTTAAAATTCTTTATCCAGGGACTCGAAGATCATACCTCGGTATTGTAGGGTGCTTGTGTTGCGCACAGCCAGTCTGGGTTAAATTCCCATCACCCCGGGAGCCGGAGAGATAGCATGGAGGTAAGGCATTTGTCTTGCATGCAGAAGGACAGTGGTTCGAATCCCAGCATCCCATATGGTCCCCTGAGCCTGTCAGCAACGATTTCTGAGCGTAGAGCCAGTAACCCCTGAGCGCTGCCGGGTGTGACCCCCCCAAAAATTCCCAGCACCCATATAGTCCCCCAAACCAGCTAGGAGTGAAAACAGAGTCAGGAGTAATAATTCCTAAACACCTCCAGGCCAATGGGAAGGGATTTTGCACATGGTCAATTTGTTCAATCCCTGGCACTCAGCATGGTCCCCAAGTCCCATCTGGAGTGATTCCAATGTGCAGAGCCAGTGTAATCCAGGTTGGACAGGGTTGCGAATTGTTGGACAGGGGTCCTGCAAGGGCAAATCTCCAACCTGGCTCTGGTCCCAGAAGGGCAGGACCGTGCTCTTTAAATCCTGGATCTACCCTGCACATCCATCACCAGGCTCTGCATCGCCTCCACCATGGGTCTGGAGCTCTATGTGGACCTGATTTCCCAGCCCTGCCGCGTCGTCTACATCTTTGCCAAGAAGAACCGCATCCCCTTTGAGCTACGCTATGTGGACTTCCTCAAAGGTGGGACCCTTTTAGCTCCATTTCTGGGAAGCCAAAACTCTCCTCCAACAACAGAGCCTCCCAAAAACACTGCTGCCCACAACTGAACCAAAAACTTCCCTGTGGGTGTCCTTTGTTTAGCAATAGGACTTCTTCTCTATACTTTTCTTTTCTCTCTAAAAATGAACCAAATGCCACCCAGTGTGTATGAGAGAGAGAGAGAGAGAGAGAGAGAGAGAGAGAGAGAGAGAGAGAGAGAGAGAGAGAGAGAGAGAGAGAGAGAGAGAGAGAGAGAGAGAGAGAGAGAGAGAGAGTGTGTGTGTGTATGTATGTGGTGGGTGGTGGTGATGGGAGGCAGTAGGTGGAGATTTTGTCAGGGCAAGAGATCAAAGGGTTTAGGAGGTTCGGTTCCATCCCAGACACCCTGGTTCTCTAACACTTCTGGGAGTGAATTCTTTCCTAAACCTTTCAATATCTCTTAGCATGCACAATCCCCTAATCACCCCTGTGTGGCCCAAACTACAGAAACACACATAACACACACACACACACACACACACACACACACACACACACACACACACACACACACACACACACACACACACTTGGGGCCAAGATATACTGTTGTGGAGATTGAAACAGAAATTATTATGGAACCTTCCTTCTTTTGACCATGCCAGTTCCAGCTAAATGAAAATAACTTCTCTTCAATCATCTGCAGCAGCTCCATCATAACTCAGGTCCCTCTGCAAAAGGGCAAGAGGCCAGGCCTGAATTCAGGCTGGCTGGGGAGGGAGCAGGAGGCCAGCTGAGCCTGGGCATCTCTACTCTGAGAACTCAGTAGGTGTGGCTCTGCACTATAGGTCTCTGATTTCCTCCTTAGGAGAGACCATTAGCAAGGACTTCACACAATTAAGCAGCCTGCAGAGGGTTCCTGTCCTCAAAGATGGTGACTTTGTCTTGAGTGAAAGGTACTTAATACTCTTGTGCCCTCTGGCCAACACTACACCCCAGCTCTTGTGCCCTCTACTACACCCCAGCTGCATCCCTGCCCCAGACTTGAAGTTCTTAAGTACCAAACAGAAGCTCTACCCTGTTCCTGTGGGGACACAAAAATATGGTGATTGAGGGAGGCACAGAGAGGAAAGGGAGCTTGGGGTAGAGGTGAGCAAATGCAGGGAAACTCCAGGGGTCCTGTGGGGCTGGGAGCACCTGGAGGTGTGAGCTTCTGATCCTGGTGTGCTCCCCAGTGTGGCCATCCTGTTCTAAATGATCTCTAAATATAAAACAGACAGTCACTGGTATCCATTTGATCCTCACATCCGAGCCCGCATCCATGAGTACCTGGGCTGGCATGGAGACCTCGTTCGAGGCACTTTTGGTGTGCCCCTGTGGGTAAAGGTGAGTGTAGCAGGTCAGCCCCTGAAGAGGTTGACTGATGGAGGGATGGAGAATGAGGCCCTTTTCTTCCAGCTCGGAGCACGCGTCTGCCACCCTGTCTAGCCCACGGTTCTGAGGTGAAACGGCGGGTAAACAGCTCGCAGACAATCAGGCTCGTGGAAATATTTGCTTTATTCGGATGGATAAAACTGAAGTCCAAAGACTCAGATTCAGTTCCAGCCAGCAAAAAGCCCCCGCCTTCCACAGACCCTTGCTCTTATAGTCCAGAGTCAGGTCCCACCCAATGGTGGGATCAGATACCAACCAATGGTGGAAGCAGAATCAGGTCCTACCCTAGGGTGGGGGCAGAATGCCAGGTCACACCCTAGGGTAGGGCACAGATTAGGGTGAGCAACATAGTAATCCCCCAAAATATTTACATACACAACAATTCCCCCTTTTGTTTTTAGTAAACAAACAATATTGTCTACAATTATTAAAAGAAAAATTAGTCAATAATAAAAGAGCAGCTGTTTGCATAAGCGCATCACAGGAAAATGTAAAGAAAAACTTCTAACCTAAGCACAGGGTGTCTAAAACCAGAAACATGTATCAAGGAATGAACTACAAGCTCCTGACAAGATAAATCTAAGACGTACATAGATCTTTCGAAGAGACACCAGAAAGGTTGTGTAGCAGGCAAGGAGAAGCACCTTTTCTTTATTTGTTGTTGTTGTTGTTGGTTTTTGGGTCACACCTGGCAGTGCTCAGGAGTTACTCCTGACTCCACGTTCAGAAATCGCTCCTGGCAGATACCGGCATTTGAACCAATGACCTTCTGCATGAAAGGCCAACGCCTCACCTCCATGCTATATCTCCAGCTCCATTTTCATTCAAGTTCAGGTAGACCAGAAAGCCCATCTTTGAGGGCATTGAACTAGGCCTTTATTTCAGAAGAAGAGGCTCATACACCCTCTGCACAGTGGGGAGCCACTGCAATGATGATCAATAGGTATCTGAACTTAGTCCAAGTTCTTAATCCAGTCTGAAGTACATAAGATGTCTGAAATTGATGTCGACTATTTATAGATGGGAGCTTAAGTAACAAACCAAAACAAAATGTTTAAGGCAGAGACCCTCCCTGTGTAAATAAACAACTTGAGGGCCCATCCAAAATGGATGGAACCTTCTATAAACCTAGTATTTTGCCTATGATGTGCCCACGCAAAAAACCCTGAGAACAGACAAAAATATCATTTGGGAAATTATAGACAATAATATATAACTCACAAACCTAAAGTCAAGAAAGCAAAACCTTAATGTAATACAACATCGATTCCTAATATTAAAAACTAAAATAGAAAAACATTAATTACGATAGTTAAAAGAAGTGTAGTACCAAACATAACTTCAAAGGATTACAGTTATAGGAAAAACAACAGATGTAATTTCTACAGAGTTCAATACCAATCTGTAAATATGAGGGGTCTGGAACTCCAAAAAGACCGGCAGAAGACACTTGATGGGTCTGGAAAAAGCGGGTTGAAGCCTTGTACAGGAGATAACATCAAGCTGAATGAAGAAGGAAGGCCAGTACAGTCATCCATGTGTTGGGGCATCCCCAAGCGTTACATCATTACATCATAAGTTGGTTGGGCTTCTGTATTTCCTTTGGGATCGGTGCAATCTTGGGGTAGCCATTGTAGAAACGGTCAACAATAGCATTTTGTATGTGGATGGAAAACCAGAAATTCAGATAGCACAGTTTAACTGGGATCCAGAGACTGTGGGTCTTGTCCATGGATCTTTTCTCTGGTGTTACATTGTGACACAAATCCCAGGTGGCTTAATTTCAACAAGTTTGCAGCATATATGGTGTAAAACTCCAACAGTCATGGATTTCTTCTTCCTGCCGAGATCAGGAAGCTTGTAGTTGTGGGTGAAGGAGATGGGTTGCACATGTGAAATCCTGAAAATTAAAATGTTAAGGACTAGGAAGAGAGAAGGAAGGATAAGGAAGACTAATTTGGGGAAGATAAAGTTAGGAAAAAGGAAACTATATACAAAATATGCAGAACAGACAGACACTAAACAAGACATACATACACAGACTTCACAAAAAATATGGCCATAACACTCACTCATACTAAAAAATATTTGTTGGAAAGGATCCAAAATAGAGCAAAAGAAAAGAGAATTCAGCTGAATAAATTAAAAGCTCCTTAAAATGTAATAGCCGGCAATTGTTTAGATAAATCATTTCAAATTCACTAAAAATATATATTTTTTTTTTTTTGCCTAGCAGATCTGAAAGAGAATTTCATGCGTAATACAAACATGGACAACTCTACTATACGTGTATATCAGTATATATACAAAGTTATTGTATAACAGTAACTTTATGATAATCAATCATAGGCAAGAAGCACTGTGAAGAAAGTCCACCTAAAATTATCATTATGTCAGCGTCTTAAAACCTAAATTGAGGGAAATAAAGCAATGATGTTAAAATAAAAAGAGTGAAAGTCGTTAAATGAGTATACCTAGAAAGAAAAACAACATTAATATGATAAGAAATTTCTCTTTCAGGTGAACCTTGACTAAATTAATTTGTAAAATTTCATGATTAACTGAGACCTAGAGCAATAATGAAATTAAGACATAAATCCATCCTACAAGGAAACACATTGGGGATTCATGATTTTCAATCTATATTCATTGATCATGCCTGTGGAAAGAATCCTAGAGCATTAATAGCAACTGATAAGGAAGTAAAATGATTATCTGGTGTTCATTGTAGATCTCTAAGAAGTATAAACCAGGATGTATGCTGCTGTGGATTTCACCAATGTATTAGAAGCACTGTTAGATTGTGTCCCGGGTCATGGGTGGAAGTAGAGGCCATGGCCAGAGCCCCACTTGTGTTTCTTCAGGTGATTGTTCCCATCAGTGGGCTCCAAGTACCAGAGGAGAAAGTGGAACGCAACAAAGAGCTCATGGACAAGACACTGCATAAGATGGAGGAATACTTCCTGGGCAACAAGCCTTTCCTTGCTGGCCAGGAGATGACCATTGCTGACCTACTGGCACTAGAGGAACTGATGCAGGTATGAAGTGGCCCTAAGCAGCCCAGCCCCTCCTATTGCCACCCTCTGTTAGAAACCCTGAGAAAGCAGCACTTTGTCCAGATGAGAGCAAGTTTCTGGGTGAGTTGGTGCTGAGGTGCTAGCCTTCTCTCCTGAGTTGGTGCTCTTGGGTTCTGCCATGGAGCTGGTGACCCAGACCTCTCAGGGGCTTGGGGAAAGGGCCAGTATTGTCAGGGCTCTTGGAATTGTGCACTGAGACTTTTATTATTATTATTATTATTATTATTATTATTATTATTATTCCTGTAGCCCTTGGGTGTTGGCTATGACCTGCTTGCAGGACATAAGAAACTGGCAGCCTGGCGTAATCGAGTGGAGACTTTCCTGGGTGCTGACCTGGTTAAGGAAGCCCATCATACTATCATGAATATCGTTCAAGTTTCTGCCACTACAACCATCCCACCACCTCCCCCAGGTTTCTATCCATATATGAGACTTCGTATTGCCAGGATCCCCTGATGGTCAAAGCTGGGAGCCGATGGTAGGGTAGCAAGCAATTAGCAATAAAGATGCATACTATTTCTTTTGTGTCCCCTGTCTTTTTTCCTTTTCTTTTCTTTTTTTTAATCTCGGTTATCTCTTGTAACTGGCTCTGGGAGGACTCTGCAGTCAGGTTGCAGTATGTCTGGATGGTTCTGTGCCTCAGGGATGCATGTAATCCTTCGGGGACTCAAATTCACAGACTTAAAGATCTGTAAAGTTCCAAACCATGAGAACACACCAGGTGAGGAATAATGAATACCACTAGATCTAAATTTAATTGTTTGGTTTTGGTTTTGGACTTTACAATTTCTGACTCTGTGTATGGAATCACTGCTGGTAGTCCTCAGGGAATTGGTTGTCCAAGTCAAGAGCATTAATCCCTGTAGTATCTTTAAAACCCATCATTGTTATTTTTGCTTTTTTTTTTCTTTTCCTTTGGGCCTTCTGGTGGAGACCAGAAAGCCTGCTGGACAAATTCTAAAAGAGCTGTACCACTGCTTTGTTTTGTTTTGACCATATCCAGTAGTGCTCAAAACTACTCCTTTTTAAATTTATTTTTTGTTTTTTGGTCACACCTGGCAGAGTTCAAGGTTACTCCTGGCTCAATGCTCATAAATTGCTCTTGGCAGGCTTGGGAAACCATCTGGGATGCCGGGATTCGAACCACTGTCTTTCTGCATGCAAGGCAAATAAATGCCTTACATACATGCTATCTCTCTGGCCCCTCAAAACTACTCTTGTTCTCTGTGCTTTGTGCTGGTGGGGACTGGGCTATACATGGGGTGCCTAGGATTTGTCTGTTCCTGCTTTCTGAGCTGGTATCCTCTAGATCAGGGCCCAAAATGGTAGGGAATACCACAGAATCAATATCACAGCCAAGGCTAATGAAAGAAGGAATTTATCTACGTGGACCAAGAGTTTAGGCAGCTCTGGTAATTCTAGGCCTACTAGAAAATCCACCACACACACACACACACACAAACACACACACACACACAAACACACACATATATATATAATATATATATTTATATATATTACAATAATCAAGCAAGCAGCATTCTTTTTTTATTTTGATCTAAGTGGATTGCAAATCATTCACAGTAAAATTTTAGCTATATAGTGAGATTGAATCAGGGGCCTTCCCACCACCAATGTTGTCCTCCCTCTCCCCCTGTTCCCTGCATGCATCCCATATCCTCCTCCTCTGCTCCCCGGGGCAAGTATAAGTGGTCCCCTGTAGCATGAAATAAATAACGATGGGGCTGGATGGCGTGGATGGAGGCCTTTGTGCTTAGGCCCCAGCCACGTGGCTTCATCCCCATCCAGCTGGCGGATTCCAGGCCCAGGTAATTGGCGTAATCAAGACTCACTCCCAGGCGTCAGGAAGCAACTTTATTCAAGCCCTAGCCACCACGTGTGTGTGGCCTATTCATAACCTTTCAAGCACAGCAAATATTTTGCTAGCCCTGCATCTTATCTCCTGTTAGCCATCTTCCCTTTGGGCTTTATGCTGGTCAAAGACCAGAACATAGAAACCCAGAAGCCAGAGCGCACAGCAGCGCAGAAAGGGCCAAGAGCCAAAAAGGCCCGAATCCCCTTGGTTCCGCCTTATCTAACATTTCCCAGACCCCTCCCAGGAATGGGAGGGGCTCGCAGGTAAAGTTACACCTATTATCCGGTTCCCAAGACCCCTCCCAAAAAAGGGTGGGTCTAGGGTCTTAAATAGTTACACCCACATTTCCTCCTTTTCTTAATATTTTTATGCACCAACGTAATAGTTTTGGCCCTGCAGGGCTCTCTGAGGGAGATGGCTGAAAGAGGATAAGACGCAGGGCAAGCCTAGGATGGCCGAATGCTTAAAAGGTTATGAGATAGGCCACACACACGTGGTGGCTAGGGCCTAAATAAAGATGATTCTTCCTGGGCCGGAGAGATAGCATGGAGGTAAGGCGTTTGCCTTTCATGCAGGAGGTCATCGGTTCGAATCCCGGCGTCCCATATGGTCCCCCGTGCCTGCCAGGAGCAATTTCTGAGCCTGGAGCCAGGAATAACCCCTGAGCACTGCCAGGTGTGACCCAAAAACCAAAAAAAAAAAAAAAAAGATGATTCTTCCTGAAGCCTGCCTGTGAGTGAGTGATTACGCCGATTACCTGGGCCTGGGACTCGCCAACTGCATGGAGGTTGCAGAGCCACGTGGACTGGAATGGCACGAAGAGAAATCCACCGCCATCCAGAACCATCGTTAATTATTTCATGCTACAGTCCCCTTGTGTCAAGCTTGTTGTACATTGGGTATCGATCCTGTTGTCATTGGCTTTGGATTTGGTACCTAAGTCTGATCTTTTTTTTATTTCTACTCAATGTTCATATGACTGTTTGGTCTTGTAACCTCCATTATTTCCCCATCAGTTTGTGTGGTGGAAGAAGATGGTTCAAGTTATGTGGTTCTGTTTGAAGGAAAGAAGAAAAAAAAGAGAAAAAGGGGGGAGGCAAAAATCAAACAAGCAAAAAAAGGAGGAGTCCTTCTTGAGTTTATGTGTTTTTTTTTTGTTTTTTTTTTTTTTTGGTTTTTGGGCCACACCCGTTTGACGCCCAGGGGTTACTCCTGGCTATGGGCTCAGAAATCGCCCCTAGCTTGGGGGGACCATATGGGACACCATGGGGATCAAACCTGGGTCCGTCCACTTGCAAGGCAGACACCTTACCTCTAGCACCACCTTCCTGGCCCCTCTAAGTGTCTGTTTAAGAGAAGAAAGGGAAAAGGGAAGAAAAACATAGCAACAATAGTAAAAAAAGAAAAAAATCAAACTAAAAACCCGAAAGGCACCACAACAGTAAATGCCACAACCAAACAATAATCCCAGTCCCAAAATAAAAACTAAACAGAGCTCAAAGCATTCTTACACAAACTCAGTTACAGTCTAAGCTGGTGCTACCTTGAAACAAGACACTCTTACACATCTAAGTTACTCTTGAAGCTGAAGTGGCTGGCCTTTAGGAACAAGAAGTATTTGTGCTAATCCATCGTGCAGCAGCTATGATCAGGTGACTCAGGCAATTTCGTCCCAATTTTACCAGTTTCCCTCACACTGCCTCCTCTACTTAAACCATGAGGTGGTCTCCATTCCCCTTCCGTTTTTTTCATTTTATCCTATACCACCCTGTTCTGTTACCAAAGGGTGTTTTCTATGCACTATGTATTAACTGCAGCCTGACTGCCTCCAACTAGTTTTTTTGTTTTGTTTTTGGGTCACACCCGGCAGCACTCAGGGGTTACTCCTAGCTCTACATTCAGAAATTGCTCCTGGCAGGCTCGGGGGACCCTATGGGACACCAGGATTCAAACCATCGCCCTTCTGCATGTAAGGCAAATGCCTCACCTCCATGCTATCTCTCTAGCCCCTCCAACCAGGTTTTGATGAAACATATTAACCCATGGCTCACCCAGGAGCAGGTAGAGAAGGGCCATTGCTAGTCTCTGGAAAGGGGGTGATCCACCATCACCTGGGCTTCCTGGGAGCCAGATCATGATTGGCTCCTGTTGTCTCTGTGTGTCTCTTCAGGAGCCCCGACTAATTAACACAGAAATAGTGCTCCTCTTCCGGAGGTCAAAATAAGTTAATGTGAACCAGGGGTTTGCACACTTGTTGGAAAAGCTTTCTTAGGCAAAATTAAGTTTGATATCTGGTGACAAAGCTGACATGAAATTAGGTTCCCTCAATAGCATGCGTTCATATAAAATGGGAAGGTGATTAACAATACAGCATGAAGCTTGACTGTTGGCCTTGAGGAACAAAAAGTAGTCTGTGCTAATCTATTACTTCTTCACAGTAATTTGCAACATTTTCCATCCAATTCTGGTTTTAGAAACCATAGTGTTCAAGTTGCTCCTTTGTAGCCCATTAGACTTGATGGGTTTTTGTTTGTTTGTTTGGGGGCTACATCCAGCAGTGCTCTTGAGTTACTCTGGTTCTGCACTCAGAAATTACTCCTGGCAGGTTCAGGGATAAAGGAGGGCAAATACCCTACATACTGTGTATCACTGTGATATCATTCAGGCTGGTTGGCTTGAGTTTTAAAAGGACTCATTTTTTTTTTTTTGTTTTTGGGTCACACCCGGCGGTGCTCATGGGTTACTCCTGGCTGTCTGCTCAGAAATAGCTCCTGGCAGGCATGGGGGACCATATGGGACACCGGGATTCGAACCAACCACCTTTGGTTCTGGATCGGCTGCTTGCAAGGCAAATGCCGCTGTGCTATCTCTCCGGGCCCAAAAGGACTCATTTTTTTAGTCTGTTGTCAGTAGCTACTCCTTAACAAACAGACATTCCCCACATTGCAGAATTTCTTGGGAGGTTATATGGGAGAAATAGTTTTCTTGCAGTTTTTAAGTATATTTGAGCTCCTCCAAAAAGAGTGATGAGTACAGTTAGAGAAATAACTACAATGAGAACTATTATAACAATGTGAATGAATGAGGGAAGTAGAAAGCCTGTCTCGAGTGCAGGTGAGGGTGTTGTGGGAGAAGGGAGATTTGGGACATTGGTGATGGGAATGTTGCACTGGTAAAGGGGGGTGCTCTTTACATGACTGAAACCCAACTACAATCGTAATGGTAATCAAGGTGTTTAAATAAAGGTATTGATAAAAAAATGTATATTTGAGCTTCTAAAAACTGCCAGTGTATTTCCCAAACTTTCCAAAAGGGTCTCTTAGGATCTGAGGTCTTGATTTCCATACTTTTGATAAATATTGTCAGTCAATTTGCATCAACATAGTAAGAAATATACAGATTCCTTTGATCTGCAACTTAGATTAAATTTAAAAGGTCTTTCTGGGCTCAGGGTTTAGAGCGGGTGGCCTTTTCTGGGGACATGCCATAATATTCCCAAACTACAGACCTCAAGCCAATTTGTTTTAGAATTTTTTCAACCTAATAGTTAGCTGGCAGGTGCTTTTCTTCCTTTGGGTCAGATCCTATTCAATCTTGATTAATTATCAAATTTTTGAGGGCCCTTAATTCTCCCATGTTGAAGCCAAGGTAGCATAATGCCTGACCCCAAGTCCATCCTTGACTTTCGATGGGACGTACCTTTGGGATATCATAAATTAAAGCAATGTTAGGGCAATTGAAGCTCAAGTAATTTTAATATGAAAAACACACAGTATTTTAAAATTATTTACCATCAGAATTCAACGTCAACACCCCCTTCCCCCAACCAGTTGCCAACAAGTTCCCAATGTGAAAAGACAGATTCCCAGCCTGCCTTCCAAACTCCTCAAGAAGTTGCCACTGATTTGCTCTCAGCAGCCCCTTTTCTCCCAATTCCCTTTGCTGTGGACTGTTGCTTGCTACTAGATTTTTTTTAAATATCTTTATTTAAGCACCTAGATTACAAACATATTTGTTGTTGTGTTTTAGTTATAAAAAAGAACAATCCCCCTTCACCAGTGCATTCTTCCTACCATCAATGCCCCCATCTCCCTCCTCCTGCACCACCTGCCTGTATTCAAGACAGACATTTTATTTCACTCACTTTCATTGTCAAGATAGCTGTCTGTGTAGTTATTTCTCTAACTGAACTCACCAGTCTTTGTGGTAAACTTCAGTCCTCATCTCTATTGTCTCAGGGAATTATTACAATAATGTCTTTTATTTTCTTAAAACCCTTAGATGAGTGAGACTATTCTGTGTCTATCTCTCTCCCTCTTATTTCACTCAGCAAAATAGTTGCCATGTCCATCATGGATAGGAAAATTTCATGACTTCATTTTTCTGACAACTGCATAGTACAGCATTCTGTAAATGTATCACAGTTTCTTTAGCCACTCCTCTGTTGTTGGACCTCTGGGTTATTTCCAGATTCTGGCTATTGTAATTAGCTCTGCAATGAATATAGGTGTGCAGAAGGCATTTTTGTATTGTGTTTTTGTGTTCCTGGGGTATATCACTAGGAGTGCTATAGCTGGATGATATGGGAGCTCAATTTCCATTTTTTGAGGAATGTCCATATTGTTTTTCAGAAAGCTGGACTAAATGGCATTCCCACCAGCAGTGAATGAGCGTTATTTTTCTTCACATCCACAACAGCACTGTTTGTTATTGTTTTTTGTGTTGTATGTCAGAATGTGGCATGAGATGTTTTGATTTGCATCGCCCTGATAATTAGTGATGTGGAGCAGTTTTCACATGTCTTTTGACCTTTTTTATTCTTTGAGGACATGACTGTTCTTTTATTCTCTCCATTGTTTCCTGAGATTAGAATTTTTTTTGTTAAGATGTGACAGCACCGTATATATCTTATATATTAGCCCCTTATCTGATGGGTATTGGATGAATAGTTTCTCCCATTCTGTGGGTGGCCATTATATCCTCGCCACTATTTCCTTTGAATTGCAGAATCTTCTCAGCTTAATACAGTTTCATTTGTTTATCTCCGCTTCCATTTGTTTGGAGATTGTTGTTTCCTCCTTGGAGGTGCCTTTAGTCTCAATGTCATGGAGTGTTTTACCTTCATTTTCTTCTATATACCTTATGGTTCCAAGGCTGATATCAAAGTCTTTAGCCCATTTAGATTAGACCTTTATGCTAGGTGTTAGATGAAAGACAGAGTTTGCTTTTATGCATGTGGCTGGCCAGTTATGCCAATACCACTTGTAAAAGAGGCTTTCCTTAATTCCTTTTTACATTTCTTGCCACTTTATCAAAGATTAATTGGTTGTATGTCTGGGAAAATTCTCTGAATACTCAAGTTTATCCCACTGATCAGAGGATCTGTCTATTTTTCAATACTATGCTGTTTTCATGACTATTGCTTTGTGGGGCTGGTAGGCCATTTGCCTTTCATGTGGCTGACATAGGAGGAACCTGGGTTGAAGCCCTGGCATCTCATATGGTCCCCTGAGCCAGAGCAATTTCTGAGCTCAGAGCCAGGTAAAGACTGAGCCTGCTGAGTGTGGCCCAACAACCAACCAAACAAAGAAAAACAAAACAAAGAATACAAAAATAAAAATGGCTATTGCTTTGTAATACAATTTATAGTTGGGAAAAGTGATGTCTCCCATCTTCTTGTTCCTAAGGATTGCTTTAGCTATTCATGGATGTTTATTGTTCCAAATGAATTTCAAGAGTGTTTGATACACTTCTTTGAATAATGTCATGGGTATTCTTAGAGGAATGGCATTAAATCTGTTCAAAGCTTTGGTGATTATTGATATTTCAATGATGTTAATCCTCCCAAATCATGAACAGTGTATATGTCTCCATTTAATTATGTTCTCTTTTATTTCTTGAAGTAGTGTTTTGTAGTCTTTTTGCATAGGTATTTAGCCTCTTTTGTTAAGTTGACTTCAAGTTATTTGAGTTTGTTGCACTAATATGAATGGGATTGTTTTCTAATGTCCATTTCTTTCATTATTTGTGTATAAGAAGGCCATTGATTTTGCATGTTAATTTTGTATCCTGCTACTTTGCTATATTGTTTCTAGAAGCATTTTAGGTAGAGCCTTTAAGGTTTTCTAAATATAGTATCATGTTATTTGAGTCAGTGAGAGCTTAACTTCTTCCTTTCCTTTCTGGAAGCCATTGATAACTTTTTCTTGCCTAATTGCTATGGCAAGTACTTCAAGTACTATGTTGAATAGGAGTAGTGATAGGGGGCAGCCTTGTCTTGTGCCAGATTTTAGAGAAAAGGCTTTTAGTTTGTCTCCATTGAGAATAATATCGCCATTGGCTTGTGGTAAATGGCCTTGACTCTATTGAGAAAAGTTCCTTCCATTCCCATCTTGTTGTGAGTTTTTATCATGAATGGGTGTTGACTCTTATCAAAAGCTTTCTCTGCATCTATTGATATGATCATATAAGTTTTGTTTTTTCTTTTGTTGATATGGTGTATCACAGGGTCTCAACTCGAGGCCAGCAGGCTGTTTGCGGCCCTCCATACAACATTTTGTGGCCAGCAGCTGGCCTTCAACTATTGCAGTATTCATGATTATTCACTTACGGAATAATCGCAATAAAAATTGCATTAGTAAAAAGAAAATCACATTACACACTTGCATATCCCAAGCAGTTTCTTTTGGGGTATGTAAATGTTTAATGCGATTTTTTGCGATTTTTTTTCTTACTAATGCGATTTTTATTGTGAATATTTGGTAAATGAATAATCGTGAATACTTTGCACCTAGAACAGACGTCATTTCAGCTGCTCCTGCCCGCTGTCCCTTGCATTATCGGAGGCTAAGGGAGAGAGGGGAGAAAAGTTTATTACAGAATTAGATTTTGTCATACCTTCATCATGACTTCATCAAAGACTGCAGTGAAGAGAAAGATTGATGACGAGCACAGACAATTTCAGGAAAAGTGGAGATGCAGTATTTCTTTGTTGAGCACAGGGACATCCCCACATGTCTTAATTGCTCAGAGAAAGTTGCAGTGCACAAGGAATACAACTTAAAACGCCATTATTCAACTAAACATGCTGAGGAATGTGCAAAATATTAAGGAAATGAGAGAGTCAAGTGAGTTGCCAGTCTTAAAGCATGTCTAATGAGGCAACAAGATTTCTTCAAGAAAGCAACCAAAGAGAATGTTGCATCAGTCAAAGCTAGGTTACATGGTTAGTGAGATGATTTCTAAGGCAGGGAAAACATTCACAAAAGGAGAGTTTGTTAAAAAAAAATTGCATGTTACAGGCTGCAAGTATTATCTATCTGGAAAAGAAAGGTCAGTTTAGCAAAATCAGCCTTTTTTGTCAACACTGTGGCAGAGCGCATTTTCTGACATGTCAAGTGACATTTATCATCAACTGTGTGAGAAAGCCAAATGTTTTGATGCATACTCAGTTGCTCTTGACGAGGGCACAGATATAATAGACACTGCACAGCTCACAATTTATGTCCATGGTGTTGATTGCAATTTTGAATTGACAGAAGAGCTGCTCACAATAATTCCAATGCATGGCCAGACCACCGCTAGTGAGATATTTCAGCATCTGTGTGATGCCATTGAGAATGCAGGTTTGCCATGGAAGAGGTTTGTTGGAATAATAACCGATGGAGTGCCATCGATGACAGGGAGAAAAAATGGACTGGTGGCACTTGTTCAAAAAAAAAAAAACTTGAAGAGGAGGGTGTAGAGCAAGCCATTGCTCTTCACTGCATTATCCATCAGCAGGCCCTTTGCAGTAAATGCCTGCCATGTGACAATGTGATGTCTGTTGTTGTGAAGTGCATCAACCAAATCAGATTCAGGAGCTTTTTTAGAGGAAATGGAGCCAGAATATGGAGATGTGCTCTATTTCACCGAGGTATGCTGGCTCAGCAGGGGAAATGTCCTGAAAAGATTTTTTTGAGTTGAGAGAAGAAGTGAAAGCCTTCATGGAGAAGGATGAGAATTCTATTTCTGAGTTGAGTGATCACAAATGGCTCATGGATTTAGCTTTTCTTATTGACAGCACACATAAGCTAAATGTACTAAACAAGATGTTACAAAGCCCGGGGCAGCTTATCAGTGCTGCCTATGACAACGTGAGAGCATTTTTCACAAAACTTGTGTTATGGAAATCCCAGCTCTCTCAGACAAACCTTTACCATTTCCCAGCATGCAAGGCACTTGTAGATGCAGGCATACCATTCAGTGGTGAGAAATATGTTGATGCTATTTTTAAGCTAGGGAAGGAATTTGATCACAGATTTTCAGACTTCAAAAAGCACAGAGCCACCTTCCAAATTTTTGTGGATACCTTTTCCTTTGATGTGCAAGATGCCCCTCCTGTGCTTCAAATGGAGCTCATTAACCTGCAATGCAACTCTGATCTCAAAGCCAAGTTCAGGGAGATTAGTGGAAAAGCAGACATGCATGGGCAATTTTTGAGAGAATTGTCCCCCAGCTTCCCTGAGCTTTCCCGAATGTTCAAGCAAACCATGTACCTTTTTGGGAGCATATATTTGTGTGAAAATTTATTGTCCACATTGAACTTCAATAAGTCAAAGTACAGGTCTAGACTAAATGATGATCATCTTCAAGCCATACTGAGGGTCTCAACTGCTTCCTCTCTAAAGCCAAATGTGGTTCAGATTTGTGAGAAGAAGCGCTGTCAAGTCTCTGGCAGCAAGGAATAGGCAAAAGATGCCACGTTCAGAACAACTGTTCATGATCTTCACTCAGTGTTCTATTCATGTTCAGAAGAAATAATTAAAACTGTTAATAATGATGTTTGAGGACTTTTTTTTTGTGAAATCCTTTATGTGGCCCTGCTTCACTCCAACTTTGCCTCCTACAGCCCCCAGGTAAATTGAGTTTGCAACCCCTGGTGTATCATGTTGATTGATTTATGTTTATTAAACCATCTTTGCATTCCTAGAATGAAACTTACTTGGTCATGGTGTATGATCTTCTCGATGAATCGTTGGATCCTATATGCTAAAATTTTGTTGAGGATCTTTGAATCTGTGTTTATCAGGTATATTGATGTGCAGTTTTCTTTTGTTGCAGCATCTCTATTAGGTTTTGGTATTAGGGTGATGTTAGCTTCATACAAACTGTTTTGGAGTGTTTCTGTTTCTTCAATTTCCTGAAAAAGCCTGAAAAGTATTGATAGTAGTTTCTCTTGAAAGGTTTGAAAGAATTTGTTAGTGAGCCCATCCAGGTTTGGGATTTTGTTTTGGGAAAACTTTTGATTACCATTTTAATTTCCTCAATAGTGATGGTCTGTTTAGATAGGCTAGATCACCTTGATTCAACCTTAGAAGATTGTAAGTGTTCAAGAATTTATCTATTTCTTTCAGTTTGTCCTGTTTTATGGCATAAATTTTTTCAAAATAGTTTTGATTATCCTTTGAATCTGCAATATCTGTAGTGATGTACCTCTGTTCATTTCTAATTCTGTTTAGTAAGTTTCTCTCTTTCATTCTTTGTAAGTTTTGCTAGTGGTTTATCAACTTGTGATCTTTCAGATTTTTTTTTTTCGATTTCTACTTCTTTGGTTTCTGCTCTAAACTTAGTTATTTTTTTCTGTCTGCCTATTTTTTCCTTTTGTTGATCCTTTTCTGATTTTATAAGATACATCTTTAAGCTGTTTATGTAGCTATTTATGTAGGCCCCTTCTTCCTTCCTGATTTATAGCTTGCAAAGCCATAAATTTTCCTCTTAATACCACTTTTGCTGTGTTCCAAATATTCAGATAATTTGTGTCTTCATTTACGTTTGTTTCCAGGAAATATTTTTGGTTTTTTGTTTTGAGCCATATCTGGTGATGCTCAGGGGCTACTCTTGGCTAAACTCTCAGAAATTACTCCTGGTTTGGGGGATCATATGGGATGCCAAGGGAACGAACCATGGTTGCCCTAGGCTTATTGCTTACATCACTGCTTCGGCCCCCAGAATATTTTGATTTCCTCTTTGATTTCATCCTTCACCCACTGGTTGTTCAGTAGTTATTTGTTTAATTTCCAGTTGTTAAAGTTTTTATTCTATGTTCCTTTGTAGTTAATTTCTAATTTCAGTGCTTTGTGATCTGAGAAGGTAGCCCATACAATTCTATCCTCTTGATGATATCAAGGTATGTATTATGGGCTATCATGTGATGTATCCTGGAGAATGAACCATGTGCATTGAAGAAGAATGTGTACCCAGTTTTCTGGGAATGGAGTGGACTATATCTATCTACTAGGCTGATTTCTTTCATTTTTCCTTTTAAAGCTAGGGCATTCTTGTTGGGTTTCAGTCTGGTTGACCAATCAAGGGGTGACAGGGCAGTGTTGAGGTCTCCCACTATTATTGTGTTGCTATTGATGTCTTCTTTTAGACTTGTTAACAATTGTCTTAAACGTTTTTCTGGTCTCTTGTAGGGTGCATATATGTTTTGAGTGTGATTTCTTCCTGTTTTATATATCTCTTGATGATTACAAAATTACCATCATTGTCTCTCTTAACTTTTCTAAGTCTAAAGTTTGTGTCATCTGATATTAATCTGACTACTTCAGGTTTTTATTGGCATTGCTTCTTTGGTTGATTTTCCTCCAACCTTTGATTTTGAGTCTATGTTTGTTCTAACTATTTAGGTGTATTTCTTGTATGTAGGCAGCAGAATGTTGCATTTAACTTTTTGATCCATTTTGCCATTCTGTGTGTCTTAATAGGTGTATTTAGTCCACTGATGTTAAAAGAGATAATTTTTATGAGATTTAGTGTCATTTTTGTGTAAAAGTTTGGTGTGTTTGTTGGTCTGTCTTGTCTTATGGTAGATCTTTCAGGTTTTTTTTTTTTTCTTTAATTTTGTTGCAAGTCAGCCCCTGAAGAGATTGACTGATGGAGGGATGGAGGATGAGGTCTTTCCCCTCCAGGTTGGAGCACGCATTTGCCACCCCATCCAGCCGACGGTTCTGAGGTGAAACGGCAAGTAAACAGCTCGCAGACAGTCAGGTTGTGGAAATATTAGCTTTTTTCAGTGGACAAGACTGAAGTCCAAAGTCTCTCCTTAGTTCCAGCAAAAAGCCTCTCACCTACCACAGACCCTTGTTTTTATTCCCCAGAATCAGATACCACCCAATGGTGGAAGGAGAATCAGGTACCACCCTAGGGTGGGGGCAGAATGCCAGGTCACACCCTAGGGTAGGGCACCATCACAGATCAGGTTAGGTTCAGTAACATAATAATCCCATAAAATATTTACATACACAACAATTTATTTTTTTTTGGCTTTTGGGCTACACCCAGTGATGCTCAGGGGTTACTCCTGGCTATGTATTCAGAAATTGCTCCTGGTTTGGGGGACCATATGGGATGCCAGGGGATTGAACCATGGTCTCTCCTAGATTAGCTCAAGCAAAACTAATGCCCTACCACTTGTACAACAGCTCTGCTCCTCAGTTTTTCTTTTAAGACTGGTTTTAAGTCTGTAAATTTTCTGAGTAGTTTTTTTTTTTTTTTTAATTTCTGAAGCTATGTATATTGCTTTCAAGCCTGAAAGTGAATCTGGCTGCATGTTGTATTCTAGGTGAAGCATTCATTTCATTGATTTTTGTCACTGTATATCACCACTTTCTTTGGGACTTGAGAGTTTCTTGTGACAGGTCTGCTATAAATCATAAGGATTCTCCTTTGAATGTCATTTCTTATTTTTTGTTTTTGGGTCACACTCAGCAGCGTTCATGGATTATTTCTTGCTCTACACTCAGAAATCTATTCTGGGGGCCGGAGAGATAGCATGGAGGTAAGGCGTTTGCCTTTCATGCAGGAGGTCATCGGTTCAAATCCCGGTGCCCCATATGGTCCCCCGTGCCTGCCAGGAGCAATTTCTGAGCCTGGAGCCAGGAATAACCCCTGAGCACTGCCGGGTGTGACCCAAAAACCACAAAAAAAAAAAAATGAAATCTATCCTGGCAGGCTCCGGCAACCACATGGAATGCTGGGATTCGAACCACCGTCCTTCTGCATGCAATGCAAATGCCCTACCTCCATGCTATCTCACTGGCCCCCTGTAATTTCCCTTTTTGATCTTGCTGCTTTCAGTATTCTCTCCTTATCTCTGGGATTAGTCATTGTGACTAGGATGTGTCTTGGAGTGCTTTTTTTGGGTCTCTTCTAGATGATACTGTTTGGGCATGTAGAATTTGTTTGCATGCAGTGTTTAGCTCTAGAAATTTCTCTGCAAAGATGTCCTTGACTGCTGATCTTCCTGTAGGTTTTCTTCCTATGTCTTGGGACTCCAATGATTCTTATGTTGTTTCTATTGAATCTATCAAAGAGACCTATTTTCATCTGTTCACATTCTTTGAGTACCCAGCTCCTCTGGTACCACCCTTGTGGGCTGGGACAGTGTACCAGGCTGGGGAACCTTGATGGGATTCAGTTTGCTGGTGTAGTCCTCAGCCAACTCATGCAGGAAATTAGGAAGCCCTCCAATGATTCTTATATTGTTTCTGTTGAGTTCATCAAAGACTTTTTTTTTTCTGTTTACATTCTTTGAGGATTTTTTCCATTGTCTGATCGTTTGCTTTAAGGTTTTTTTTTCATTCTCTGAAAGATGAGGGGATAAAGGACAGGGAGGGAGAAGAAGTTGGTGGAGGGGTAGCCTTCTGGACCCCAGATCCTAGCAGCTATGTGCCTTTTCCCACAGCTTAGAAGCTCTCCAGGGTCTCTGGAATCCTGCAGTAACTGTGCCAGAGATCAGATCCCACTGCAAACTTGCCATACGGAGCCTTCCATTTGAACCAGCTGGGGCAAAAGTGTCACCTGTTAGGAGACCGATAAGACCACTGACACCATTAGCTGAACACCCTTCTGCAGGACCCCAACAAAACTCTGAAAGAACATCCTCAATAGGCGTTTTCAGGCTATGGACTGGCCATGCCTGGGCAGGGAGAATTAGGTCCTCAGGCAGTGTGCACTGAAAAAGTAGGACTGTCCATAACTGCCTAGAGCTCTCCTAATGCCCTCGGGCCCCACAGTTTGGTGGCCAAGGCTCCCAGCATGCATTTCTGGGCTGTTAGCCCAGCACCCATTCTACTGCATGAACTGCATGAACAGTGATTCCAGCGTGCAGATCCAGTGGAAGCCAGGTTGGACAGGGCTGTGAATTGTTGGACAGGGGTCCTGCAAGGGCAGATCTCCAACCTGGCTCTGGTCCCAGAAGGGCAGGACCTGTGCTCTTTAAATCCCGGATCGACCCATCACATCCATCACCAGGCTCTGCATCGTCTCCACCATGGGTCTGGAGCTCTACGTGGATCCTCTGTCCCAGCCCTGCCGCGTTGTCTACATCTTTGCCAAGAAGAACCGCATCCCCTTTGAGCTACGCTATGTGGACTTCCTCAAAGGTGGGACCTTCTTAGCTTCCCTCCTGGGAAGTCAAAACTTTTCAATAACAGGAGCCTCCCTAAAACACTGCTGCCCACAACTGAACCAAACACTTCCCTGTGGGTGTCCTTTGATAAGCAATAGGACTTCTCTATATTTTACTTTTCTCTCTAAAAATGAACAAAATGCCACCCAGTGTGTTTGTGTGTGTGTGTGTGTGTGAGTGTGTGTGTGTGTGTTGTTGTTGTTGTTGTTGTTGGTGGTGGTGGTGGTGATGGGAGGCAGTAGGTGGAGATTTTGTCAGGGCAAGAGATCAAAGGGTTTAGGAGGTTCAGTTCCATCCCAGACACCCTGGTTCTCTAACACTTCTGGGAGTGAATTCTTCCCTAATCCTTTCAATATCTCTTAGCATGCACAATCCCCTAATCACCACTGTGTGGCCCAAACTACAGAAACACACACACACACACACAACACACACACACAACCCACACACCCTTGGGGCCAAGATATACTGTTGTGGAGATTGAAACAGATATTATTATGGAACCTTCCTTCTTTTGACCATGCCAGTTCCAGCTAAATGAAAATAACTTCTCTTCAATCATCTGCAGCAGCTCCATCATAACTCAAAAGGGCAGGAGGCCTCTGCAAAAGGGCAGGAGGCCACCCCTGAATTCAGGCTGGCTGGGGAGGGAGCAGGAGGCCAGCTGAGCCTGGGCATCTTTACTCTGAGAACTCAGTAGGTGTGGCTCTGCACTATAGGTCTCTGATTTCCTCCTTAGGAGAGACCATTAGCAAGGACTTCACACAATTGGGCAGCCTGCAGAGGGTTCCTGTCCTCAAAGATGGTGACTTTGTCTTGAGTGAAAGGTACTTAACACTCTTGTGCCCTCTGGCCAACCCTACACCCCAGGTGCATCCCTGCCCCAGACTTGAAGTTCTTAAGTGCCAAACAGAAGCTCTACCCTGTTCCTGTGGGGACACAAAAATATGGTGATTGAGGGAGGCATAGAGAGGAGAGGGAGAAGGTGGTGTCCAGGGAGCTTGGGGTAGAGGTGAGGAAATGCAGGGAAACTCCAGGGCTCCTGTGGGGCTGGGAGCATCTGGAGGTGTGAGCTTCTGATCCTGGTGTACTCCCCAGTGTGGCCATCCTGTTCTACATGATCTCTAAATATAAAACAGACAGTCACTGGTATCCATCTGATCCTCACATCCGAGCCGCATCCATGAGTACCTGGGCTGGCATGGAGACCTCGTTCGAGGCACTTTTGGTGTGCCCCTGTGGGTAAAGGTGAGAAGCACTGTTAGATTATGTCCCGGGTCATGGGTGGATGTAGAGGCCATGGCCAGAGCCCCACTTGTGTTCCTTCAGGTGATTGCTCCCATCAGTGGGCTCCAAGTACCAGAGGAGAAAGTGGAACGCAACAAAGAGCTCATGGACAAGACACTGCATAAGATGGAGGAATACTTCCTGGGCAAAAAGCCTTTCCTTGCTGGCCAGGAGATGACCATTGCTGACCTACTGGCACTAGAGGAACTGATGCAGGTATGAAGTGGGCCTAAGCAGCCCAGCCCCTCCTATTGCCACCCTCTGTTAGAAACCCTGAGAAAGCAGCACTTTGTCCAGATGAGAGCAAGTTTCTGGGTGAGTTGGTGCTGAGGTGCTGACCTCATGCTTCTCTCCTGAGTTGGTGCTCTTGGGTTCTGCCACGGAGCTGGTGACCCAGACCTCTTGGGGAAAGGGCCAACACTGTCAGGGCTCTTGGAATTGCACACTGGGACTTTTATTATTATTATTATTGTTGTTGTTGTTATTATTATTATTATTATTCCTGTAGCCCTTGGGTGTTGGCTATGACCTGCTTGCAGGACATAAGAAACTGGCAGCCTGGCGTAATCGAGTGGAGACTTTCCTGGGTGCTGACCTGGTTAAGGAAGCCCATCATACTATCATGAATATCGTTCAAGTTTCTGCCACTACAACCATCCCACCACCTCCCCCAGGTTTCTATCCATATATGAGACTTCGTATTGCCAGGATCCCCTGATGGTCAAAGCTGGGAGCTGATGGTAGGGTAGCAAGCAATTAGCAATAAAGATGCATACTATTTCTTTTGTGTCCCCTGTCTTTTTTTCTTTTCTTTTCTTTTTTTTAATCTCGG
The DNA here is from genome assembly GCF_024139225.1 of Suncus etruscus. Classification (NCBI taxonomy): domain Eukaryota; kingdom Metazoa; phylum Chordata; class Mammalia; order Eulipotyphla; family Soricidae; genus Suncus; species Suncus etruscus. The sequence continues at coordinate 22,996,390 of NC_064864.1, forward strand.
TTATCTCTTGTAACTGGCTCTGGGAGGACTCTGCAGTCAGGTTGCAGTATGTCTGGATGGTTCTGTGCCTCAGGGATGCATGTAATCCTTCGGGGACTCAAATTCACAGACTTAAAGATCTGTAAAGTTCCAAACCATGAGAATACACCAGGTGAGGAATAATGAATACCACTAGATCTAAATTTAAGATCTAAATTTAATTGTTTGGTTTTGGTTTTGGACTTTGCAGTTTCTGACTCTGTGTATGGAATCACTGCTGGTAGTCCTCAGGGAATTGGTTGTCCAAGTCAAGAGCATTAATCCCTGTAGTATCTTTAAAACCCATCATTGTTATTTTTGCTTTTTTTTTTTTTCTTTTCCTTTGGGCCTTCTGGTGGAGACCAGAAAGCCTGCTGGACAAATTCTAAAAGGGCTGTACCACTGCTTTATTTTGTTTTGACCATATCCAGTAGTGCTCAAAACTACTTCTTTTTTTAAATTTTTTTTGCTTTTTGGTCACCCCTGGCAGAGTTCAAGGTTACTCCTGGCTCAAAGCTCATATATTGCTCCTAGCAGGCTTGGGAAACCATCTGGGATGCCGGGATTTGAACCACTGTCTTTCTGCATGCAAGGCAAATGCCTTACATACATGCTATCTCTCTGGCCCCTCAAAACTACTCTTGTTCTCTGTGCTTTGTGCTGGTGGGGACTGGGCTATACATGGGGTGCCTAGGATTTGTCTGTTCCTGCTTTCTGAGCTGGTATCCTCTAGATCAGGGCCCAAAATGGTAGGGAATACCACAGAATCAATATCACAGCCAAGGCTAATGAAAGAGAAGGAATTTATCTACGTGGACCAAGAGTTTAGGCAGCTCTGGTAATTCTAGGCCTACTAGAAAATCCACCACACACACACACACACAAACACACACACACACAAACACACACACACACAAACACACACATATATATATAATATATATTTATATATATTACAATAATCAAGCAAGCAGCATTCTTTTTTTATAATAATTTTTATTTTGATCTAAGTGGATTGCAAATCACTCACAGTAAAATTTTAGCTATATAGTGACATTGAATCAGGGGCCTTCCCACCACCAATGTTGTCCTCCCTCTCCCCCTGTTCCCTGTATGCATCCCATATCCTCCTTTGCTCCCCGAAGCTAGTATAAGTGGTCCCCTTGTGTCAAGCTTGTTGTACATTGGGTATCGATCCTGTTGTCATTGGCTTTGGATTTGGTACCTAAGTCTGATCTTTTTTTATTTCTACTCAATGTTCATATGACTGTTTGGTCTTGTAACCTCCATTATTTCCCCATCAGTTTGTGTGGTGGAAGAAGATGGTTCAAGTTATGTGGTTCTGTTTGAAGGAAAGAAGAAAAAAAAGAGAAAAAGGGGGGAGGCAAAAATCAAACAAGCAAAAAAAGGAGGAGTCCTTCTTGAGTTTATAAATGTTTTTTTTTTTGGTTTTTGTTTTTTTTTTTTTTTTTGGTTTTTGGGCCACACCCATTTGACGCCCAGGGGTTACTCCTGGCTATGGGCTCAGAAATCGCCCCTAGCTTGGGGGGGACCATATGGGACACCATGGGGATCAAACCTGGGTCTGTCCACTTGCAAGGCAGACACCTTACCTCTAGCACCACCTTCCTGGCCCCTCTAAGTGTCTGTTTAAGAGAAGAAAGGGAAAAGGGAAGAAAAACATAGCAACAATAGTAAAAAAAGAAAAAAATCAAACTAAAAACCCGAAAGGCACCACAACAGTAAATGCCACAACCAAACAATAATCCCAGTCCCAAAATAAAAACTAAACAGAGCTCAAAGCATTCTTACACAAACTCAGTTACAGTCTAAGCTGGTGCTACCTTGAAACAAGACACTCTTACACATCTAAGTTACTCTTGAAGCTGAAGTGACTGGCCTTTAGGAACAAGAAGTATTTGTGCTAATCCATCGTGCAGCAGCTATGATCAGGTGACTCAAGCAATTTCGCCCCAATTTTACCAGTTTCCCTCACACTGCCTCCTCTACTTAAACCATGAGGTGGTCTCCATTCCCCTTCCGTTTTTTTCATTTTATCCTATACCACCCTGTTCTGTTACCAAAGGGTGTTTTCTATGCACTATGTATTAACTGCAGCCTGACTGCCTCCAACTAGTTTTTTTGTTTTGTTTTTGGGTCACACCCGGCAGCACTCAGGGGTTACTCCTAGCTCTACATTCAGAGATTGCTCCTGGCAGGCTCGGGGGACCCTATGGGACACCAGGATTCAAACCATCGCCCTTCTGCATGCAAGGCAAATGCCTCACCTCCATGCTATCTCTCCAGCCCCTCCAACCAGGTTTTGATGAAACATATTAACCCATGGCTCACCCAGGAGCAGGTAGAGAAGGGCCATTGCTAGTCTCTGGAAAGGGGGTGATCCACCATCACCTGGGCTTCCTGGGAGCCAGATCATGATTGGCTCCTGTTGTCTCTGTGTGTCTCTTCAGGAGTCCCGACTAATTAACACAGAAATAGTGCTCCTCTTCGGGAGGTCAAAATAAGTTAATGTGAACCAGGGGTTTGCACACTTGTTGGAAAAGCGTTCTTAGGCAAAATTAAGTTTGATACCTGGTGACAAAACTGACATGAAAATAGGTTCCCTCAATAGTACGCGTTCCTATAAAATGGGAAGGTGATTAACAATACAGCATGAAGCTTGAGTGTTGGCCTTGAGGAACAAAAAGTAGTCTGTGCTAATCTATTACTTCTTCACAGTAATTTGCAACATTTTCCATCCAATTCTGGTTTTAGAAACCATGGTGTTCAAGTTGCTCCTTTGTAGCCCATTAGACTTGATGGGTTTTTGTTTGTTTGTTTGTGGGCTACATCCAGCAGTGCTCTTGAGTTACTCTGGTTCTGCACTCAGAAATTACTCCTGGCAGGTTCAGGGATAAAGGAGGGCAAATGCCCTACATACTGTGTATCACTGTGATATCATTCAGGCCGGTTGGCTTGAGTTTTAAAAGGACTCATTTTTTTTAGTCTGTTGTCAGTAGCTACTCCTTAACAAACAGACAATACATTCTCCACATTGCAGAATTTCTTGGGAGGTTATATGGGAGAAATAGTTTTCTTGCAGTTTTTAAGTATATTTGAGCTCCTCCAAAAAGAGTGATGAGTACAGTTAGAGAAATAACTACAATGAGAACTATTATAACAATGTGAATGAATGAGGGAAGTAGAAAGCCTGTCTTGAGTGCAGGTGAGGGTGTTGTGGGAGAAGGGAGATTTGGGACATTGGGGATGGGAATGTTGCACTGGTAAAGGGGGGTGTTCTTTACATGACTGAAACCGAACTACAATCGTATTTGTAATCAAGGTGTTTAAATAAAGGTATTGATAAAAAAAATGTATATTTGAGCTTCTAAAAACTGCCAGTGTATTTCCCAAACTTCCCGAAAGGGACTCTTAGGATCTGATGTCTTAATTTCCATACTTTTGATAAATATTGTCAGTCAATTTGCATTAACATAGTAAGAAATATACAGATTCCTTTGATCTGTAACTTAGATTAAACTTAAATGGTCTTTCTGGGCTCAGGGTTTAGAGCGGGTGGCCTTTCCTGGGGACATGTCATAATATTCCCAAACTACAGACCTCAAGCCAATCTGTTTTAGATTTTTTTCAACCTAATAGGTAGCTGGCAGGTGCTTTTTTTCCCCTTTCGTTCAGATCCTATTCAATCTTGACTGATTATCAAATTCTTGAGGGCTCTTAATTCTCCCATGTTGAAGCCAAGGTAGCATAATGCCTGACCCCAAGTCCATCCTTGAATTTTGATGGGACGTACCTTTGGAATATCATAAATTAAACCAATGTTAGGGCAACTGAAGCTCAAGTAATTTTAATATGAAAAACACACAGTATTTTAAAATTATTTATCATCAGGATTCAACGTCAACACCCCCCTCCCCCAACCAGTTGCCAACAAGTTCCCAAAGTGAAAAGACAGATTTCAAGCCTGCCTTCTCTCACCCCTAGAAGTTGCCACTGATTTGCTCTCAGCAGCCCCTTTTCTCCCAATTCCCTTTGCTGTGGACTGTTGCTTGCTACTTAGTTTGTTTTTTTTTTTAAATATCTTTATTTAAGCACCTAGATTACAAACATATTTGTTGTGTTTTAGTTATAAAAAAGAACAATCCCCCTTCACCAGTGCATTCTTCCTACCATCAATGCCCCCATCTCCCTCCTCCTGCACCACCTGCCTGTATTCAAGACGGGCATTTTATTTCACTCACTTCCATTGTCAAGACAGTTGTCTGTGTAGTTATTTCTCTAACTGAACTCACCAGTCTTTGTGGTAAACTTCATATCATGGGCTGTCCTTCCTGTCCTCATCTCTATTGTCTCTGGGCATTATTACAATAATGTCTTTTATTTTCTTAAAACCATTAGATGAGCGAGACTATTCTGTGTCTATCTCTCTCCCTCTGACTTATTTCACTCAGCAAAATAGTTTCCATGTCCATCATGGATAGGAAAATTTCACGACTTCATTTTTCTGACGACTGCATAGTATAGCATTCTGTAAATGTATCACAGTTGGGCATTTGGGTTGTTTCCAGATTCTGGTTTTTGTAATTAGTGCTACAATGAATATAGGTGTGCAGAAGGCATTTTTGTATTGTGTTTTTGTGTTCCTGGGGTATATCACTAGGAGTGGTATAGCTGGATGATATGGGAGCTCAATGTCAGTTTTTTGAGGAATGTCCATATTGTTTTTCAGAAAGCTGGACTAGATGGCATTCCCACCAGCAGTGAATGAGTGTTATTTTCTCTCCAAATCCACAACAGCACTGTTTGTTATTGTTCTTTGTGATGTATGTCAGAATGTGGCATGAGATGTTTCCTCATTGTTGTTTTGATTTGCATCTCCCTGATAATTAGTGATGTGGAGCAGTTTTCATGTGTCTTTTGACCTTTTGTATTCTTTGAGGACATGACTGTTCTTTTATTCTCCCCATAGTTTCCTGGGATTAGATTTTTTTTTTGTTAAGATGTGTCAGCACCTTATATTATCTTAGATATTAGCCCCTTATCTGATGGGTATTGGGTGAATAGTTTCTCCCATTCTGTGGGTGGCCATTGTATCCTCGCCACTATTTCCTTTGAATTGCAGAATCTTCTCAGCTTAATATAGTTTCATTTGTTATCTCCACTTCCATTTGTTTGAAGAGTATTGTTTCCTCCTTGAAGATGCCTTTAGTCTCAATGTCATGGAGTGTTTTACCTTCATGTTCTTCTATATACCTTATGGTTCCAGGGCTGATATCAAGGTCTTTAATCCATTTAGATTAGACCTTTATGCTAGGTGTTAGATGAAAGACAGAGTTTGCTTTTATGCATGTGGCTGGCCAGTTATGCCAATACCACTTGTAAAAGAGGCTTTCCTTAATTCCTTTTTTACATTTCTTGCCACTTTATCAAAGATAAATTGGTTGTATATCTGGGAAAATTCTCTGAATACTCAAGTCTATTTCACTGATCAGAGGATCTGTCTTTTTTCCAATACCGTGCTGTTTTCATGACTATTGCTTTGTGGGGCTGGTAGGCCATTTGCCTTGCATGTGGCTGACATAGGAGGGACCTAGGTTGAAGCCCTGACATCCCCTGAGCCAGAGCAATTTCTGAGCTCAGAGCCAGGTAAAGACTGAGCCTGCTGAGTGTGGCCCAACAACCAAACAACAAAGCAAAACAAAACAAAAAAAATACAAAAATAAAAATGACTATTGCTTTGCAATACAATTTAAAGTTGGGAAAAGTGATGTCTCCCATCTTCTTGTTCCTAAGGGTTGCTTTAGCTATTCATGGATGTTTATTGTTCCAAATGAATTTCAAAAGTATTTGATGCACTTCTTTGAATAATGTCATGGGTATTCTTAGAGGAATGACATTAAATCTGTTTGAAGCTTTGGAGATTATTGACATTTTAATGATGTTAATCCTCCCAAATCATGAACAGTGTATATGTCTCCATTTAATTATGTTCTCTTTTATATCTTGAAGCAGTGTTTTGTAGTCTTTTGCATAGGTATTTAGCCTCTTTCGTTAAGTTGACTTCAAGGTATTTGAGTTTGTTGCACTAACATGAATGGGATTGTTTTTAATGTCCATTTCTTTCATTATTTGTGTATAAGACGGCCATTGATTTTTGCATGCTAATTTTGTATCCTGCTACTTTGCTATATTGTTTCTAGAAGCGTTTTAGGTAGAGCCTTTAGGGTTTTCTAAATATAGTATCATGTCATTTGAGTCAGTGAGAGCTTAACTTCTTCCTTTCCTTTCTGGATGCCATTGATATCCTTTTCTTGCCTAATTGCTATGGCAAGTATTCAAGTACTATGTTGAATAGGAGTAAAGATAGGGGGCTGTTGAATAGGAGTAGTGATAGGGGGCAGCCTTGTCTTGTGCCAGATTTTAGAGAAAAAGCTTTTAGTTTGTCTCCATTGAGAATAATATTGCCATTGGCTTGTGGTAAATGGCCTTGACTTATTGAGAAAAGTTCCTTTCATTTCTATCTTGTTGTGAGTTTTTATCATGAATAGGTGTTGAATCTTATCAAAAGCTTTCTCTGCATCTGTTGATATGATTGTATAAATTTTGTTTTTTCTTTTGTTGATACGGTGTATCATAGGGGTCTCAAACTCGAAGCCCGCGGGCTGTTTGTGGCCCTCCGTACAACATTTTGTGGCCAGCAGCCAGCCTTCAAATATTACAGTATTTGCGATTATTCGCTTACTGAATAATCACAATAAAAATCGCATTAGTAAGAAAAAAAATCACATTACACATTCGCATTTCCCCAGCAGTTCCTTTTGGGGTATGCAAATGTTTAATGTCATTTTTTTGCGATTTTTTCTTACTAATGAGATTTTTATTGTGAATATTCGGTAAATGAATAATTGCGAATACTTTGCACCTAGCACAGGCGTCATTTCAGCTGCTCCTGCCCGCTCTCCCTTGCATTTTTGGAGGCCTAGGGGAGAGAAGGGAGAGAAGACTATTACAGAATTAGATTTTGTCATACCTTCATCATGACTTCATCAAAGCCTGCAGTGAAGAGAAAGATTGATGACGAGCACAGACAATTTCAGGAAAAGTGGGAGACACAGTATTTCTTTGTTGAGCACCAGGGCATTCCCACATGTCTTATTTGCTCACAGGAAGTTGCAGTGCACAAGGAATACAACGCCATTATTCAACTAAACATGCTGACGAATGTGCAAAATATCAAGGAAATGAGAGAGCCAAGTGGGTTGCCAGTCTTAAAGCATGTAATGAGGCAACAAGATTTCTTCAAGAAAGCAACCAAAGAGAATGTTGCTTCAGTCGAAGCTAGGTTACATGGTTAGTGAGATAATTTCTAAGGCAGGGAAACCATTCACAGACGGAGAGTTTGTTAAAAAAAAATGCATGTTTCAGGCTGCAAGTATTATTTGTCCAGAAAAGTAAGGTCAGTTTAGCAAAATCAGCCTTTCTGCCAACACTGTGGCAGAGCGCATTTCTGACATGTCAAGTGACATTTATCATCAACTGTGTGAGAAAGCCAAATGTTTTGATGCATACTCAGTTGCTCTTGACGAGGGCACAGATATAACAGACACTGCACAGCTCACTATTTATGTCCGTGGTGTTGATTGCAATTTTGAATTAACAGAAGAGCTGCTCACAATAATTCCAATGCATGGCCAGACTACCACTAATGAGATATTTCAGCATCTGTGTGATGCCATTGAGAATGCAGGTTTGCCATGGAAGAGTTTTGTTGGAATAATAACTAATGGAGTGCCATTGATGACAGGGAGGAAAAATGGACTGGTGGCACTTGTTCAAAAAAAAAAACTTGAAGAGGAGGGTGTAGAGAAGGCCATTGCTCTTCACTGCATTATCCATCAGCAGGCCCTTTGCAGTAAATGCCTGTTGTGTGACAATGTGATGTCTGTTATTGTGAAATGCATCAAGCAAATCAGATCCAGGGGCTTTTTTAGAGGAAATTTAGCCAGAATATGGAGATGTGCTCTATTTCACCGAGGTATGTTGGCTCAGCAGGGGAAATGTCCTGAAAATATTTTTTGAGTTAAGAGAAGTGAAAGCCTTCATGGAGAAGGATGGGAAAGCTGTTTCTGAGTTGAGTGATCACAAATAGCTCATGGATTTAGCTTTTCTTGTTGACATCACACATAAGCTGAATGTACTAAACAAGATGTTACAAGGCCAGGGGCAGCTTATCAGTGCTGCCTATGACAATGTAAGAGCATTCTTCACAAAACTTGTTATGGAAATCCCAGCTCTCTCAGACAAACCTTTACCATTTCCCAGCATGCAAGGCACTTGTGGATGCAGGCATACCATTCAGTGGTGAGAAATATGTTGATGCTATTTTTAAGCTAGAGAAGGAATTTGATCACAGATTTTCAGACTTCAAAAAGCACAGAGCCACCTTCCAAATTTTTGTGGACCCCTTTTCCTTTGATGTACAAGATGCCTTTCCTGTGCTTCAAATGGAGCTCATTAAGCTGCAATGCAACTCTAATCTCAAAGTCAAGTTCAGGGAGATTAGTGGAAAAGCAGACATGCATGGGCAATTTTTGAGAGAATTGCCCCCCAGCTTCACTGAGCTTTCCCGAATGTTCAAGCAAACCATGTACCTTTTTGGGAGCACATTTTTGTGTGAAAAGTTATTGTCCACGTTGAACTTCAATAAGTCAAAGTACAGGTCTAGACTAAATGATGATCATCTTCAAGCCATACTGAGGGTCTCAACTGCTTCCTCTCTAAAGCCAAATGTGGTTCAGATTTGTGAGAAGAAGCGCTGTCAAGTCTCTGGCAGCAAGGAATAGGCAAAAGATGCCATGTTCAGAAGAACTGTTCATGAACTTCACTCAATGTTCTATTCATGTTCAGAAGAAATAATTAAAACTGTTAATAATGACGTTTGAGAGGCCGGGCGGTGGCGCTGGAGGTAAGGTGCCTGCCTTGCCTGCGCTAGCCTAGGACGGACCGCGGTTCGATCCCCCGGCGTCCCATATGGTCCCCCAAGAAGCCAGGAGCAACTTCTGAGCGCATAGCCAGGAGTAACCCCTGAGCGTCACAGGGTGTGGCCCAAAAACCAAAAAAAAAAAAAAAAAAAATAATGACGTTTGAGGACTTTTTTTTTGTGAAATCCCTTATGTGGCCCTACTTCACTCCGACTTTGCCTCCTGCAGCCCCCAGGTAAATTGAGTTTGTGACCCCTGGTGTATCATGTTGATTGATTTATGTTTATTAAACCATCTTTGCATTCCTAGAATGAAACTTACTTGGTCATGGTGTATGATCTTCTCGATGAGGCGTTGTATCTTAAATGCTAAAATTTTGTTGAGGATCTTTGAATCTGTGTTCATCAGGGATATTGGTGTGCAGTTTTCTTTTGTTGCAGCATCTCTATTAGGTTTTGGTATTAGGCTGATGTTAGCTTCAGACAGACTGTTTTGGAGTGTTTCTGTTTCTTCAATTTCCTTAAAAGACTGAAAAGTATTGATAGTAGTTTCTCTTGAAAGTTTGAAAGAATTTGTTAGTGAACCCATCCAGGTTTGGGATTTTCTTTTGGGAAAACTTTTGATTACCATTTTAATTTCCTCAATAGTGATGGTCCGTTTAGATAGGCTAGATCACCTTGATTCAACCTTAGAAGATTGTAAGTGTTCAAGAATTTATCTATTTCTTTCAATTTGTCCTGTTTTATGGCATAAAAAATTTCAAAATAGTTTTGATTATCCTTTGAATCTGCAATATCTGTAGTGTTGTCCCCCTGTTCATTTCTAATTCTGTTTAGTAAGTTTCTCTCTTTCATTCTTTGTAAGTTTTGCTAGTGGTTTATCAACTTGTGATCTTTCAGATTTTTTTTTTCGATTTCTACTTCATTGGTTTCTGCTCTAAACTTAGTTATTTTCTTCTGTCTGCCTATTCTTTCCTTTTGTTGATCCTTTTCTGATTTTATAAGATACATCTTTAAGCTGTTTATGTAGCTATTTATGTAAGCCCCTTCTTCTTTCCTGATTTATAGCTTGCAAAGCCATAAATTTTCCTCTTAATACCACTTTTGCTGTGTTCCAAAAATTAAGATAATTTGTGTCTTCATTTACGTTTGTTTCCAGGAAATTTTTTTGTTTGTTTTTTGAGCCATATCTGGTGATGCTCAGGGGCTACTCTTGGCTAAACTCTCAGAAATTGCTCCTGGTTTGGGGGACCATATGGGATGCCCAGGGAACGAACCATGGTTGCCCTAGGCTTATCGCTTGTATCACTGCTTCAGCCACCAGAATATTTTGATTTCATCTTTGATTTCATCCTTCACCCACTGGTTGTTCAGTAGTTATTTGTTTAATTTCCAGTTGTTAAAGTTTTTATTCTATGTTCCTTTGTAGTTAATTTCTAATTTCAGTGCTTTGTGATCTGAGAAGTTAGCCCATACAATTCTATCCTCTTGATGCTATCAAGGTATGTTTTATGGGCTAGCATGTGATATATCCTGGAGAATGAACCATGTGCATTGAAGAAGAATGTGTACCCAGTTTTCTGGGAATGGAGTGGACTATATCTATCTACTAGGCTGATTTCTTTCATTTTTCCTTTTAAAGCTAGGGCACTCTTGTTGGGTTTCAGTCTGGTTGACCAATCAAGAGATGACAGGGCAGTGTTGAGGTTTCCCACTATTATTGTGTTGCTATTGATGTCTTCTTTTAGATTTATTAACAATTGTCTTAAACATTTTTTTGGTCTCCTGTAGGGTGTATATATGTTTTGAGTGTGATTTTTTCCTGTTTTATATATCTCTTGATTATTACAAAATTATCATCATTGTCTCTCTTAACTTTTCTAAATATAAAGTTTGTGTCATCTGATATTAATACGGCTACTTCAGGTTGTTATTGGCATTGCTTCTTTGGTTGATTTTTCTCCAACCTTTGATTTTGAGTCTATGTTTGTTCTAACTATTTAGGTGTATATCCTGTATGTAGGCAGCAGAATGTTGCATTTAACTTTTTGATCCATTTTGCCATTCTGTGTGTTTTAATAGGTGTTCTTAGTCCATTGATGTTAAAAAAGATAATTGTCATGAGATTTAGTGTCATTTTTGTGTAAAAGTTTGGTGTGTTTGTTGGTTTGTCTTGTCTTATGGTAGACCTTTCAGTTTTTTTTTTTCTTTTCTTTATTTTTGTTGCAAGTCAGCCCCTGAAGAGATTGACTGATGGAGGGATGGAGGATGAGGTCTTTCCCCTCCAGCTTGGAGCACGCATCTGTCACCCCATCCAGCCAAAGGTTCTGAGGTGAAATGGCGAGTAAACAGCTCGCAGACAGTCAGGCTTGTGGAAATATTAGCTTTATTCTGTGGACAAGACTGAAGTCCAAAGTCTCAGCCTCAGTTCCAGCAAAAAAGCCCCGAGCCTTCCACAGACCCTTGTTTTTATCCCCCAGAATCAGATACCACCCAATGGTGGGATCAGATACCACCCAATGGTGGAAGCAGAATCAGGTACCACCCTAGGATGGGGGCGGAATGCCAGGTCACACCCTAGGGTAGGGCACAATCACCGATCAGGGTAGGGTCAGTAACATAATAATCCCATAAAATATTTACATACACAACAATTTTTTTTTTTTTTTTTTTTGCTTTTGGGCTACACTCAGTGATGCTCAGGGGTTACTCCTGGCTATGCATTCAGAAATTGCTCCTGGTTTAAGGGACCATATGGGATGCCAGGGGATTGAACCATGGTCTCTCCTAGATTAGCTCAAGCAAAACTAATGCCCTACCACTTGCACCACTGCTCTGGTCCTCAGTTTTTCTTTGAAGACTGGTTTTGAGTCTGTAAATTTTCTGTGCAGTTTTTTTTTTTAATTTCTGAAGCTATGTATATTGCTTTCAAGCCTGAAAGTGAATCTGGCTGCATGCTGTATTCTAGATGAAGCATTCATTTCATTGAATTTTGTCACTATATATCACCACTTTCTTTGGGACTTGAGAGTTTCTTGTGACAGGTCTGCTGTAAATTATAAGGATGCTCCTTTGAATGTCATTTCTTATTTTTTATTTTTGGGTCACACCTGGCAGCGCTCAGGGATTACTCCTGGCTTTACACTCAGATATCTATCCTGGCAGGCTCGGGCAACCATATGGGATGCCGGGATTCGAACCACCGTCCTTCTGCATGCAAGCTAAATGTTCTCCTCCATGCTATCTCACCGGCCCCTTTTAATTTCCCTTTTTGATCTTGCTACTTTCAGTATTCTATCCTTATCTGTAGGATTCGTTATTGTGACTAGGATGTGTCTTGGAGTTCTTTTCTTTGGGTCTCTTCTAGATGGTAGTGTTTAGGAATGCAGAATTTGTTTGCATGCAGTATTTAGCTCTGGAAATTTCTCTGCAAAGATGTCCTTGACTGCTGATCTTCCTGTAGATTTTCTTCCTATGTCTTGGGACTCCAATGATTCTTATGTTGTTTCTATTTTTTTTTTTTTTTTTTTGATTTTTGGGCCACACCCGGTAATGCTCAGGGGTTTCTCCTGGCTATGTGCTCAGAAGTTGCTCCTGGCTTGGGGGACCATATGGGACACCGGGGGATCGAACCGCGGTCCGTCCAAGGCTAGCGCAGGCAAGGCAGGCACCTTACCTTTAGCGCCACCGCCTGGCCCTGTTGTTTCTATTGAGTCTATCAAAGAGACCTATTTTCATCTGTTCACATTCTTTGAGTACCCAGCTCCTCTGGTACCACCCTTGTGGGCTGGGACAGTGTACCAGGCTGGGGAACCTTGATGGGATTCAGTTTGCTGGGGTAGTCCTCAGCCAACTCATTCAGGAAATTAGGAAGCCCTCCAATGATTCTTATATTGTTTCTGTTGAGTTAATCAAAGACTTTTTTTTTCTGTTCACATTCTTTGAGGATTTTTTCCATTATCTGATCATTTGCTTTTTTTCATTCTATGAAGGATGAGGGGACAAAGGACAAGGAGGGAGAAGAAGGTGGTGGAGGGGTAGCCTTCTTGGACCCCAGATTCTAGCAGCTATCTGCCTTTGCCCACAGCTCAGAAGCTCTCCAGAGTCCCTGGATTCCTGCAGTAACTGTGTCAAAGATCAGATCCCACTGCAAACCTGCCCCACGAAGCCTTCCAGTTGTACCAGCTGGGGCATATTTGCAAAAAGTGTCACCTGGTTAGGAGACCGATAAGATCACTGACACCATTGGCTGAACACCCTTCTGCAGGACCCCAACAAATCTCTGAAAGAACATCCCAAAAAATGCTTTTTCAGGCTATGGGACTGGCCATGTCTCGGCAGGGAGAGGTAGGTCCTCAGGCAGTGTGCACTGAAAAAGTAGGACTGTCCATAACTGCCTAGCGCTCTCCTAATGCCCTCGGGCCCCACAGTTTGGTGGCCAAGGCTCCCTGCAATTCTGGGCTGCTGGTTCAGCACCCATTCTACTGCATGAACATCAATTTTCTTTTTTTCACATTCTTTGTGTAATTTTCCCATTGATCATTGACTGATCATTTGCTTTAAGGCTTTTTTCCAATCTCTTCTGCTGTATGGAGTCGTTATGCAGCTCATCATCTAGTTCACTGACCTATTCTCAGCTGCTGTTACTCCTTTGGAGAGGCTTTTCATTGAGGTTTTCATTTCACCTGCTGAGTTTTTCAGACCTATTATTTCAGTTTGGCGTTTTCTGATTTATTTTTTGTTTGTTTTTTGTTTTTTGGGTCACACCCAGGAGCACTCAGGGGTTACTCTTGGCTTTACGCTCAGAAATCGCTCCTGGCAGGCTGGCGGTGGGGGTGGGGACCATATGGGATGCCAGGATTCGAACTGATGACCTTCTGTATGAAAGGCAAACGCCTTACCTCCATGCTTTCTCTTCAGCCCCATTTTCTATCTTCATATTCTCTTGATTCTTATCTGTGTTCCATTCAACTCAATTAACGATTTTTTGAGTTCTATAAACATCCTCCATATTTCTTCTCTAAACTCTGTATCTGAGAGACTTACTAGGTGGTTGGCCGTTTTCAGGTCATCAGAATTGCCTTCTTCATTCTCTATGCCTGGTGTTGGCCTGCATTATTTCCCCATGGTCATCCTTGTTGTGTGGATTTTTCTACTTGTTGTGTGGTGTTCATTGGCTATAAGGAGTGTGCAGCTATTAAGCTGAGTGACAAAGCTCCTGTGGCTCCACCCTTTGTGGGCGGTACTAGTCACTTCTGAATAAGATGAGCCCTCAGGGAACAATGGCGGAGATTAAAAACCCAGGCTGCAGGACAGCAGAGAGAAGAGCCAAGAGGCCTACTGTGTTTCAGGGCAAACAGCAAAAACCAGCTTTACTGTCTGTGGGCAGGACTCCTCACCTCTGAAGATGAGTGCTCAGGAAACAGTGGTGGAGAGGATCAACATTCCAGGCCACAGGACAGCAAAGAGAAGACCCAAGATGTCTGCTGTGTTTCAGGGCAAACAGCAGAAAACCCCTATGGAAATTTTCATCTTAATTTAATTTTTTGTTTTTTTGGGCCACGCACAGCAGTACTTAAAGGTTACTCCTGGCTCTGTGCTCAGGAATTACTCCTGGCAATGCTTAGGGGACCGTATGGATTACCAGGGATCAAACCCGGGTAGACTGTGTGCAATGCCTTACCAGTTGTACTATAGCTCTGGCCCCCATTTCAATTTTTTGAGTTTATAAAGTTTTCTATAGCAACATCGGATTACACTCCCTGAGTGGATGAGAGTTTCTTTTTCTCCAAATTCTACCAGCTGTGGTCGTTTCTGGATTTATTTAGTGTAAACCATTTTCACTGGTGTGAAGTGACATTACATTGTCATTTTGATTTATATTTCCTTAATAACCAGTGATAACAAACACTTTTCCATATATCTTGTGACCATGTGAGTGTGTTTCTTCTTTAAGAAAATATCTATCCAGCTCCTTTACTCAGACTTAGGTTTCTTTCTAGCACTTTGCTTATAGATCACTGTCTTTCAGGTTAAAAATATTCAATTTTCTAAGTTTCTTGGCCATTTGTTCCATTCTCTTTGGGTGGAACATTTCTAACTTTTGGGCTATTATAAACTTGTAATAGTTCTTTGCATAGGATATTGAACATAGTGCTTGTGCTGGGAATTAAATCTGGGGCTCTGATGTGTAAAACATACCTTCCCTTCTTTCACCATCTCCCTAGTTCCCAAGTATAAAATAGTGAAATTCATTTATTTATTGATTGAATTTTGGGGCTACACCAGTTGGTGCTCAGGCGTTACTCCAGGCTCTTTGCTCATAAATAGTTCCTGCCTCAAGGGACTATATGGGATGCTGGAATTGAACCCGTGTCCATCTTGGGTCAGCCGAATGCAAGGCAAACACCCTACCACTGTGTAACTGCCTCTGCTCCTGCCCTTTACTGGGAGAGAATTCCGGCCAGCAGCTTTCTCTCAACCGGGACAGAAGGCAGAAATCAGCTACAAATAATTCGCGAGTGTTAAGCTCTTTTGTGAACACCTAAAAAATTAAGCTGCAGAAGTTAGTAAAACGCTCATGGTGACGTATGCCAGTCAAGAGGTTTACTGAAGGGAGAAGCAGGGTTTTTATGCCCTGCTCTAGTGGGAGGAGTAGTAACATAGGATTGAAACATAAGCCAATCAGATTTGTACAAGTACAACAATTTTAACCAATGGGAGCATAAACACATTTTGATGGTGGGAAGGATAAAGAGGAACCTGGCAGGATGGGGGGAGGGGAAGCAAATCCTTAAACAAATAGCTAATTGATATTTACGCAAATACAATTTTTGTTTAGCCTATTTTCCATTTAAATCTTTCTTTTGTGCAAGCAATAAGGATCATAATTTAAACTTTACAAAAACCTATCTATAATTACGTGTTTGAGAGCAGTTACAAAAACAGGTTCCATGGAAAGGTTAAGGAATCTGGTTAAGCCAGATTCTGTGTGCTGGGCTAAATTTATTTGCAGAGTTTCCTTTTGGCTCGGGGCTAAGCAAACTTTATGGCTTGAATCAGGCGGTGGAAAATTCATTCAGAGTTCCTTTGATATGTGGGATGCTCTGTCTCCCACACCACTGTGCTACCACTCTGGCCCTAAATTAGTTAACTTAAAAAATTAAGGAGAGATAGTACAGAGGTTTGCATGTTTGCATGCTGCCAACCTGAGTTTTATCCCCAGCATCCCATCTGGACCCTTGAGCATTTCCAGAAGTAATTCCTCTGGCTCTGAGTACAGAGTCAGCAATAAACCTGGAACACCATCAAGTGTGGCCCCAAAACAAAATTAAACGAAAGAGTATAAATAAATAACTCAGGATAGAGTTAATAGAACAGTTCTGACTACTATTCTTTAGAACGCCTACTGTTTCAAGGTTAACGTATAGTTGGCACTTCTCTTCCAGTGCTAAGAGAAAGGACCCCACAACATTCTCAGAGGTCATTTTAAAGGGGTCAAAGGACGTTACAAATTTATGTTGCTTGGGTCTCCAAGTGAAAGGGTAAAACTTTAATCAGCTCAAGCTGTTATTGTAAAATTTTAGATAATTCAGAGAGATAAAAAGGTAGAAAAAGCATTCCAACTCTCTATAGCCTATTGCAGTTCCCTTTATACAAATTCCAACCTGTAATATTAACTCGGTACATGCAGAATTTATGAGCAGAAATTAGATAAAATTTTAATTCAAAAAGAATGCTTTAAAAATGATTCTGTATTTTGTGGCTATTGTGTATAAATAATATGGTAAAATTAACTTTAAATGGGATATTTTGTGAGTTTATATGAACATTAGAAATGTTTATCATTGTTTTCCAAAATTATAAAATTTTGGGGAGTTTGTTTTATTTCTCTGTGTCTAATACTTAACACTTATACACCAAACTTCTAGAACCCTCCTACTACCAAAAAGAGCCCCACGTGTTTTTTCTTTCCGCTCCAGTCACTTTCCCTCTGGTAACCACCATAGTTTTCTTGTTATTTTTGGGTCTCAGACTGCAGTGCTCAAGGCTTAGTTCTGACTGCACTCAGGAATCACTTCTAGTAGGCTTCAGGGAACCACATGGAATGCAGTGACTGAAGTTAATGTGCAAGGACATGTGCAAGGCAAGTGCTCTACCAACTATACTATCTCTCCAGTCCCTAGCCACTATAGTTTTTACTCTGATTAGAGTTTTGTTGGTTCTGGCCAGTTTCTTTTCTTTTTCTTTTTCTTTTTTTTTTTTGGTTTTTGGGCCACACCCGGCTTTGCTCAGAGGTTACTCCTGGCTGTCTGCTCAGAAATAGCTCCTGGCAGGCACGGGGGACCGGGATTTGAACCAACCACCTTTGGTCCTGGATTGGCTGCTTGCAAGGCAAACGCCGCTGTGCTATCTCTCCGGGCCCCAGTTTATTTTCTTTAGCTAGTCATTCTCAACTTTATGAAGCCATCTAGTATTCTTTCACTTTCTTAGTTTATAAAGTGTAATCAAGGAGCCAGAGGGATGGTGCAGCGGTAGGACATTTGCCTTGCATACAGCGACCCAGGATGAACCTAGGTTTGATATCTGGCGTCCATATTGTCTCCAAAGCCAGGAGTGATTTCTGAGCCCATAGTCAGGAGTAACCCCAAAGTGTCGCAGGGTGTGGCCCAAAACAGAAAGTGTAATCAAGATGTATTTTTTTATTTGTTTGCTTCCTGAGCCACACCCAGTGGCTCTCATGGGTTACATCAGGCTTTAGGGATCATATAGGATGCCAGGGATAGAACTTGGGTTGGCCACATGCAAGGCAAACACCCTACTCCCTGTGCTATTACTCTGGCCTCCCAAGATGTAGTCTTGTCCTTCAAAAACTTTGAAGTAGGCAGGCAAGAAATTAGGGGTGTGTTCTATGACTATGACCATGGGACATAATAAAGCCAAGAGATGGGATTTGAAGAAGTTACTGTGTTAACAGCATACTGGCCCTCTAAACTCTGTTAACAGCCCTAAAGCTATTAAAAGCCCACATTGTGGATTTTGGTGCCAGTACAGGCTCAGAGTAGGCTGGACCCCTATGGAGAAGGTCTTCAGCAAAGCCAAAAGACTGTGGTAAAGACATGAAGAAGAATCATCAAAAGTTCAAGGTTCCTTTTTCATGAAAATACAAACTGACCAACTATCACATCTGCTGAAAACTCCAGGCCAAGGCAACCTGAGAATATCCATACATAAGCTGATCTGATCTGAGAAGCCATTCAGGGCTCTCTGCCTTTGGAGAAGTCTGCTCTCTCTCTCTCTCTCTCTCTCTCTCTCTCTCTCTCTCTCTCTCTCTCTCTCTCTCTCTCTCTCTCTCTCATCTTTGTCCCTTTCCATTCTCAAAACTTCAAAATAAAAGCTAGTTTTTGCTTCACTCCTTGCCACCCACTGAAAATTTTTTTTTATTTTTTATAAATTATTTTCTTTCTTTATTGATTTGATTGATTGATTGGTTCTTTGGCCCACACCCAGTTCTTAGAGGTTACTCCTGGCTCTGTCTTCAGAAATAGCCTCTGGCAGGCTGGGGACCCTATGGGATGCCGGGAATTGAGCTAGGTGCCTCCTGTGTAGAGTGGGACGAATGCATGGCAAACGCCCCACTGTTGTGCTATTTCTTAGGCTCCGAAAATTCTTTTTACTTTCAGAGAAAGGCAATGAATTAGAATAGCCTGGTTACTGTTTAGCTTTGACCTTGCTGTCCTACAAAACTAGTTTTCTGCTGCAGGCTGAGTCCACAGCTTCCTGAGAAATTGAAGGGCAGGGATCAACTCCCACACCATGCATAATAAATAAATATCAGAGGCAGTTTAATGAGAGGTCTGTACTGAGAGGGGATTCACTGCTTTTTTTAGTCCCAAATTTCCCAGGCACTCTTGTTGGTAGAGTAGTTAGAGAGAAAGCAGTAGATTTCCTTCTCTAGGCTTCCACTATTTCCTCCTCACTTCACATAAATCACCTGGGTACTCCAGGTCACCTCCACTGGGGAAGTCCACTGGTTTCAGCATGAATTTATTATATTTGGAGGACACACGTAGCTGTGCTCAGTGCTTACTCTTGGCTCTGCACTAAGAGCTCAGTCCTGATAGCACACAGTGGACCGTATGTGGTACCAGATGGCTGTGTGCAAGGCAAGTACCTTAAATCCCATTTTATCCTCTGGCTCCATATTTGTGGCAGTTCCTTTTGCTGTATGAAAGTTCTTTTTCTTTTCTTTAATTTGGGATAGTCTTAGTAGTAAGAATTC
Organism: Suncus etruscus; assembly: GCF_024139225.1. Classification (NCBI taxonomy): domain Eukaryota; kingdom Metazoa; phylum Chordata; class Mammalia; order Eulipotyphla; family Soricidae; genus Suncus; species Suncus etruscus. The sequence continues at coordinate 23,015,691 of NC_064864.1, forward strand.
TTAGTAGTAAGCTCAGGGCTTACTCCTGGCTCTCTGTTCAGAGATCACTTGTGGTGGGGTTTGAGGGACCGTATGTGGTGCCAGAGAACAAACCGTGGTTCGCATGTAAGGCAGTGCTTCTCCATTATTTCTGTCATGCCCCCCCCTAGGAAGAAGAAAACACCTTTTGCGCCACCCCTGTGTGACTGTAAATAGTATCTTTATTAAAAATAAAAATTTAACCTGCAAAACAAAATATATAAAATAATTTGAGCTGATTTTTTAATCAGAGGTGGTCTGGATTAAGGGCTACAATGAGCATGTTTTGCAATGCATAGCTTTTCAAAGCAGGGGTTGAAGCAGGACACAGCAACTCTCAGCTTCAGAGACATACAGAGACATAAACACGGGGCTTAGCTTGTTATGCCAATGTTTGCAGAGGTTAAACACCCCCCCTTTACGGAGCCTCACGCCCCCACCCCGGGGGCCCACCCCATTATTTGAGAAGCACTGAGTAAGGTAAGTACCTGCTGTACTATTGCTCTGGTCCCTATATGAAAAATTTTAAAGTTGGTGTAATCCCATTAGTTTATTCTTGCTTTTGTTTTCCTTGCCACTGGAGTTGAATGTCCCCTCTGTTGTTCAGAAAGTCCTGGGGTATACCTCTTATGTTTTATTATTTATGGTTGGGGGGGTCTTAGATGAAAAACTTTATTGCATAAAAAGTTATATACTTTAATTAAATAAATGCTAGAAAGAATGCCTTAACCAGGAAGCTGAAGAGAAAACCTTAATGGGATACAACATCCTTGGGTTTTGGTTGGTTAAAATGTGAAGTCCTGTGGTCAGAGCAATAGCACAGCGGTAGGGCATTTGACTTGCACGCAGCCAATTCAGGACTGGTTGGTAGTTTGAATCCTGGCATCTCATATGGTCCGCCAAGCCAGGAGCGATTTCTGAGCGCATAGCCAGAAGTAACCCCAGAGAATCAACCAGTGTGCCCCCCCCCAATGTGAAGTCCTTAAGAATTGAAAACAGCAGCTGGAGAAATGGTACAGGAGGTGGGGTGCTTGCATTGCACATGGCAGACCTAGGTTAGATGCCCATCAACCCATATAATCCTTCAGGCACTGCCAGGACCAATCCTGAATGCACAGCTGTGGGTGTACCTATTTAAGACCCTAGACCCACCCACTTCTTGGAGGGGTCTTGGGAACTGGATAGTAGGTGTAACCTTACCTGCTAGACCCTCCCACACCTGGGAGGGGTCTGGGAAATGTTATATAAGGCTTGAACCAAGGGAATTAGGCCCTTTTGGCTTTTTGCCCTTTTGGCTCTTTGCCCTTTCTGCGCTGCTGTGCGCTCTGGCTTCTGGGTTTCTAAATTATGTTTCCGAGTAGATTTTTTGTTGGGAAAAATGCCTATATTTTTGATGGTGGTGCTAGATTCATCAGCCTGCACTTTGGCCTGGAGTTTCATTGGATAGATCTCCTTATTTTCCAGGCTGGTCTTAGCCTCACTTTTCCCACACTTTTTCCTTCCGAAATACCAGCCAATACCTATGCACGCCATAACAATATTAGCAACCACAGAGATTCCACAAACTATGGCTAATGGAGCCAACACAGGCGAGGCAAATATTTGAGTATCAATTGTCATTTGAACTATAGACCACAACCATCCAAAAGCAATGAATTTACCTATCATCCAGCCTATTTGTTTTAAATAGTATGGAAATATCCACTTGACAAACGCCAAACCAAAGAATTTGTAACAAGGTGGCACAATCAACACGGCTGACCATAGAAGCCATCCAAGGATCTCCAGAGGCAATTTCCAATAAAGCGTTTCACTTACAGTTATTGAGGGTCCAGGTCCACCTGTTCCCGGCGCCATTTGCAAGATATCTTCGCCGTTATCTTGGCTGGGTATTTGTGAATCCAAGAACAGTCCCCAGAATGAGAAATTACTTCCCATCCCCTTGTCCCCTTTCGGGGGAAGACCTTGGTAATATTTATCCGCAGCAAGTAATAATCCACACAGACAAGAACGATAGGGTTTAAAAGATCGGGCAAGGAGAGCCAGAGAATCCTCCTGCAGCCAGCAGCTTTTCACAGAAGGACCCCTCACTCCTGTCCCTCAAGCTATTTATTGCCAACTCCACAGCGCCCCACCTGGAAGGGTTAGGTGGGGCAAAAGTCACAGAACAATCCTAAGGAAACACTTTTATATACAATTCCAAGAATCATCTTATGGAAACTTTTTCATATGCTACAATTCCCCCTTTTTTTTGTAAAGAAACAATAAACAATAATAATGTACAGAAACCTCGGCCTGTACGAAAACTAATTAAAAGCTTAAATTGGAAACGGAGGAGAAAAAAGACTGTATTTAAAGTGGACTGATTTTCTGAAAATGACCTGCGGCTTAAATTTGGATTTCGACTTTGAAAACTTCGGACTGGACTTTTACAACTCTGGACATCCAAAAGCCCTCTGCAAAAAAGCTGTGGCCAAGAAAAACCGTCCAAAGTGCCGCCCGGAGGAAAAAAGCGGCGAAAAGCTTCTAATTATTCCTAAAGCGGCTCGGCTCGGCTGGGCTCAGCTTTGCCCGGAAAAGCGAAAAACCTGAAATCCACGCTCCAGATCACAAACCAGCAGCGGAGCCTGGAACTACGGAAGGAAGCCACGTGGTAAGATCAGCGTGGGACAAACCAACATCTGAACTTTAAAAGTTTACAGAAGCCACGTGGTGAGATCAGCGTGGGACAAACCAGCATCTAAACTCTAAAAATTTACAAAAGCCACATGGTGAAATCAACGTGGTGAGATCAGCGTGAAACAAATTAATCATTTAAACTATGATTTTAGGTGTAGGAACTTAGCAGGTAATTTTATAGTTTACTCATAGTTGGTGATGGAATAACTTTTAGTTAGTTAGTGGTTAAAAAATAAAAATAAAAGGAAGGTAATACAGTTTAACATCTAATTTCTAACCACCTGCATCTTTGTCTTAGTCATTTTCTTTATGATTTAAATGTGTTTTGTTATCTTTCAAAGTTAATATTTTCAATTGCAAAATGTTTTACTGTGTATTTTAATGTACTTAGCCTGTTTTTAAAATGTATGTTATGCATGTATGCTGCAGTACTTGTGTGTAGAAAAGGTATAGAAACAATGAAGTTCCCCCAATATAGTTTAAAGTATAGGAACATGAAAGTTCCAAAATAGTGCTTGGTAAAAAAGCATTAATAAAATTTTAGGTTACAGGTGTAAAGTATATTTTGCAAAAATATGTGGGGCCGGGCGGTGGCGCTGGAGGTAAGGTGCCTGCCTTACCTGCGCTAGCCTAGGAGACGGACCGCGGTTCGATCCCCCGGCGTCCCATATGGTCCCCCAAGCCAGGAGCGACTTCTGAGCGTATAGCCAGGAGTAACCCCTGAGCGTTACCGGGTGTGGCCCCCCCCCAAAAAAATTATGTTTTTGAAAAGGGCTGGTATATTAATTTTCACTCTATTACGTTGGTGCATAAAAATATTAAGAAAAGGAGGAAATGTGGGTGTACCTATTTAAGACCCTAGACCCACCCACTTCTGGGAGGGGTCTTGGGAACCGGATAGTAGGTGTAACCTTACCTGCTAGACCCTCCCACACCTGGGAGGGGTCTGGGAAATGTTATATAAGGCTTGAACCAAGGGAATTGGGCCCTTTTGGCTTTTTGCCCTTTTGGCTCTTTGCCCTTTCTGCGCTGCTGTGCGCTCTGGCTTCTGGGTTTCTGTGTTCTGGTCTTTAACCAGCATGGAGCCCAAAGGGAAAATGGCTAACAGGAAATAAGATGCAGGGCTAGCAAAATATTGCTGTGCTTGAAGGGTTATGAATAGGCCACACACACGTGGTGGCTAGGGCCTGAATAAAGTTGATGCTTCCTAATGGCTGCGTGTGAGTGAGTGATTTCACCTGGGCCTGGAACTCGCCGGCTGCATGAAGGTTGCAGAGCCACGTGGACTGGAATGGCACGGAGAGAAATCCACCGCCATCCAGCCTCATCCTTAATTATTTAATACAACACACAGCCAGGAATTATTCCTAATGTGCCCCCCCCAAAAAAATAACAACAACAAAAATTGAAAACAGCCGATGATTTTATCTTGCCAAACATTCTGGAACATGATAAACAAAAGGCAATTTCTTTTTACTTACATTTTAATTGAATCACTATGAATTATAAAATAACAAAGATGTTTGTGATTAAGTTTCAGCTGTACAATTTTCTTTCTTTTTTTTTTTTTTTGGTGTACTATTTTCTAACATCAATATGTTCATCAATGTTTATTTCCCTCTGTCAGTGTCCCCAGTTTTCCTCCCACTCACCAGCATCACATAAGTCTCCTGGGGAACCCCCCCCCACTGGTATCATATTTCCCCTCAGAAATTGTTCTAGTGTTCACTTCCCTTACATATCCCCCACCCCAGTGATGAGTTTCCTACTGAAGACCATCTCTAAAACAGAAGGTTCTTGAATTTGTGTAACATCCTTATGTAGGACCATACTAATCTTCTCTGTTTTATTTCAGTTTTAGAATATGTGCTGCCAAAGCAAGCACCAAGAAACAATTTCTAATGAAGAAGCAGAATTCAGAAAAGAAGTATTTGTTTTGCTGTAATCTCTTGTGAAATCCTATGCCCGAACTTTGAAGACTGGACAAATGTATCTATTGGTCAGGGTTTTCAGGGGGGCAGTTCAAACTCTAATGAAGATACTTCTTGCCAGTAACCTTGGAACTTGGCCCTAGTGACATTAAAAAAATCTATTTTTATTTTTTACAAGTTTTTCAACAGTTGTTATTTCAGTAACATAGTGAGAGTGAATTAGGGTCATTCCCACCACCAGTGTTGACCTCCCTCCACCATAGTTGCCCTAGTGATATTTAAAATTCTCCATCAGGGGCCAGAAGATCATACCTCGGTATAGTAGGGTGCTTGTGTTGAACACAGCCAGCCTGGGTTAAGTCCCCAGCACCCCATATGGTTCCCCAAAGCAGCTAGGAGTGAAAATAGAGTCAGGAATAATAATCCCAAAACACATCCAGGCCAATGGGAGGGATTTTGGGGGGGTGGGGATTTTGGGTTACACACGGCACTGCTCAAGACTTATTCCTAGCTATACGCTCAGAAATCGCGCCTGGCAGGCTCGGGGAACCATAAGGGATACCTGGATTCAAACCACCGCTCTTCTGCATGCAAGGCAAACACCTTGCCTCCATGCCATCTCTCCAGGCCCCGGGGAAGGGATTTTGCTCATGGTCAATTTGGTCCAATCCCTGGCACTCGTTTGATCCCTGAGTCCCATCTGGAGTGATTCCAGTGTGCAGAGCCAGTGTAAGCCAGGTTGGACAGGGTTGCGAATTGTTGGACAGGGGTCCTGCAAGGGCAGATCTCCAACCTGGCTCTGGTCCCAGAAGGGCAGGACCTGTGCTCTTTAAATCCCGGATCGACCCATCACATCCATCACCAGGCTCTGCATCGCCTCCACCATGGGTCTGGAGCTCTACGTGGATCTTCTGTCCCAGCCCTGCCGTGTGGTCTACATCTTTGCCAAGAAGAACCGCATCCCCTTTGAGCTACGCTATGTGGACTTCCTCAAAGGTGGGACCCTTTTAGCTCCATTTCTGAGAAGCCAAAACTTTTCAATAACAGGAGCCTCCCTAAAACACTGCTGCCCACAACTGAACCAAACACTTCCCTGTGGGTGTCCTTTGATAAGCAATAGGACTTCTCTATATTTTACTTTTCTCTCTAAAAATGAACCAAATGTCACCGAGTGTGTATGAGTGTGTGTGTGTGTGTGTGTGTGTGTGTGTGTGTGTGTTGGTGGTGGTGGTGGTGATGGGAGGCAGTAGGTGGAGTTTTTTTTATACAATATAACATTTATTTATTATTTTTATTTTATGGGTTCTTGTTTCTCCTCTTGGAATCATAGAAAAAAACTAACACTTATATCTTATATGCTTTTTTTGTATAACTCTCCAAGTTTTCTGGAAACTTTAATTCTTTTTTTATAATTATCTTTATTTAAACACCGTGATTACAAATATGATTATAGTTGTATGATTACAGTCATGTAAAGAACACCCCCCTTCACCAGTGCAACATTCCCATCACCAATGTCTCAAATCTCCCTTCTCCTCACCCCACCCCCACCTGCACTCGAGACAGGCTTTCTACTTCCCTCATTTATTCACATTGTTATGATAGTTTTCAGTGTAGTCATCTCTCCAACTGCACTCATCACTCTATGTGATGAGCTTCATGTCATGAGCTGCACCTACCAGCCCTCATCTCTCTTGTCTCTGAGATACTGTTAAAAATGTCTTTCATTTTTCTTAAAACCCATAGATGAGTGAAACCATTCTGCATCTTTCTCTCTCCTTCTGACTTACTTCACTCAGCATAATAGATTCCATGTATAGGAAAATTTCATGACTTCATCTCTCCTGATGGCTGCATAGTATTCCATTGTGTAATGTACCACAGTTTCTTTAGCCACTCATCTGTTGAAGGGCATCTTGGTTGTTTCCAGAGTCTGGCTATTGTAAATAGCTCTGCAATAAATATAGGTATAAGGAAGAGATTTTTATATTGTATTTTTGTGTTCCTCGGGTATATTCCTAGGAGTGGTATAGGTGGATCGTATGGAAGTTCAATTTCCAGTTTGTGAAGGAATCTCCATATCACTTTTCATAAAGGTTGTACTAGATGGCATTTCCACCAATGTAAAAGAGTTCCTTTCTCTCCACAGTAGGTGGAGATTTTGTCAGGTCTAAAGATCAAAGGGTTTATGAGGTTCGGGCTCCATCCCAGACACCCTGGTTCTCTAATACTTCTGGGAGTGAATTCTTCTTCCCTAAACCTTTCAATATCTCTTAGCATGGACAATCCCCTACTCACCACTGTGTGGCCCAAACTACAAAAACACACAAACACACACACACACACACACACACACACACACACAACCCACACACCCTTGGGGCCAAGATATATTATTGTGGAGATTGAAACAGATATTATGATGGAAACTTCCCTCTTTTGACCATGCCAGTTCCAGCTAAATGGAAATAACTTCTCTTCAATCATCTGCAGCAACTCGATCATAACTCAGGTTCCTCTGCTAAAAGGAAGGAGGCCACACCTGAACTCAGGTGGCTGGGGAGGGAGAGGAGGCTAGCTGAGCCTGGGCATCTCTACTCTGAGGACTCAGTAGATGTAGTTCTGCACTATAGGTCTCTGATTTCCTCCTTAGGAGAGACTGTTAGCAAGGACTTCACACAAATGAGCAGCCTGCAGAGAATACCTGTCCTCAAAGATGGTGACTTTGTCTTGAGTGAAAGGTACTTACTTAACACTCTTGTGCCCTCTGGCCAACTCCACACCCCAACTGCATCCCTGCCCCATCTTCAGTGCCAAACAGAATCTATCCTGTGCCTTTGGGGACAGTGGAACATCCAGGGAGGCACAGGTGGTGCCCAGGGAGCTTGGGGTAGAGGTGAGCAGGGAAACTCCAGGGCTCCTGTGGGGCTGGGAGCACCTAGAGATGTGAGCTTCTAATCCTGTTGTACTCCCCAGTGTGGCCATCCTGTTCTACATGATCTCTAAATATAAAATAGACAGTCACTGGTATCCATCTGATCCTCACATCCGAGCCCGCATCCATGAGTACCTGGGTTGGCATGGAGACCTCGTTCGGGGCACTTTTGGTGTGTCCCTGTGGGTAAAGGTGAGAAGCACTGTCAGATTGTGTCCTGGGTCATGGGTGGATGTAGAGGCCATGGCCAGAGCCCCAATTCTGTTTCTTCAGGTGCTTGCTCCCATCAGTGGGCTCCAAATACCAGAGGAGAAAGTAGAACGCAACAAAGAGCTCATGGACAAGACACTGCATAGGATGGAGGAATACTTCCTGGGCAACAAGCCTTTCCTTGCTGGCCAGGAGATGACCATTGCTGACCTACTGGCACTAGAGGAACTGATGCAGGTATGAAGTGGCCCTAAGCAGCCCAGCCCCTCCTATTGCCACCCTCTGTTAGAAACCCTAAGAAAGCAGCACTTTGACCAGATGAGAGCAAGTTTCTGGGTGAGTTGGTGCTGAGGTACTGACCTCATGCTTCTCTCCTGAGTTGGTGCTCTTGGGTTCTGCCATGGAGCTGGTGACTCGGATTCTCAGGGGCTTGGGGAAAGGGCCTGGACTATCAGGGCTCTTGGAATTGCGCATTGAGAACTGTTTTTAATTCTTGTTCCTGTAGCCCTTGGGTGTTGGCTATGACCTGCTTGCTGGACATAAAAAATTGGCAGCCTGGCGTAATCGAGTGGAGACTTTCCTGGGTGCTGACCTGGTTAAGGAAGCCCATCATTCTATCATGAATATTGTTCAAGTTTCTGCCACTACAACCATCCCACCACCTCCCCCCGGTTTCTATCCATATATGAGACATCGTATTGCTAGGATCCCCTGATGGTCAAAGCTGGGAACTGATGGGAGGGTAGAGCGATTAGCAATAAAGATGAATACTGTTTCTTTTGTGACCACTGTGTCTTTGTTACAAAATTTTTAATTATCTTTATTTAAAACACCGTGATTACAAATATGATTGTAGTTGTATGATTACAGTCATGTAAAGAACACCCCCCTTCACCAGTGCAAGATTCCCACCACCAATTGCCCAGATTTTTTTTTTAAATCTCTCTGCTGTCCCTTGTAACTGGCTCCAGGAGGACTCTGCAGTCAGGCTGCAGTTTGTCTGGGTGGTGCTGTGTCTCAGGGATACATATAATTCTTTGAGGACTCAAAGACTTAAAGAGCTGTAAAATTCAATACCATGAGAACACACCAGCTGAAGAATAATGAATACCAGTATTTAAGATCTAAATTTTATTTGTTTGTTTTGGTTTTGGGCTTTACAATTTCTGACTTTGTGTATGGAATCACTGCTGACAGTCCTCAATGAATTGGTTGTCCAAGTCAAGAGCCTTAATCCCTGTAGTATCTCTAAAACCCATCATTGCTATTTTTTGTTTTTGTTTTTTATCATACCAGCAGTGCTCAAAACTACTCTTGTTCTCTGCGCTTTGTGTTGGTGGGGACTGGGCTATCCACGGGGTGCCTAGAATGTGTCGGTTCCTGCTTCCTGAACTGGTATCCTTTAGATCAAGGCCAAAAATGTTAGGGAATGCCACAGAATCAAGATTTCAGCCCAGGCTAATGGAAGAGAAGGAATTTATTTGTGTGGACCAATAGTTTAAGCAACTCAGGCAACTCTAGGCCTAGTTGAAGAACCACCCCATTTATATACATTACAATAATCAAGAAAGCAGCAATTTTTATAATAATTTTTATTTTGACCAAAGTGGATTACAAATCATTCACAGTAAAATTTTAGCTATATAGTAACATTGAATCAGGGGCATTCCCACCAGCAATTTTGTCTTCCCTCTACCCCCATTCCCAGCATGCGTTCTATAATCTCTTCCTTTGCACTGGGCTAGTATAAGTGGTCCCCTCTGTGTCTAGCTTGTTCTAGATTGGGTATCGATCCTATTGTTATTGGCTTTGGATTTGGTACCTAAGTCTGATCATTTTTCATTTCTACTCAATGTTCATACGACTGTTTGGTCTTGGTAACCTCTATTATTTCCCCCTCAGTTTGTGAGGCAGAACAAGATTGTTCAAGTTATGTGGTTCTGTTTGAAGGAAAGAAGAAAAAAAGAAGAAAAGGGGGGGGGCAAAAATCAAACAAGCAAAAAACAGGAGAAGTCCTTCTTGAGGTTATAAATATTTTTTTAAGAAAAAAAAAAGGGAGAAAGGAAGAAAAATAGCAACAATAGTTAAAAAAAAATCAAACTAAAAACCTGAAAGGCACCACAGCAATAAATACCACAACCAAAATATAATCCCAGTCCTGAAATAAAAACAAAACAGAGCTCAAAGCATTCTTACACAAACTCAGTTATAGTCTAAGCTGGTGCTGCCTTGAAAAAAGACACTCTTACACATCTAAGTTACTCTTGAAGCTGAAGTGGCTGGCCTTTAGGAACAAGAAGTATTTGTGCTAATCCATCTAGCTGCAGCAGCTATGATCAGGTGACTCAGGCAATTTCATCCCCAATTTTATCTGTTTTTCTCACAGTGCCTCCTCTACTTTAACCACAGGTGGTCTCTATTCACCTTCCATTTTTTCATTTTATCCTATACTATCCTGTTCTGTTACCAAAGGGTATTTTCTCTGCACTATGTATTAACTGCAGCCTGACTGTCTCCAGACAGGTTTTGATAAAACATATTATTAACCCATGGCTCAACCAGGAGCAGGTAGAGAATTGCCATTGCTAGTCTCTGGAAAGGGGTGATCCACCATGGCCCAGGCTTCCTGGGAGCGAGATCATGATTGACTCCTGTTTTTCTCTGTGCATTTCCTCAGGAGTCCTGCCTGATTAACACAGAAATTGTACTCCTGGGGCCAGAGAGATAGCATGGAGGTAAGGCATTTGCCTTGCATGCAGAAGGTTGGTGGTTAGAATCCCGGTATCCCATATGGTCCCCTGAACCTGCCAGGAGTGATTTTTTAAAAAAAATTTTAATTTAAACACCATGATTACAAACATGATTATAGTTGGGTTACAGTCACAAATGGAACATTCCCCTTCACCAGAGTAACATACCCCCTTCCAATGCCCCTCCCCATCCCCTGCCTGTATTTGAGGCAGGCATTCTACTACAGTTATTTGTTTATAATTTTAGTAAACTGTTTATTTTCCTTAAAGGATAAGTGTTAAAAAATACAATAGTAAAGGTGTGTCGGTTGCAATCGGCATTGTTTGCATAGGCCCAGAAAAATATGGGGAAAATGGAATAAAAATCCTTGGCCTTATTACAAGAAGGCCTCACCCCAGAAGTTTATTGGCATTAGACTGACTCTGGGCTCTATGCATACCAGTCTGTCCAACCTGAGTCATTCTTCATGTTCCCGGTGAAAATTTTTCACACTTTAGCTGTTGTTGGTATCAGGTTCCTATATTTAAAGATCTGGATTCTATGCATTTCTTTCATCGAAGTGAGGCTGATGTGGAGCATCCTCTAGTTTCAGCACACCATTAGATGTGGAGCGATCTGCCCTGCAAGCAGGTTGTAGCTGAGTCGTCTGGGTGTTGAGAACACTCTTTGGAGTAAGTCAATGCCAGAGCAGTGGCAGGTCTTCCCTGGTAGAGGTTTGCATCCTGTTATAGACAATTGTGGTTGTTTCCATAGATGATATCCATTGTTCAGGGGTGAATGGGCAATACCCATTCTTCTGAGGCCTAAGCCAAATCATTATGCCAATGTTCAGGTTATAAGGCCTCCTAACTGCATTATCAAATTTGTGTTTTCATCTCTATTAGATAAGAACTTGTTTGCATATGTATTATTTTCCCATTTTAATGTGCCTATGCAAAAGAGAAACAATGCCACAGATATTGTTGGTGGATCTGAGGGCCGACGGATCAAATCCAACATTTCCCATAACTTGGTTCAAACATGAATTCTATACAAAGGTACTCTTCTAACAGCATTGCTTATAAGACAGATCTCAATGGGGAAAAAGCAAACAAACAATCAAATAAAAAAAACAGTGGGCAAAATTGTCACTATATAAGAGGATATTCAGAAAAGAGTTATAGATGTTAAGGGAACACATCGGAGATATACAAAGGAGATACACGTGTCCCTTTTATGTTTTAGAAATAGTCGAAGGGGAGGGACACCACTTTGGTCTGTGATTTGGCCATCTAGATTCTGTAAACAACTCACAGCACCTCATATCAGGAGATGTCTTTGACTGCAGGTGTCTTGGAAACTGGTTATTGTAGCAAGCACAGGTACCCTGTGAAGGTAGTTGGAAAATAAGAGTCCATTAATAATAGATTGATAGGAACAGAGTTTTGGTTTCTTCTCAGGCGGAGAGTCTATTTTTTCATTTTGGGAGCTGACTGGCAGTTAGCTTGAGAGAGGATAATAATCTGCTTCATAAGGAGCGAAGAGCTGAGGGTAAAAATGGTGGGGTGATAAACAGTGAGGGTGAGAGTAAAGGACTAGAAATGAGCCTGTAGGGTGGTGAGCCAATGGGGGGAGAAAATAATACAACATAGACATTCTGTATATTTTAAACATAGATGAAGCCCAATAATATTCTATTTAACTATCTGTACTGTATAATGAAAGTGGATTAAATGATATGATATCCTACAAATTTATACAAATTTTTCACATGGGGGCTTTTGCCCCTGCACTGTTTGAAAATGGGAATTGGGAGAAGGCTGTGGGCGGGGGGGCAGCCAAGGCTGCATCTTCCCCTAAGATTGGCCAAAAAGCCTACTGCATGGAGCCATGCCGTCCCTGTGTTGCCTGATGAAGCTTCCGACTTCCCAAGAGGCGTTTGCTTCCAAATTGCTGGAAGCCCGAAGTTCAACAGACACCTCCCCAACCCCTGCAGGAACGGGCAAGCCTGGGGTCTCCTTTAAACTGCTCCTCGCCGAACCCACTTGCTGGGACCCTGAGCAGGCGGTCAGGGGTAACCCTGGGGACCAGGAGGAAGGAGAGAGAAGGCTGTGGGGGGCAGCCGAGGCTGCATCTTCCCCTAAGCTTGGCCAAAAAGCCTACCGCATGGAGCCATGTTGTCTTCGTGTTGCTTGCTGAAGCTTCCAGCTCCCAGAGAGGCATTTGCTTCCTAATTTCTGGAAGCCAGAGTGCCAGGAGTGATTTCTGAGTATAGAGCCAGGAGTAACCCTGAGCACTGCCAGGTGTGACCCAAAAACCAAAAAAAGAAAGAAAGAAAGAAAGAAAGAAAGAAAGAAAGAAAGAAAGAAAGAAAGAAAGAAAGAAAAGAAAAAGAGAGAAGAAGAAAGAAAGAAAGAAAGAAAGAAAGAAAGAAAGAAAGAAAGAAAGAAAGAAAGAAAGAAAGAAAGAAAGAAAGAAAAGAAAGAAGAAAGAAAGAAGAAAGAAAGAAGAAAGAAAGAAGAAAGAAAAAGAAAGAGAGAAAGAGAGAAAGAGAGAGAAGAAAGAAAGAAAGAAAGAAGAGAGAGAAAGAAAGAAGAGAGAGATAGAAAGAGAGAGAGACACAGAGAGAAGAAAAAGAAAGAAAGAAGAAAGAGAGAGAAAGAAAGAAAGAAAGAAAGAGAAAGAAAGAAAGAAAGAAAGAAGAGAGAAAGAAAAGAGAAAGAAAGAAAGAAGAGAGAGAGAGAAGAAAGAAGAAAGAAAGAAAGAAAGAAAGAAAGAAGAAAGAAAGAAAAAGAAAGAAGAAGAGAAAGAAAGAAAGAAAGAAGAGAGAAAAATAAAGAAAGAAAGAAAGAGAAAGAAAGACAGAAAGAAGAAAGAAAGAAAGAAAGAAAGAAGAGAGAGAAAGAAAGAAGAGAGAGAGAGAAAGAAAGAAGAGAGAGAAAGAAAGAAAGAAGAGAAGAGAAAGAAAGAAAGAAAGAGAGAGAGAAAGAAAAGAGAAAGAAAGAGAAGAAGAAGGAGAAAGAAAGAAGAGAGAAAGAAAGAAAGAAAGAAGAGAGAAAAGAAAGAAAGAAAGAAAGAGAAAGAAAGAAGAAAGAAAGAAAGAAAGAAAGAAAGAAAAGAAGAAAGAAAGAAAGAAAGAAAGAAAGAAAGAAAGAAAAGAAAGAAAGAAAAAAGAAGAAAGAAAGAAAGAAAGAAAGAAAGAAAGAGAAAGAAAGAAAGAAAGAAAGAAAAAGAAAGAAAGAAAGAAAGAAGAAAGAAAAAAGAAAGAATAAGAAAGAAAGAAAGAAGAAAGAAAGAAGAAAGAAAGAAAGAAAGAAAGAAGAAAGAAAGAAAGAAAGAAGGAAAAAGAAAGAAAGAAAGAAAGAAGAAGAGAGAAAGAGAGAGAAAGAAAGAAAGAGAAGAGAGAGAAAGAAAGAAGAGAGAAAGAAAGAAGAGAGAAAGAAAGAAAGAAGGAAGGAAGAGAGAGAAAGAAAAAAGAAAGAAAGAAGAGAGAGAAGGAAGGAAGAAAGAAAGAAGAGAGAAAGAAAAGAGAAAGAAAGAAAGAAGAGAGAGAGAGAGAGAAAGAAAGAAAGAAAGAAAGAAAGAAATAACGAAGAGAGAAAGAAAGAAAGAAAGAAGAGAGAAAAAGAAAGAAAGAAAGAAAGAAAGAAAGAAGAGAGAAAGAAAGAAAGAAAGAAGAGAGAAAAAGAAAGAAAGAAAGAAAGAGAAAGAAAGAAAGAAAGAAGAAAGAAAGAAAGAAGAAAGAAAGAAAGAAGAGAGAAAAGAAAGAAAGAAAGAAAGAAGAAAGAAAGAAAGAAGAGAGAAAGAAAGAAGAGAGAGAAAGAAAGAAAGAAAGAAAGAGAGAGAGAGAAGAAAGAAAAGAAAGAGAGAGAGAAAGAAAAAGAAAGAAAGAAAGAGAAGAAGGAAGAAGAAAGAAGAGAGAAAGAAAGAAAGAAAGAAAGAAGAGAGAAAAGAAAGAAAGAAAGAAAGAGAAGAAAGAAAGAAAGAAGAAGAAAGAAAGAAAGAGAAAGAAAGAAAGAAAGAAAGAAAGAAAGAAAGAAAAGAAAGAAAGAAGAAAGAAAAAGAAGAAGAAAGAAAGAAAGAAAGAAGAAAAAGAAAGAAGAAAGAAAGAAAGAAAGAAAGAAGAAGAAAGAAAGAAAGAAAGAAAGAAAGAAAAGAAAGAAAGAAAGAAAAGAAAGAAAGAAAGAAACAAAGAAAGATAGACAGAAAGAGATAAAGAAAGAAAAAGAAAGAAAGAAATAAAATGAAAGAAAGAAAGAAGAAAGAAAGAAAGAAAGAAAGAGAGAAAGAAAGAAAAAGAAAGAAAGAAATAAAATGAAAGAAAGAAAGAAGAAAGAAAGAAAGAAAGAAGAAGAAAGAAGAAAAGAAATAATACTCCTCTTTTGGAGCTCTAAGTTAATATGAACCAGTGAGGATTTCACACTTCCCGGAAAAGCTTTCTTAAGGCGAAATTAAGTTTGATACCTGGTGACAAAACTGATATGAAATTAGGTCCCCTTAACAATAGCATGAGCATGCATTCCCAAGAAATGGAAAGACTGATTAACAATACAGCATGAAGCTTGAGTGCTGGCCTTGAGGAACAAAAAGTAGTTTGTGCTAATATATTACTTCTTCACAGTAATTTGCAACATTTTCCACCCAATTCTGTTTTTAGAAAAAAGAGTTTAAGTTGCCCATTAGACTGGATGGGTTTTTGTTTGTTTGGGGGCTACGTTCAGCAGTGCTCATGGGTTACTCTGCTTCTGCACTCAGAAATTACTCCTGGCAGGCTCAGGGATAAATGAGGGCAAATGCCCTACACACTGTGTATCACTGTGATATCGCTCAGGCCTGTAGGCTTGCGCTTTAAAAGGACTCATTTTTTTTTCAGTCTGTTTGATAACTGTTTGATAGCTGACTCCTTAACAAGCAGACAATATATTCCCCAAACTGCAGAATTCCTTAGGAGGGTATATGGGAGAAATAGAGCTTTCTTGCAGTTTTTAAGTATATTTGAGCTTCTCCAAAAAGAATGATGAGTACAGTTAGAGAAATAACTACAATGAGAACTATTATAACAATGTGAATGAATGAGGGAAGTAGAAAGCCTGTCTCGAGTGCAGGTGAGGGTGTTGTGGGAGAAGGGAGATTTGGGACATTGGTGATGGGAATGTTGCACTGGTAAAGAGGGGTGCTCTTTACATGACTGAAACCCAACTACAATCGTATTTGTAATCAAGGTGTTTAAATAAAGGTATTGATTTAAAAAAGTGTATATTTGAGCTTTTAAAAACTGCCAGTGTATTTCCCAAAAGGGACTCTTAGGATCTGGATCTGAGGTCTTAATTTCCATACTTCTGATAAATATTGTCAGTCATTTTGCATTAACATAGTAAGAAATATACAGATTCCTTTGATCTGCAACTTAGATTAAACTTAAATGGTCTTTCTGGGCTCAGGGTTTTGAGCGGGTGGCCTTTCCTGGGGGCATGTCATAATATTCCCAAACTACAGACCTCAAGGCAATTTGTTTTAGATTTTCTCAACCCTATACATAGCTAGCAGGTGCTTTCCTTCTTTTGGGTCAGATTCTGTTCAGTCTTGACTGATTATAAAATTCTCATGGGCCCTTAATTTTTCCCATGTCGAAGCCAGGGTAGCATAATGCCTGACCCCAAGTCCGTCCTTGACTTTCAATGGGATGTACCTTTGAGATATCATAAATTAAGCCAATGTTAGGGCAGCTGAAGCTCAAGTGATTTTAATATGAAAAACACACAGTATTTTAAAATTATTTATCATCAGAATTCAACGTCAACACCTCCCACCCCATCCAGTTGCCAATGAGCTCCCAAAGTGAAAAGACAGATTCCCAGCCTGCCTTCCCTCAGCCCGAGAAGGAGCTGCCACCATTGCTGCCACTGATATGCTCTCAGCAGCCACTTTTCTCTCAATTCCCTTTGCTGTGGACTGATGCTCACTACAAGTTTTTTTTTAAATATATTTATTTAGACACCTAGATTACAAACATATTTGTGGTTGGGTTTTAGTTATAAAAAAAGAACAATCCCCCTTCACCAGTGCAACCTTCCTACCACCAATGCCCCCATCTCCATCTCCCTCCTCCCGGACCTCCTGCCTGTATTCAAGACAGGAATTCTATTTCTCTCACTCACTTCCATTGTCAACATAGTTGTCAGTGTAGTTATTTCTCTGACTGAACTCACCAGTCTTTGTGGAAAGCTTCATATCATGGGCTGGTCCTTCCAGGCCTCAACTCTATTGACTCTGGGCATTATTACAATAATGTCTTTTATTTTCTTAAAACCCTTAGATGAGTGAGACTATTCTGTGTCTATCTCCCTCTGACTTATTTCACTCAGCAAAATAGTTTCCATGTCCATCATGGATAGGAAAATTTCATGACTTCATTTTTCTGACGACTGCATAGTATAGCATTCTGTAAATGTATCACAGTTTCTTTAGCCACTCCTCTGTTGTTAGACCTCTGGGTTATTTCCAGATTCTGGCCATTGTAATTAGCTCTGCAATGAATATAGGTGTGCAGAAGGCATTTTTGTATTGTGTTTTTGTGTTCCTGGAGTCTATCCCTAGGAGTGTTATAGCTGGATGATATGGAGATCAATTTCCAGTTTTTTTGAGGAATGTCCATATTGTTTTTCAGAAAGCTGGACTAGATGGCATTCCCACCAGCAGTGAATGAGAGTTATTTTCTCTCCACATCCACAACAGCACTGTTTGTTATTGTTCTTTGTGATGTATGTCAGAATGTGGCATGAGATGTTACCTCATTGTTGTTTTGATTTGCATCTCCTTGATGATTAGTGATATGGAACATTTTTTCATGTGTCTTTTGACCATTTGTATTTCTTCTTTGAGGACATGACTGTTCAATTATTCTCCCCATTTTTTGATGGGGTTAGATTTTTTCTGTTAAGATTTGTAAGTACCTTATATATCATATATACCCTTATCTGATGGGTATTGCCTGAATAGTTTCTCCCATTCTGTGGGTGGCCATCACTATTTCCTTTGAATTGCAGAATCTTCTCAGCTTAATATAGTTTCATCTGCTTATCTACACTTCCATTTGTTTGAAGAGTGTTGTTTCCTCCTTGAAGATGCCTTTAGTCTCAATGTCATGGAGTGTTTTACCTTCATGTTCTTCTATATACCTTACGGTTCCAAATCTGATATCAAGGTCTTTAATCCATTTAGATTAGACCTTTATGCTAGGTGTTAGATGGAGGACAGACATTACAAATTTATGTTGCTTGCTTCTCCAAGTGAAAGGGTAAAACTTGAATCAGCTCAAGATGTTATTGCAAAATTTTAGATAAATCAGAGAGAAAAAAGTGGTAGAAGAAGCACTCCAGCTCTCTATAGCCTATTGCAGTTTCCTTTACTCAAAATCCAACCTGTAATATTAACCCAGTACATGCAGAATTTATTAGCAGAAATTAGAAAAATTTATAATTAAAAAAAGAATGCTTTAAAAAAGATTCTGTATTTTGTGGCTATTGTGTATAGATATATGGTAAAATTAGTTTTAAATGGGAGTTTTGTCTGCTTATATGAACATTAGAAATGTTTATCATTGTTTTCCAAAATTATGAAATTTTGGGGGGTTTGTTTTATTTCTCTGTGGTCTAATACTTACCACACATACCACCAAACTTCTAGAAGTCTCCTGCTATCAAAAAGAGGCCCATCTTTTTCTTCCCACTTTAGTCACTCTCCCCCTGGTAACCACCATAGTTTTCCTGTTATTTTTGGGTCTTGGCCTGCAGTGCTCAAGGCTTACTTCTGACTGCACTCAGGAATCACTTCTAGTAGGCTTCGGGGAACCACATGGAATGCAGTGATTGAAGTTAATGTGCAAGGACATGTGCAAGGCAAGTGCTCTACCAACTATACTATCTCCCCAGTCCCTATCCACCATAGTTTTTACTCTGATTAGAGTATTGTTGGTTTTGACCAGTTTATTTATTTATTTATTTATTTATTTGGTTTTGGGGCCACACCCGGCGGTGCTCAGGGGTTACTCCTGGCTATCTGCTCAGAAATAGCTCCTGGCAGGCATGGGGGACCATATGGGACACCGGGATTCGAACCAACCACCTTTGGTCCTGTATCGGCTGCTTGCAAGACAAACGCCGCTGTGCTATTTCTCCGGGCCCCAGTTTATTTTCTTTAGCTAGTCATACTCTACTTAAGTGAAGCCATCTAGTATTCTTTCACTTTCTTAATTAATTTATAAAGTATAATCAAGATGCATTCTTGGTTTTTGTTTGTTTCTGGGCCACAACCAGTGGTTCTCAAGGGTTATGTCAGTTTTAGAGATCAGATAAGATGCCAGGGATCAAACCTGGGTCGACTACATGCAAGGCAAACACCCTACCCACTGTGCTATTACTCTGGCCCCAAGATGTAGTCTTGTTCTTCAATAACATTGAAGTAGGCAGGCAGGAAATGAGGGGTGTGTTCCATAGCCATGACATAATAAACCAAGAGATGGGATTTGATGAAGTTACTCTGTTAACAGTGTAACAGGCCTGTAAACTCTGTTTACAGCCCTTAAGCTGTTAAAAGCTCACATTGTAGGTATAGGGACTGAGGCCAAATAAGTTTTTGGTGCCAGTACAAGCCCAGAGTAGGCTGGACCCCCTATAGAGAAGGTCTTCAATAAAGGCAAAAAACTGTGATAAAGACATGAAGAAGAATCATCAAAAGTTCAAGGTTTCTTTTTCATGACAATACAAACTGATCAACTATCACATCTGCAGAAAACTCCAGACCAAGGCAACCTGAGAATATCCATACCTAAGCTGATCTTATCTCAGAAGACATTCAGGGCTCTCTGTCTTTGGAGTCTGCTCTCTCTCTCTCTCTCTCTCTCTCTCTCTCTCTCTCTCTCTCTCTCTCTCTCTCTCTCTCTCTCTCTCTCTCTCCACACCTGGTGTCACTTGTCACTCACTGCTTACCCCTGGCTCTGCTGGTGAGCTTGGAGAATCATATTAGATAACTGGAGATAAAATTTGGGTCAGCTCAGGGGACCAAATCAGATATTGGGAATAAAATCTGGGTTCGTTATTTGCAAGGCAAGCACTTTATCCACTGTACTATCATCACTTTGGTCAGCCCACATTCTCTTGACCACCTCTCTGTGTCTCTGTCTGTCTGTCTGTCTGTCTGTCTGTCTGTCTGTCTCTCTCTCTGTCTTTGCCCCTTTCCATCCTAAAACTTCCAAATAAAAGCTGTTTTTGCTTCACTGCTTGCCTCCCACTGAAAATTCTTTTTCCTTTTTTTATATATTTTTTTCTTTCTTTATTGTATTGATTGATTGATTGGTTCTTTGAGCCACACCGTGGTGCTCAGGGGTTACTCCTGGCTCTGCACTTAGAAATCGACCCTGGCAGGGGCGACAATATGGGATGCTGGGAATCGAACCAGGTCCTTTCCCAGTCAGCCTCGTGCAAGGCGAACACCCTACCTTTGTGCCATCTCTCAGGCTCTGAAAATTATTTTTCCTTTGAGAGAAAGGCAATGAATTAGAATAGCCTGGTTAGGGTTTAGCTTTGATCTTGCTGTCCTACAAAACTAGTTTTCTGCTGCAGGCTGAGTCCACAGCTCCCTGAGGAATTGGAGGGTAGGGATCAACTCCCACACCATGTATAACAAATAAATATCAGAGACAGATGAATAAGAAGTCTGTACTGAGTAGGATTCACTGCAGTCTTCCCCGCCTCCCCCAACCCCCGATTCACTGCAGTCTTTCTCAAGTCCCAAATTTCCTAGGAACTCTTGGGTGGTAGAATAGATAGAGAAAAAGTAATAGATTTTCTTCTCCAGGCTTCTGCTCTTTCCTTACTTCACATAAGTCACCTGGGTACTCCAGGTTACCTCCACTGGGGAAGTCCACTGGTTTCAGCATGGTTTTGTTTTATGCATATTTTTTTTGGAGGGGATACATCTAGCTGTGCTCAGTGGTTACTCTTGGCTCTGCATTGAGAGTTCACTCCTGATGGTACACAGTGGACCATATAATGTACTAGATGGCTTTGTGCAAGGCAAGCACCTTAAACCCCATGTTATTGCTCTGGTTCCATATTTGTGGCAGTTCCTTTTGCTGTATGAAAGTTCTTTTTCTTTTCTTTAATTTGGGACATTCTTAGCAGTGTTCAGGGCTTATGCCTGGCTCTCTGCTCAGGGATCACTTGTGGTGAGATTTGAGGAACTGTATGTGGTGCCAAGTCTGCTGTACTATTGCTCTAGTCCCTCTATGAAAATATTTAAAGTTGATGTAATCTCATTAGTGTATTCTTGCTTTTGTTTTCCTTGCCATCGGAGTTGAATGTCCCCTCTTATGTTCAGAAAGTCCTGGGGTGTACCTCTGATGTTTTATTACTTATGGTTTGGGGGAGGTCTTAGATGAAATATCTTATTATATAAAATGTTATATATTTTAGTTAAATAAATGCTAGAAAGAGTGTCTAAACCAGGAAGCTGAAGAGAAAATGTTAATAAGATACCAATCCTTGGTTTTTGGTTGGATAAAATGTGAAGTTTTGGGATCAGAGCGATAGCACAGTGGTAGGGCATTTGCCTTGCACACAGCCTTTCAGGATGGATGGTGTTTCGAATCTCAGCATCCCACATGGTCCCCCAAGCTAGGAGCCATTTCTGAGAGCATAGCCAGGAGTAACCCCTGAGCAGCACTGGGTGTGGCCCCTCCAAAAAATATGAAGTTCTTAGGAATTGAAAACAGTAGCTGGAGAGATGGTACAGAAGGTGGCATGCTTGCTTTGCACGTGGCAGACCTAGGTTAGCCTCCCATCAACCCATATAATCCTCCAGGCACTGCCAGAACCAATCATCCCTAATGTGGCCCCCAAACAAAATAACAACAAAAATGGAAAACAGTCAATGATTTTAGCCTACCTTACCAAACGTTCTGGAAGATGATAAGTGAAAGGCAATTTCTTTTTACTTACTTTTTTATTAAATCACTATGAATGACAAAGTAACAAAGATGTCTGTGCTTAAGTTCCAGTTGGTTCTGTTTTTGTTTTTGTTTTTGTTTTTGTTTTTGGTTTTTTTTGGACCACACTCAGTGACGCTCGGGGGTTACTCCTGGCTATGCGCTCAGAAATCGCTCCTGGCTTGGGGGACCTTCTGGGATGCTAGGGATTGAACCACAGTTCATCTTAGGCTAATGCTAGGGATTGAACCACAGTTCATCCTAGGCTAATGCAGGCAAGCCACTGTTCTGGACCCCAGGTATACAATTTTTTAATCCCAATATGTTCACCAATGTCCATTTCCTTCTATCAGTGTTTTCAGTTTCCCTCCCACCCACCAGCGTCACATAGGTCACCTGGCATCATATTCCCCCTCAGCAATTGTTCTAGTATTTATTTCCCTAACTTATCACCCCCACCCCGACCCTGGCTCTAGAGGTAAGTTTCCTACTGAAGACCAGCTCTAAAACATAGGTTCTTGAATTTGAGTAACATCCTTATGTAGGTCCATGCTAATCTTTTCTGTTTTGTTTCCATTTTAAAGAAAGTGTTGCCAGAGGGTCGGAAAGATAGCATGGAGGTAGGTCATTTGCCTTGTATATAGAAGGATGGTAGTTCGAATCCCGGAATCTTATATACTCCCCCGAGACTGCCAGGAGCTATTTCTGAGCATAGAGTTCGGAGTAATCCCTGAATGCTACAGGGTGTGACCCAGAAACAATAACAAAATGCACACACACACACACACACACACACACACACACACGTATGTGCTGCCAAAGCAAGCACTAAGAGACATTTTCTAATGGAAAAACAATTCAGAGAAGAAGTATTTGGTTTGCTGAAATCTCTTGTGAAATCCTATGCCTGACTGGACAAACGTCTATTGTGCAGGGTTTTCAGGGGGCAAGTCAAACTCTGAATTAGATACCGCTTACCAATAACCTTGAAGGTTGCTTAACTGGCCCTAGTGATTTTTTAAAAATCTATTTTTATTTTTTACAAGTTTTTCACAGTTGTATTTCAGTAACATAGTGACAGTGAATTAGGGTCATTTCCACCTTTAGTGTTGACCTCCCTCCACCATAGTTGTCCTAGTGATTTTTAAAATTCTCCATCTAGGAGCCAGAAGATCAGACCTCGGTATGGTAAGGTGCTTGTATTGCACACAGCCAACCTGGGTTAAATCCCCAACACCTCATATGGTCCCCAAATCAGCTAGGAGTGAAAACAGAGTCAGGAGTAATCCCTAAACATCTCCAGGCCAATGGGAAGGGTTCTTATTTTGCACATGGTCAATTTGGTTTAATCCCTGGCACTCAATATTTGGTCCCCAAATCCCATCTGGAGTGATTCCCGAGTGCAGAACCAGTGTAAGACACAATGTACAGGGTTGCTATCTGTTGGACAGAGGTCCTGCTAGGGCAGGTCTTCAATCTGGCTCTGGTCCCAGGAAGGCAGGAACTGCGCTCTTAAAAACCCCAATCTACCCTGCGCATCCATCACCAGGCTCTGCATCGCCTCCACCATGGGTCTGGAGCTCTACGTGGATCTTCTGTCCCAACCCTGCCGCGTGGTCTACATCTTTGCCAAGAAGAACAGCATCCCCTTCGAGCTACGCCATGTGGACCTACTGAAAGGTGGGACCCTATTAGTTCCCCTTCTGGAAAATCAAAACTCTCCTCTAACAATAGGAGCCTCCCCAAAACACTGCTGCCCACAATCGAACCACAATCCTCTTCTGGGTGTCCTTTGATAAGTAATAGGATTTCTCTAAACTTTCCTTTTCTCCCTAAAAATGAAACAAATGTCACCCGTTGTTTATGAGTGTGTGTATGTGGGGGGTGGTGGTGGTGGTAGGCCATAGGTAGAGGAGATTTTTGTCAGCGCTGGAGATCAAAGAGTTTGAGTGATCTCTGCAACTGGGAGGCCCGTGTTCCATCCCAGGCATCACGGTTCTTTG
Source organism: Suncus etruscus (assembly GCF_024139225.1). NCBI lineage: Eukaryota > Metazoa > Chordata > Mammalia > Eulipotyphla > Soricidae > Suncus > Suncus etruscus. The sequence goes on from NC_064864.1 coordinate 23,039,181, forward strand.
ATACCTCTGGGAATGAATTCCCCCTTCTGTAAACCTTTCTCCAACTCTTATCATGGACAATCCCCTAATCACCACTGTGTGACCCAAACTACAGAAACACACAAACACACACACACACACACACACACACACACACACACACACACACGCGCGCGCGCGCGCGCGCGCGCACACACACACACACACACGAGGCCAAGACACATTGTTGTGGAAATTGAAACAGAAATGATAGAACCTTCCTACTTTTGACCATCCCAGTTCCAGCTAAATGAAAATAACTTCTCTTCATGCATCTGCAGCAGCTCCATCATAACTCAGGTTCCTCTGCAAAAGGGCAGGAGGCTACCCTGACCTCAGGCAGGCTGAGGAGGGAGCAGGAGGCCAGCTGAGCCTGGGCATCTCTACTCTGAGAACTCAGTAGGTGTGGCTCTGATTTCCTCCTTAGGAGAGACCATTAGCAAGGACTTCACACAATTGAGCAGCCTGCAGAGGGTTCCTGTCCTCAAAGATGGTGACTTTGTCTTGAGTGAAAGGTACTTAACAATCTTGTGCCCTCTGACCAACCCCATGCCCCAACTGCATGCCTGCTCCATAGTTGAGGTTCTTAAGTGCCAAACAGAAATTCTATCCTGTGTCTTTGGGGACAGTGGAACATGGTGATTGAGGGAGGCACAGAGAGGAGAGGGAGGAGGTGGTGTCCAGGGAGCTTGGGGTAGAGGTGAGCAAATGCAGGGAAACTCCAGGGTTCCTGTGGTGCTGGGAGCACCTGGAGGTGTGAGCTTCTGATCCTGGTGTGCTCCCCAGTGTGGCCATCCTGTTCTACATGATCTCTAAATATAAAACAGACAGTCACTGGTATCCATCTGATCCTCACATCCGAGCCCGCATCCATGAGTACCTGGGCTGGCATGGAGACCTCGTTCGAGGCACTTTTGGTGTGCCCCTGTGGGTAAAGGTGAGAAGCACTGTTAGATTGTGTCCCGGGTCATGGGTGGATGTAGAGGCCATGGCCAGAGCCCCACTGGTGTTCCTTCAGGTGTTTGCTCCCATCAGTGGGCTCCAAATACCAGAGGAGAAAGTGGAACGCAACAAAGATCTTATGGACAAGACATTGCATAGGATGGAGGAATACTTCCTGGGCAACAAGCTTTTCCTTGCTGGCCAGGAGATGACCATTGCTGACCTACTGGCACTAGAGGAACTGATGCAGGTATGAAGTGGCCCTAAGCAGCCCAGCCTCTCCTATTGCCACCCTCTGTTAGAAACCTTGAGAAAGCAGCACTTTGTCCAGATGAGAGCAAGTTTCTGACTGAATTGATGCTGAGGTACTGACCTCATGCTTTTCTTTTGAGCTTGGGCTCTTGGGTCCAGCCATGAAGATGGCGATCCAGACTTCTTTGATGCCTGGGGAAAGGGCCTGGCACTGTCAGGGCTCTTGAAATCGCACATTGAGAACCGTTTTTGTTTTTTAATTCTTGTTCCGATAGCCCTTGGGTGCTGGCTATGACCTACTTGCCGGACATAAGAAACTGGAAGCCTGGCGTAATCGAGTGGAGACTTTCCTGGGTGCTGACCTGGTTAAGGAAGCCCATCATACTATCATGAATATTGTTCAAGTTTCTGCCACTACAACCATCCCACCACCTCCCCCAGGTTTATATCCATATATGAGACTTCGTATTGCCAAGATCCCCTGATAGTCAAAGCTGGGAGCTGATGGTAGGGTAGCAAGCGATTAGCAATAAAGATGCATACTGTTTCTTTTGTGTCCTCTGTGTCTCTTTTTGTTAATCTCTCTGCTGTCCCTTGTAACTGGCTCCAGGAGCACTCTGCAGTCTGGCTGCAGTGTGCCTGGGTGGTGCTGTGTCTCAGGGGTACTCGGGGACTCAAATTCACAGACTTAAAGAGCTGTAAAGTTCAATACCGTGAGAACACACCAGGAGAAGAATAATGATTACCAGTATTTTAAGATCTACATTTTATTTATTTGTTTTTGGTTTTGGGCTTTACCATTTCTGACTCTGTGCATGAAATCACTGCTGGCAGTTCTCAAGGAATTGGATGTCCAAGTCAAGAGTTTTTTTTATCCCTGTAGTATCTCTAAAATCTATCATTGTTATATTTGCTTTGTTTTGTTTTTGACTATACTCAGCAGTGTCAGCAGTGCTCAAAACTACTCTTGTTCTCTGCACTCTGCTGGTGGGAATTGGGCAACACACAGGGTTCCTAGAATTTGCCTGTTCCACAGATTGTACCCTAGTCTAATGGAAGAGAAAGGAATTTATTCATGTGAACCAAGAGTTTAGTCAACTCTGGCAACTCTAAGCCTAGTAGTGTTAGGGTCCAGAAATCAAAGGACGAGACCACACAAATTGGAATAAAGTTTAAACTTTATTCCTCCAGTAAACAGCTCCTAACTGACCGGCCAGCGTTCTCTCAAACGAGGGATGAAAGAACCCACCCCAGGTCGTGAATGGGATATTATAGGATAGGGACATAGGGAGGTGCTAGCTTTCTGATGATCCTTAAAATAATTGGCTCTTGGGGCCGGCGAGGTGGCGCTAGAGGTAGGTGTCTGCCTTGCATGCGCTAGCCAAGGAAGGACCGCGGTTCGATCCCCCGGCGTCCCATATGGCCCCCCCAAGCCAGGGGCAATTTCTGAGCACTTAGCCAGGAGTAACCCCTGAGCGTCAAACTGGTGTGGCCCAAAACACACACACACACACACACACACACACACACACACGCACACACGCACACACACACACACACCACAAATTGGCTCTTGTCTAGGGGTACCTTCCTACTGCTCCCTTGTTCCTCCCTGATAGGCTACCTAGTATGGCCAGGTAGATTGAGGTGGGGACTATGGAAATAGGCTTCTGAAGCCCCAGCATGTGGCTCACATCATGTGGTCCTTACAAAACGGTGTTTCTCCCTGCTCAGAAACTAAGAAGAAGCCTGCCATGTGGCTTTTACAATGTAACTTACAGTCTGAGCTGGTGCTGCCTTGAAACAAGGCATTCTTATACAATTTCAGTTGCTCTTGAAGCTGAAGTGGCTGGCCTTGAGGAACAAGACGTATTTTGTGCTAATCCATCTGGCGGCAGCAGCTATGATCAGGTGTCTCAGGCAGTTTTGTACCCAAATTTACCTGTTTCCCTCACACTACCTCTTCTACTTTAACCACTAGGTGGTCTCCATTTTTCTTCTATTTTTTCCATTTAACCCTATCCCACCCTGTTCTGTTACCAGAGGGTGTCTTCTCTGTATTATTTATTAACTACAGCCTGACTGCCTCCAACCAGATTTTCATGAAATATTTTAACCCATTGACAACATGACAACATATAGCTCAACCTGGACAGGTAGAGCAGTGCCATTGCTAATCTCTGGAAAGGGGTGATACACCCTAGCCTGGGCTTCCTAGGAGCCAGATCATGATTTGCTCCTGCTGTCTCTGTGTGTCTCTTCAGGAGTCCTGACTGATTAACATAGAAACAGTATTCCTCTTCCTGAACTCAGATTAAGGTAATATGAACCTTGTCATATTTCACACTTGTCAGAAAAGCTTTCTTAAGGCAAAATTAAGTTTGTTGGGGGCCGGAGAGATAGCATGGAGGTAAGGCATTTGCCTCTGAGGCAGAAGGTCAGTGGTTCGAATCCCTGCATCCCATATGGTCCCCTGAGCCTGCCAGCAGCAATTTCTGAGCATAGAGCCAAGAGTAACCCCTGAGCACTGCCGGGTGTGACCCCCCCCCCAAAAAATTAAGTTTGTTGCCTGGTGAAAAAAGTGACATGAACTTAGGTAACCTTAACAATAGCATGAGCATGCATTCCCATGAAATGGGAAGACTGATTAACAATACAGCACGAAGCTTGAGTGCTGGCCTTGAAGAACAAAATGTAGTGTGTAATTTGCAACATTTCCACCAAATTCTCTGTTTTTAGAAACCATAGAGTTCAAGTTGCTCTTTGTAGCAACGTGATGGGTTGATGTTTGTTTACGGTTGATGGGTTTTGTTTGTTTGTTTGTTTGTTTGGGGGCTATATCCAGTGATGCTCATGGGTTACTCTGGTTCTGCACTCAGAAATTACTCCTGGCAGGTTCAGGGAACCATGAGGGCAAATGGCCTACACACTGTGTATCATTGTGATATGGCTCAGGTCCGTATGCTTGAGTATGAAAGTGACTCATTTTTCTGTTATTGGTAGCTGACTTCTTAACAAATAGACAATACATACCCCAAACTGCAGAATTCCTTGAGTGGGTATAAGGGTGAAATAGAGGGCTGAAGCTATGGTGCAAGCAGTAAGGCATCTGCCTTGCACACTCTAGACCAGGGGTCTAAAACTCACTGCCTGCTGGCCTTTTGTGGCCCTCCGTACAACATTTTGTGGCCCACGGCCGGCCTTCAAATATTGCAGTATCCACGATTATTCACTTACCGAATAATTGCAATAAAAATCGCATTAGTAAAAAAAAATCGCATTAAACATTTGCATACCCCGAGCAGTTCCGTTCGGGGAATGCAAATGTTTAATGCGATTTTTTTCTTACTAATGTGATTTTTTTATTGTGAATATTCGGTAAGCGAATAATCGCGAAACTTTGCACCTAGTGCAGACGTCATTTCCGCTACTCCTGCTCCCTGTCCCTTGCATTATAGGAGGCCTAAGGGCAAGAAGGGAAAGAAGGGAGAGAAGTTTATTACAGAATTAGATTTTGTCATACCTTCCTCATGACTTCATCAGAGCCTGCAGTGAAGAGAAAGATTGATGACGAGCACAGACAATTTCAGGAAAAGTGGGAGACACAGTGTTTCTTTGTTGAGCACAGGGGCATCCCCACATGTCTTATTTGCTCAGAGAAAGTTACAGTGCACAAGGAATACAACTTGAAATGCCATTATTCAACTAAACATGCTGAGGAATGTGCAAAATATCAAGGAAATGAGAGAGCCAAGTGGGTTGCCAGTCTTAAAGCATGTCTAATGAGGCAACATGATTTCTTCAAGAAAGCAACCAAAGAGAATGTTGCATCAGTCAATGCTAGTTTACATGGTTAGTGAGATGATTTCTAAGGCAGGGAAACCATTCACAGAAGGAGAGGAGAGTTTGTTTAAAAAAAAATGCATGTTACAGGATGCAAGTATTATCTGTCCGGAAAAGAAAGGTCAGTTAGCAAAATCAGCCTTTCTGCCAACACTGTGGCAGAGCGCATTTCTGACATGTCAAGTGACATTTATCAACTCTGTGAGAAAGCCAAATGTTTTGATGTATACTCAGTTGCTCTTATGAGGGCACAGATATAACAGACACTGAGCAGCTCACAATTTATGCCCGTGGTGTTGATTGCAATTTTGAATTGACAGAAGAGCTGCTCACAATAATTCCAATGCATGGCCAGACCACCGCTAATGAGATATTTTGGCATCTGTGTGATGCCATTGAGAATGCAGGTTTGCCATGGAAGAGGTTTGTTGGAATAATAACTGATGGAGCGCCATCGATGACAAGGAGGAAAAATGGACTGGTGACACTTGTTCAAAAAAAAAAAAAAACTTGAAGAGGAGGGTGTAAAGAAGGCTATTGCTCTTCACTGCATTATCCATCAGCAGGCCCTTTGCAGTAAATGCCTGCCTGTGTGACAATGTGATAGCTGTTGTTGTGAAATGCATCAACCAAATCAGATCCAGGGGCTTAAAGCACAGGAAGTTCCGTGCTTTTTTTAGAGGAAATGGAGTCAGAGTATGGAGATGTGCTCTATTTCACCGAGGTATGCTGGCTCAGCAGGGGAAATGTCCTGAAAAGATTTTTTGAGTTGAGAGAAGAAGTGAAAGCCTTCATGGAGAAGGATGGGAATGCTGTTTCTGAGTTGAGTGATCACAAATGACTCATGGACTTAGTTTTTCTTGTTGACATTACACATAAGCTGAATGTACTAAACAAGATGTTACAAGGCCTGGGGCAGCTTATCGGTTCTGCCCAGGACAACGGGAGAGCATTCTTCACAAAACTTGTGTTATGGAAATCCCAGCTCTCTCAGCAAACCTTTACCATTTCCCAGCATGCAAGGAACTTGTGGATGCAAGCATACCATTCAGTGGTGAGAAATATGTTGATGCTATTTTTAAGCTAGAGAAGGAATTTGATCACAGATTTTTAGACTTCAAAAAGCATAGAGTCACTTTCCAAATTTTTGTGGACCCCTTTTCCTTTGATGTGCAAGATGCCCTTCCTGTACTTCAAATGGAGCTCATTGACCTGCAATGTAACTCTGATCTCAAAGCCAAGTTCAGGGAGATCAGCGAAAAAGCAGACATGCATGGGCAATTTTTGAGAAAATTGCCCCCAGCTTCCCTGAGCTTTCCTGAATGTTCAAGTGCACCATGTGCCTTTTTGGGAGCGCATATTTGTGTGAAAAATTATTCTCCACATTGAACTTCAATAAGTCAAAGTACAAGTCTAGACTTAATGATGATCATCTTCAAGCCATACTGAGGGTCTCAACTGCTTCCTCTCTAAAGCCAAATGTGGTTCAGATTTGTGAGAAGCACTGTCAAGTCTCTGGCAACAAGGAATAGGCAAAAGATGCCATGTTCAGAAGAACTGTTTATGATCTTCACTCAATGTTCTATTCATGTTCAGAAGAAATAATTAAAACTGTTAATAATGACGTTTGAGGATTTTTTTTTTGTGAAATCCCTTATGCCACCCTGCCTCACCCCGACTTTGCCTCCTGTGACCTCCAAGTAAATTGAGTTTGAGACCCCTGCTCTAGACTAGGACAGACTATGGTTCAATTCCCCAGCATCCTATATGGTCCCCCAAGCCACGTGTGATTTCTGAGCATATAGCTAGGAGTAACCTCTGAAATTTACCGTGTGGCCCAAAAAGAAAACAAAATAAAACAAGGGAGAAATAGAGCTTTCTTGTAGTTTTTAAGTATATTTGAGCTTCTAAAAACTGCCAGTGTCTTTTTCCAAACTTCCCAAAAGGAATTCTGAGGATCTGGAGCTCAGATCTAATTACCATACTTCTGATAAATATTGTCAGTCATTTTGAATTAACATAGTAAGAAATATACAAATTCCTTTGATCTGCAACTTAGATTAAGCTTAAATGATCTTTCTGGGCTCAAGGGTAAAAGTTGAAGCAGGGTGGTCCTTCCTGGTGACATGCCATAATATTTCGAAACTACAGGCCTCAAGCCAATTTGTTTTAGATTTTTCTCAACCTAATAGGTAGCTGGGAGATTCTTTGGGTCAGATCCTGTTCAATCTTGACTGATTATAAAATTCTCGTGGGCCCTTAGTTCTCCCATGTCAAAGCCAAGGTAGCATAATGCCTAACCCTTAGTCCATCCATGGCTTTTGATGGGACCTACCTTTGAGCTATCATAAATTAAGCTAATCTTTTTGTTTGTTTTGGTTTTGGGTCACATCCAGCAATACTCAGGGGCTACTCCTGGCTCTACATTCAGAAATCGCTCCTGGCAGGCTCGGGGGACCATAAGGGATACCGGGATTCAAACTACTGTCCTTCTGCATGAAAGTCAAATGCCCTACTTTCATGCTATCTCTATGACCCTAATTAAGCCAATCATATGTCAACTGAAGCTTACGTGATTTTAATATAAAAACACACAGTATTTTAAAATTATTTAGCATCAGAATTCAATGTCAACACCCCCCACCCCAACTAGTTGCCAACGAGCTCCCAAAGTGAAAAGACAGATTCCCAGCCTGCCTTCCCTCACCACTGAAGAAGAAGCTGCCACGACTGCTGCTACTGATTTGCTCTCAGCTGCCCCTTTTCTCCAAACTCCCTTTGCTGTGGACTGTTGCTCGCTATTAGATTGGTTTTTTTTTTCCTTTAATATATTTATTTAAGCACCACGATTACAAACATAGTTGTGCTTGGCTTTTACTTATAAAAAAGAACAACCTCCCTTCACCAGTGCAATGTTCCTACTACCAATGACCCCAACTCCTTCCTTGAACACCTACCACAATTTAATAAGTTCTGTCTGAAGGCCTTTCCTCAGTGAGGAAAAATAAGCCTTTCCTCAGTGTAGATTTCTGACCAGATTCTGATAGTGAAGGTGATATATTTTTTTTTGGGGGGGGGCCACACCCGTTTGACTCTCAGGGGTTACTCCTGGCTATGCGCTCAGAAATCGCCTCTGGCTTGGGGGGACCATATGGGACGCCGGGGGGATGGAACCGCGGTCAGTCCTACGCTAGGGCTTGCAAGGCAGACACCTTACCTCTAGCGCCACCTTCCGGGCCCCGAAGGTGATATTTCTCATGCTTAGTTAAAAGCATTTATTCGGCCTAAAATCGAATCTCCCTTCTTTTGTATTGTGTATATATTTGAGCATTTACTTACAAACATAAGTATTTATACAGGCAATATAGCAAATATAGTTTTTTTTCCCTTGGAAACTTTGCACCAAAAGATATTTTTTAAACAACTTCAATCCCAATAGTCTTTTAAAATGCACTGCAGGTTTAGAAAAGACTGCTGGAAGGCAAAAGAAATGTTTGCTTTGGGACATCTCTAAGGAACACTAAGTGACTTGCTAATTAAATTTACCTCAAAGTTAGCATTCTAATAATGGCCTGGAAGTAGCGATGATGCATACTGTTTTTTTTTGTTTCCCCTGTCCCTTGTAACTGGCTCCAGGAGGACTCTACAAGTCAGGCTGCAGTGTGTCTGGGTGGTTTTGTGCCTCAGGGATACATGTAATCCTTCGGGGACTCAAATTCACAGATTTAAAGAGCTGTAAAGTTCAATACCACGAGAACAGAGTAGCTGAAGAATAATGAATACCTGTATTTAAGATCTAAATTTTATTTGTTTGTTTTTGGTTTGAGGCTTTACAATTTCTGACTCTGTGCATGAAGTCACTGCTGGCAGTTCTCAAAGAATTGGTTGTCCAAGTCAAGAGTTTTTATCCCTGTGATATTCTAAAATCCATCATTGTTATTTTTTGGTTTGTTTTGTTTTTGACCATACCCAGCAGTGCTCAAAACTACTCTTGTTCTCTGTGCTCTGTGCTGATGGGAATTGCGCTACACACAGAGTTCCTAGGATTTGCTTGTCCTGCTTTCTGAGCTGGTTTTCCCTAGATCAGGGCCAAATATATTAGGAAATGCCACAGAATCAAGATTTTAGCCTAGTATAATGGAAGATAAATAAATATATTCATGTGGACCAAGAGTTTAGTCAACTCTGGCAACTCTAGGCCTAGTAGTGTTAAGATCCAGAAATCAGGGCCCAGAGAGATAGCACAGCGGCGTTTGCCTTGCAAGCAGCCGACCCAGGACCAAAGGTGGTTGGTTTGAATCCCGGTGTCCCAGATGGTCCCCCGTGCCTGCCAGGAGCTATTTCTGAGCAGACAGCCAGGAGTAACCCCTGAGCACCGCTGGGTGTGTCTCAAAAACCAAAAACCAAAAAAAAAAAAAAAAAAAAAAGAAAAAAAAGATCCAGAAATCGAAGAATTAGACCACACAAATTGGAATAAAGTTTAAACTTTATTCTGCCTGCAAACAGCTCCTAACTGACCAGCCAAGGTTCTTTCACACGAAGAATGAAAGAATCCGCCCAAGGTCATGAATGGGATTATATAGGATAGGGACATAGGGAGATTCTAGCTTTCTGATGATCCTTAAAATAATTGGCTCTTGTCTAGGGGTACCTTCCTACTGCTCTCTTGTCCTTCCCTGATAGGCTACCTGGTATGGTCAGGTAGATTGAGGCGGGGTTTATGGAAATAGGCTTCTGAAGCCCCAACATGTGGCTCACACCATGTGGTCCTTACAAAACGGTGTTTCTCCCTGCTCAGAACCTAAGAAGAAGCCTGCCATGTGGCTTTTACAAAATGGCATCCCTCCTTGTTCAATCCCTTCTGTCCCAACAGAAGATCCACCACATTACAATAATCAAGCAAGCAGCATTCTTACACAACCTAACTTACAGTCTGAGCTGGTGCTGCCTTGAAACAAGGCATTCTTACACAATTTCAGTTGCTCTTGAAGCTGAAGTGGCTGGCCTTGAGGAACAAGACGTATTTTGTGCTAATCCATCTGGCTGCAGCAGCTATGATCAGGTGTCTCAGACAGTTTTGTACCCAAATTTTACCTGTTTCCCTCACACTACCTCCTCTACTTTAACCACTAGGTGGTCTCCATTCATCTTCCATTTTTTCCATTTAACCCTATCCCACCCTGTTCTGTTACCAGAGGGTGTCTTCTCTGTATTATTTATTAACTGCAGCCTGATTGCCTCCAATCAGGTTTTCATGAAACATATTAACCCACTGACATCATAGCTTTATCTGTCATTAAATTTTCAGTAAGCAAATCCTGTTGTAGTCCCTCTATAAGAAACATTAATAGTTCGTGAGGATCCTGCTGATTGTGTCAATCAAACTGGTCATTAAGTAAACCAATTGTTACTTTGAAGTTTTCATGATTGATATAGCTTTGACATCCATTACCCATGGTTTTGATGAGCTGATCAAATTCTTCAGCTAATTTACCTTCATGTCCCCTTGGATTTTTCCTGTTAATGTCTTTTTTTTATAATGATCTTGATTAAAAAAATACTGAGTCAAGTCTGAAATATTATATAGGCATTGCAATATTGAGTTCTATAGCAAGTGTTCTCTATTTTTTGGAGCCCAGTTAAGAAAGGTTCCTGTCTTCCTTTTGTATCCTGGAATGTAAGGGCTTATCACTCTTGTCAGTCTCACTCAAGGTATGGAGTGTGAAAGTTAACTCCTTGTTTCCTTTTCCGGAGACCTCAGCAATACTACTATTGTCACTATCTTGAATATTTTGTATTTGATGTGAAGGGGAGTTTATAATCCCAGCAGTCTGATCCTGATCATTTGTGATAGCCCGATTTCTGACGAGGCGTAAAGGAACTCAAAATTTCTTGGGAGGATTGTCATTTGTGTTGCAAGTCAGCCCCTGAAGAGGTTGACTGATGGAGGGATGGAGGATGAGGCCTTTCTCTTCCAGCTCGGAGCACGCATCTGCCACCCTGTCTAGCCGACGGTTCTGAGGTGAAACAGCGGGTAAACAGCTCGAAGACAGTCAGGCTCGTGGAAATATTAGCTTTATTCGGTGGACAAGACTGAAGTCCAAAGACTCAGCCTCAGTTCCAGCAAAAAAGCCTTGGCCTTTCACAGACCCTTGTTTTTATCCCCCAGAGTCAGGTACCACCGAATGGTGGGATCAGATACCAACCAATGGTGGAAGCAGAATCAGGTACTACCCTAGCGTGGGGGCAGAATGCCAGGTCACACCCTAGGGTAGGGCACAATCACCAATCAGTTTAGGGTGAGTAACATAGTAATCCCCTAAAATATTTACATACACAACAATTTGTAGAAACATAGGTATATCTTCTTCTGAGATATCTAGCTATCCATTTTTCATCCTCGTTGATCTAAATAGGTATATGGGTTGTTTCTTGTCTCAGAATGTCTTCTTTAAAATGGCTTTCCCCTGCAGTGTAACTTTCTCCTTGGGGTAAGTTTAAGTAATTTAATGTGATAAGAGTCAAAGATAACAAATCTGTTGGTGATAAGCCTCTTTTTCTATTTTTTTGTAATTGAGTTTTTAAGGTTTTGTGAGCCCTGTCCACAATGGCCTGTCCCCAAAAATTGTGAGGAATCCCCTAACTGCCATTTTTTGCAAAAAATATTCCAAACATTTTGCTAATATAGGCTGGCCCATTATCAGTTTTTATAGAATATGGAATACCCATCACAGAAAAACCTTGTAAAAAAAAAAAAAACAAACTACAAGAAGCCTAAGACTTACATGAAGACATACTGATTGCCCACAGAAATCGAGAATATGTGTCCACTGCCACATGGAGATAAGTTTTTTTTAAATAAATCTGTTTGAGTTATATCCATTTGCCAAAGTTTGTTAGTCTATAAGCCTCTAGGGTTTGCTCCTGCTATGTGAGTTTTTTTGTTTGTTTGTTTACAGTGCACAAATGTTGTAGCTTTCTATAATTTCTCTAGCTTGCCTCCATGGAATTTTGTAATTCACATGTAAATGGCATGCATTTGTGTGTAGGGCTGAATGTTCCTCTACAGGTGATTTAAATATAGGCATTGCTAACAAGCCAGCAGTTTTATTTCCTGGAAGACCTGAGCAGGCTCTAATATGCGTCATGATGATGGGTTCAGTTCGGTTTTGAAGAAGCTATTGTAATTGTTTAAGTAAATTCTGTATGATTGGGTTATTAGCATTAAGAGAGGCAGTGGCTATTACAGGACATAAATTTACCATATACAAAGAATCAGAAACGATATTCATGGCTTCAGATATATTTTCTAATAGGTAAATTAACGTTGCTAATACAACTTTCTGGGCAGATTTGTATTTGGTATCTATGCTCATATTAATGTTGTCCCCAGTTATTCCTCCTTTTCCATTTTGAGATCCATCTATATTTAAAAAAAATCCTTGGCATTGGGAATAGGGGAATCCCAAACAATTGAAGAAATAACAAACTGAGTTTTCTTTAAAAAGTCCCAAGTTTTTCCTGCTGGATAATGGGAGGATATTTCTCCTGTGAAATCTGAGAGGGCCCTTTGTAGAGATTCATTAAGAGGCAATATTGACTCAATTTCCTTTTTTGGTATTGGCAAAACTATTATATCTGGGTTGAAACCTAGTAAAGATATAGATTTGAATCTTGCTTTGATAATAAGCTCTGAAATCAGTTGCAAGTCGGAGACAACCGAGTGAGGCTGTTTGTTATGTAAATACACCCATTCCAAAGGACCATTCCAAAGGGTTTCTATCGTAGGGGAGTTTAATAGAAATACCTTTTCTGGGGCCGGAGAGATAACATGGAGGTAAGGCGTTTGCCTTTCATGCAGAAGATCATCGGTTCGAATCCTGGCATCCCATATAGTCTCCCAAGCCTGCCAGGAGCGATTTCTGAGTGTGAAGCCAGGAGTAACCCCTGAGTGCTGCCAGGTGTGACCCAAAAAACAAAACAAACAGAAAAAAAAAAAAGAAATACCTTTTCTCCTGGGATGAATCTTAAGAAAAATGATTTTTGTAATCTGTTCAAGAAGTCCAATTCATTTTTTGGCAGCTGTTGCTGAATTTCTCGGGCTATCTAAAGTAGGACCACCCTCCAAAGTTTTAAACAGATTAGACAACTCTGCATTTGGGATTCCTCGTGCATGGCAGAGCCAATTTAGGTCACTTAAAAGTCTCTGAAAGTCATTAAGTGTTCTGAGGTTTTCTTTTTTGATAGAAATTTTTTGTAGGGGCCCGGAGAAATAGCACAGCGGTGTTTGCCTTGCAAGCAGCTGATCCAGGACCAAAGGTGGTTGGTTCAAATCCCGGTGTCCCATATGGTCCCCCAAGCCTGCCAGGAGCTATTTCTGAGCAGACAGCCAGGAGTAACCCCTGAGCATCGCCGGGTGTGGTCCAAAAACCAAAAAAAAAAAAAAAAAAAAAAAGGAATTTTTTGTGGATGTATTGATGTTCGGTTCAAAATAAAACCCAAGTATTGATACGGTGGCATCGTCTGTATTTTTCTAAAGTTATTTTTAGTCCTGATGTTTTTAAACAGTCAATAACATAACAGTATAAGTCCTGTAAATCTGTTTCATTGTTCATTGTGAGCAAGATATCATCTGTATAATGAAAGATCATGGCTTGAGGAAATTTTTCAAGAGCAGGGCTCAAAATCTTATCTACAAAAAACTGACACATTGTTGGGGAATTCAGCGTGCCCTGGGGGAGAACAGTCCATTGGAAACATCTGCAGAGATGAGTATTATTGAGAGAAGGAACTTAAAATGCAAAACGTTTTATATCATCTGGATGAATAGGAATATGATGGAATCAGTCTTTCAGATCAATTATTATTAGAGGCCATTCCTTTGGAATAACTACAGGTGATGGTAAACCTGTCTGCAATTTGCCCATAGGTATCATGGATAAATTCACAGAGTCTCCATTTACCGGATTTCTTTTTTATTGTAAATATAGGTGAATTCCATTGAGAAAAAGAAGGTTCAATATGTCCTAAACTCAGCTTGTTCCACCACTAATTATGTCAGCACCTTTAATTGATCAGTTGTAAGAGGCCACTGACCTGTCCAAATTGGTTTGTCAGATTTCCATTTTATCTTTATTGGTGCTGGAGTTTTTTTTTTGGTTTTGTTTTTTTTTTGTTTTTGTTTTTTTTTTTTTTTTTTGTTTTTGGGTCACACCCGGCTGTGCTCAGGGGTTACTCCTGGCTGTCTGCTCAGAAATAGCTCCTGGCAGGCACTGGGGACCATATGGGACACCAGGATTCAAATCAACCACCTTTGGTCCTGGATGGGCTGCTTGCAAGAGAAACGCCGCTGTGCTGTCTCTTCAGGCCCAGTGCTGGAGTTTTTATGGCAGTGGCCCCTACGAAAAATTTGGGTTTTTAAATCAAGGGAAGGTTTGGATGCTTCTGGAGCTAGTGGGATGTGGAATTCTGGATTCCACTGTTTGCGTAGGTCACGGCCCCACAAGGATGGAGAAAATCGGCCCACATGAGGTCTGATTATAGCTCTTTGATTTTCTGGGCCATAAAACACCATAGTTTTTGCACTCAGCAAACATGAACTTAAACCTCCTATTCCTTCCAGAGAATACAGAATTTTCTGGAGAGGCCAATTTTCTGGCCATGCTTTATCAGAGATTACGGTAACCTGAGCACCCGAATCCAGCATGCCATTAAAAGGTCGCCCTTCCTAGTGAAGTTTGATCATTGGGTTTTAGTCTCTTAATGTAGTAACCAGAGCCACGAGTGGGTTGTGGGCAGCACCCAGATTTATGCTTCCAAAACCTCCAATTCTTTTCTTATCTGAGTTCCCACATTTGGCATAAGGCACTATCACGATTTGGGCAATTACGTCCCCTTTTTTAAAAGTTCCATGTAACTGGTATGTTAATAACTACAATGATTTCTTCCATTGAATTTGAGTCAATGACACCAGTGGTATTGATATACTCTTTATGTTGAGGGAACTTCTGCCAAGAATCAAACCCATTGTATCTGGGGTGCCAGGTCCACAATACCAGTTTTTAACATATAAGGGCATGCTACTGAGTAAATTGTAATGTCCTCTGGGCATATTGTGTCCAATCTAGTGCTCCTCGATGTCTCGTGAATTAATTTCCTATTTGTGATGAATTTCCTTGGGCTGGGCTGGGAAGAATTATTGTCTGCGGGCTTTGCCCCTGATTTGGAAGGGCCTAGGAGAAGGCCTTGTGGGTGTTTCCCTGCATTGTGTATGTGTGTCCTTGAGGAAGCTGAATTTAAAAGAAGTCTGCAATCTCTTTTGACATGCCCAGGCTTCCCACAATGGTAACAGTTGATTTGCCTCCTGGGGATTCTGTTGAAACCTCTCCTCAGATTATTATCAATGCGGTTTCCTGATCTGCAGTCTTTTGCCCAATGTCGTCCTTTTCTGCATTTTGGGCAAAAGCCCTGGTTTTCCGGAAAGTACTTTGTCCAAAGGGGGGGGGGGGAAGGCATTGCTCCCTTGGTAACCATAAAGGTTTGTACTGAGTTCAAGTTTGATGAGGGTTTGGGCACATCATAAATATTTCGACAGGCATACAGAAAATCATTTAAATCTGCCTTTTTCTGTAAAGGAGCAATTATAATAAGCCAAACATTTTTCTAGAAATTTTCTCACCTCCTCATTTTTTATTTGTATTTTCAGAGCATCTTTAAGTTTACCTACAAACTCTACATACAGCTCAGGGGGGCCTTGGGTAATTTTTAAAAAGGTTCCTACACCAGTGCTGCTAGTATCAATTTTTTCCCATGAAGACAGTGCAATATCCTTAATGATTTTTAAGGTTTCCTTAGGTAAAGCAGCTTGTGCCTGACCATCTGCATATTGATTTTCTGCCATCAATAATTCATACGAGAGAGTGACCCCTGTCACTTGTTTTTTTTTTTTTATCTGGGCTATATAATTTGGTTTTTACACCTTCTGAATAAAACATTTCCCATTTGGTTTGCTGTTTAGATGGCAGGCATATGTCAGCAATTTTTTTTAAAAAATCATACAGAGTCCAAGGTAATTTATGACAACAAAAAATTATTAACTCTACACAGTATGGTGATGTTGGTCCAAAATCTGTACATGCTTTTTTAAACTATTTTTTTTTGATCTATTTGTTTTTCCATCTCAAGATTGAAATATTCACTCCGTGTGACAGGACTGAGGCCGGATTAGCCAAATTACTCTGAATAGGGCTCTGAGGCCTGAAATGTGAAGTAGGTGCTGGAATATGAGCGTGTGTTTTATCATCTGAGTCAGCACTATTACGTGATCCAATTCTGTGAATAGAAACAGGATTCACTTGTGGACTTAGCACTGGAGGTTGGTCATTAGTGTTAAGATTTGGATTTGAATTGTGAGTTTTTAAATTATTGTCCCGACTTGTAGTGTTCATGGGGAAAAAATGCCTATATTTTTGATGGTGGGGCTGGATTCGTCAGCATGCACCTTTGTCTGGATTTTCATTGGATAGATTTCCTTATTATCCATACTGGTTTTAGCCTCACTATTTCTACAGTTTCTATTTCCTAAACACCAGCCAATACTTAATGCTCACAATAACAATATTAGCCAACACAGAAATTCCACAAACGATGATGGATGGAGACCATTCAGGAGAGGCAATTATTGGAGTATAAATTTTGTTTGAAATATAGACCACAACAATCCAACAGCAATGATTTTCCCTACCGCCAAACCAATTGGTTTAGAACAAGGCGGAATAATCCACTTGACTAATGCAGAACCAATGTGTTTGAAACAAGATGGCAAAATCCACAGAAGCCATCCAATGGTCTCCAGAGGAAATTTCCAATAAAAAATTTCACTTACAGTTATTGAGGGTCCAGGTTCAGCTTGTTCATGAGTCATCTGTTGGGTCCCATTTACTCCTTTATTGGTTATTTGTGTATCCTCAAAGAGCTCCCAGAATGAGAAATTAATTCCCATCTCCTTATCCCCTTGTGGCAGGGAGATCTTGGTAATATTTATCCACTGCAAATAATCCACACAGACAGGAGGGTAAAGGGGTAAAAAGGTTGGGAGCAAAGAGTCCTTTGTCAGCCTACTACCAGCTCCAAAAACCACCTGGTGCCATCCAGTAAACTCTGACAAAAGACCCTGAACACTTCGCTTCTGAACTATTCAGCTCCCCAGAGCACTTCCATCTGGAAGGTCAAGGTGGGACAACAGGCAAAGAATAATCTTCTGGAAATGTTTTCATATACAACACCTGGTCATATCTGCAATTAAATAAATTAGCACAGGGGATGAAGAGATAGCATGGAGGTAAGGCATTTGCCTTGCATGCAGATGGTCGGTGGTTCAAATCCCAGCATCCCATATGGTCCCCGGAGCCTGCCAGGAGGGATTTCTGAGCATAGAGCCAGGAGTAACCCCTGAGCACTACGAGTGTGACACAAAATAATTAAATAAGGGCCCGGAGAGATAGCACAGCGGTGCTTGCCTTGCAAGCAGCCAATCCAGGACCAAAGGTGGTTGGTTCGAATCCCGGTGTCCCATATGGTCCCCCGAGCCTGCCAGGAGCTATTTCTGAGCAGACAGCCAGGAGTAACCCCTGAGCAATGCCGGGTATAACACAAAAACAAAAACAAAAATTTAAATAAAAACAAATAAATAAATTAGCACAAAATACTGTTGTTCCTCAAGGCCAGCACTTCAGTTTCAAAGGCAAGATAGCTTATAAAAGAGTGCATTGTTCTTCAAGATCATGCCAGCTTTGACTGTAACTTAGTTTATCTAAGAATACTTGCTTGCATGCTATAGCTAGCTTGATCCAAATACGTTAGACAACTTCTTTGAATTCTCTCTAGGAAAGTAGATGCATAGACAGCACAGTAAGAAATTTGAAAAAACCGGGCTCGGAAAATAGCACAGCGGTGTTTGCCTTGCAAGCAGCTGATCCAGGACCAAAGGTGGTTGGTTCGAATCCCGGTGTCCCACATGGTCCCCCATGCCTGCCAGGAGCTATTTCTGAGCAGATAGCCAGGAGTAACCCCTGAGCATCGCCGGGTGTGGCCCAAAAACAAAAAAAAAACAAAAAAAAAGAAATTTGAAAAACCACACAAGGTTATGTGGGGGAACCAATGCCCTGCTTTAAAGTGAAGAATTGGTGTGTATATGGGGGAATATTGGCCAGTCACAGATTTTTATGGTATGAAAAAGAATGCTCACATTTTGTTTTTTTTACAAAGTACAGTGCTCACTTCGGCAGCACATATACTAAAATTAGAACAATACAGAGATTAGATGGCTCTTGTGCAAGGATGACACACCAATTCGAGAAGTGTTCCATATTAAAAACAAAAACAACAAAGTACAACATATCTCTCTTGTTAACAGAAGCTTTATCAGTAACTATTGTTTGATCTTCAAAACAATTCACATGGCTCTAGGTGGTTTGCAGACCTTTAAATACATACATTTCAATTAAGAGTCCAGAGGATAAAGAGAAGGTGAATTTTAACATCTCAAAGCAGTTCCTCTCTGACTAGGACATAGGTGTCAATTCTGATGTTGATTAAGGGATTCAGCAAGAAATCAAACTTTTCATCAAATTTCCTATTTCTGAGGGAACAGATTTTGGGATGTAGGGGCTATATCACAAATAACTAACTTCCTAAGGTCTGGCTTTTGGAAGGGGCAATGAAAGAGACAACTTATATGAAAGAGATGCAAAGCTATACCTGGCAAAGTTTTCTTAATAGCCCATTGCTACTTCCAGGTTGACAAAGGACTCTCTGCTCCCAACCTTTTTACCCCTTTACCTTCCTGTTTGTGTGGATTATTTGCTATGGACAAATATTACCAAGATCTCCTCCCACAAAGAGATAAGGGAATGGGAATCAACTTCTCATTCTGGGAGCTCTTTGAGGATACACAAATAACCAATAAAGGAGTAAACAGGACCCAACAATCAAGTTTACTACTGCCACAGTTTAATGAAAGTTAAAATCAGAAGGCCCGCTGGGCTCACAAGCACAGATGGCAGAGAAAGGACCTCAAAGAGAGGTTGCTTTCTTTAAAAGTGAGGGTGGTATTTCTCAAGCTTAGTAATAGTTGCAAACATTTGTTTGGTCTAATAAAAATCTTCCTGATGCTGTGCTAAGCATGCATATAGTTAGCAAGGCATTTGCCTTGCATGCAGCCGATTCAGGACTGATTGTGGTTCAAATCCCAGCACCTCATATGGTCCCCCAAGCCAGGAGCAATTTCTGAGCACATAGCCAGGAGTAACCCCTTATCATCACCGAATGTGTCCCCCGCAAATGTGAAGTCCTTAAGAATTGAAAACAGGAGCTGGAGAGATTGTACAGAAAGTTGGGTGTTTGCATTACACATGGCAGACCTAGATAAGACTCCCTCAACCCATATAATCCTCCAGGCACTGCCAGGACCAATCCTGAATGCACAGCCAGGAATTATTCCTAATGTGGCCCCCAAACAAAATAACAACAACAAACATTGAAAACAGCCAATGAGTGACTAAAATCCAAGTATAGTCAGGTTTGTAATCACAGTTTTTAAATAAAGATATTATTAAAAGAGAAAAAAAGAAAATAGCCCATGCTTTTATCTTACCAAATGGTCTAGAAGATAAAAGACACTTTCTTTTTACTTACTTTTTTATTGAATCACTATGAATTATAAAGTACAAAGATGTTTGTGATTAAGTTCCAGGTATACAATTTTCTAACATCACTTTGTTCACCAATGTCCATTTCCCTCCATCAATGTCCCCTGTTTCCCTTCCACTATCCAGCATCACATAAGTCTCCTGGAGACATACACTACTGGTATCATATTTCCCCATAGCAATATTTCTAGTGTTCACTTTCTTGACTTATCCCCCACCCACTCCAGTGGGGATTTTCCTACTGAAGACCATCTTTAAAATATAGGTTCTCGAATTTGCATAACATCATTATGTAGGGACATGCTAATCTTCTGAGTTTTGTTTCAATTTTAGAATATGTGCTGCCAAAGCAATCACCAAGAGACAATTTCTAATGGAGAAACAGATTGGAGAGAAGAAGTATTTAGTTTGCTGAAAGCTCTTGTGAAATCCTATGCCTGACCTTTGAAGACTGGACGAATATCTATGGGGTCAGGTTTTCAGGGGGTATTCAAACTCTAAATTGGATACTGCTCACCAGTAACCTTGGAGCTTATCTAACTGGCCCAAGTGATTTTTTAAAAATTTTATTTTTATTTTTTACAAGTTTTTTATAGTTGTATTTCAGTAACATAGTGACAGTGAATTAGGGACATTTCCACCACCAATGTTGACCTTTCTCCATTATAGTTGCCCTAGTGATTTTTAAAATTCTCCATCTAGGGGCCAGAAGATCATACCTCTCTGTATGGTAAGGTGCTTGTGTTGCACACAGCCAACCTGGGTTAGATCCCCAGCACCCCATATGGTCCCCCAAACCTGCTAGAAATGATCCCCCAAAATAGTCAGGAGTAATCCCTAAACACCTCCAGACTAATTGAAGGATATTTACTTTGCACATGGTCAATTTTGTTCAATCCCTGGCACCCAATATGGTCCCACGAGTCCCATCTGGAGTGAATCCAGAGTGCAGAGCCAGGCTGGACAGGGTTGTGATTGGTTGGACAGAGACCATGCTAGGGCGGGTCCCAACCTGGATCTGGTCCCAGAAGGGCAGCGCTGTTAAAATCCCAGATCCACCCTGCACATCCATCACCAGGTTCTGCATCGCCTCCATCATGGGTCTGGAGCTCTACCTGGACCTGATTTCCCAGCCATGCCGCGTCGTCTACATCTTTGCCAAGAAGAACCACATCCCCTTCGAGCTACGCCATGTGGACCTACTGAAAGGTGGGACCCTATTAGCTCCCCTCCTGGGAAGTCAAAACTCTGCTCCAAGAACAGGAGCCTCCCCCAAACACTGCAGCTCACAACTGAGCACAAACCTTCCTCTGGGTGTCCTTTGATAAGCAATAGGACTTCCTAAACTTTTGTTTTCTCTCTAAAAATGAACAAAATGTCACTCAGTGGTGTGTGTGTGTGTGTGTGTGTGTGTGTGTGTGTGTGTGTGTATGACAGAGAGCAGGGGAGGGGTTTGATAGGAGGCTGAGGTGGAGAAGATTTTGTGAGGGCTAGAGATCAAAGGGTTTGAGTGGTTACTTGGCAACTGGGAGGCCCGGGTTCCATCTCAGTCACCCTGGTTCTTCAACACCTCTGGGAGTGAATTCCCCCTTCCCTAAACCTTTTCTCATCTCTTATCATGGACAATCACCTGAAAACCACTGTGTGACTCAAACTACAGAAATACACACACACACACACACACACACACACACACACACACACACACACACACACTTGGAGCCAAGACACATTGTTGTGGAAATGATAGAACCTGGGGCCGGAGAGATAGCACAGCGGTGTTTGCCTTGCAAGCAGCCGATGCAGGGCCCAAGGTGGTTGGTTCAAATCCCAGCGTCCCGTATGCTGCCCCGTGCCTGCCAGGAGCTATTTCTGAGCAGATAGTCAGGAGTAACCCCTGAGCGACCATGCCAGTTCCAGCTAAATGAAAATAACTTCTCTTCAATCATCTGCAGCAGCTCCATCATAACTCAAAAGGGTGGCAGGAGGCCACCCCTGAACTCAGGCAGGCTGGGGAGGGAGCAGGAGGCCAGCTGAACCTGGGTATCTTTACTCTGACAACTCAGTAGGTGTGGCTCTGTCTATAGGTCTCTGATTTCCTCCTTAGGAGAGACCATTAACAAGGACTTTGCACAAATGAGCAGCCTGCAGAGGGTTCCTGTCCTCAAAGATGGTGACTTTGTCTTGAGTGAAAGGTACTTAATTACCACTCTTGTGCCTCTGGCCAACCCTCCCCCCACCACTGCATCTTTGGCCCAGAGTTGAGGTTCTTCAGTGCCAAACAGAAGCTCTACCCTGTGCCTGTGGGGACACAGAAATATGGTGATTCAGGGAGGCACAGTGGGGAGAGGGAGGAGGTGGTGCCCAGGGAGCTTGGGGTAGAGGTGAAGAAATGCAGCGAAACTCCAGAGCTCCTGTGGGGCTGGGAGCATCTGGAGGTGTGAGCTTCTGATCCTGATGTACTCCACAGCGTGGCCATCCTGTTCTACATGATCTTTAAATATAAAACAGACAGTCACTGGTATCCATCTGATCCTCACATCCGAGCCCGCATCCATGAGTACCTGGGCTGGCATGGAGACCTCGTTCGGGGCACTTTAGGTGTGCCAATTTTGGTAAAGGTGAGAAGCACTATCAGATTGTGGCTCAGGTCATGAATGATTGTAGAGACCATGACCAGAGCCCCACTTTTGTTCCTTCAGGTGATTGCTCCCATCTGTGGGATCCAAGTACCAGAGGAGAAAGTGGAACGCAACAAAGATCTCATAGAGAAGACATTGCATAAGATGGAGGAATACTTCCTGGGCAACAAGCCTTTTCTTGCTGGCCAGGAGATGACTATTGCTGACCTAGTGGCGCTAGGGGAAGTGATGCAGGTATGAATTGGCCCTAAACAGCCAAGCTCCCCTATTGCTACCCTCTGTTAGAAACCCTGAGAAAGCAGCACTTTGTCTAGATGAGAACAAGTTTCTCACTGAATAGTGCTGAGGAGCTGACCCCATGCTTCTCTCTTGAGATGGTGCTCTTGGGTCCTGCCATGAAGCTGGTGACTCAAAACTCTCAGGAACTTGGGGAAATGGCCTGGTGCTGTCAGGGCCCTTGTAATCGAGCATTGAGAACTTTTTTTTTTTTAAATTCTTGTTCCTGTAGGCCTTGGGTGCTGGCTGTGACCTGTTTGTGGGACATAAGAAACTGGAAGCCTGGCTTAAACGAGTGGAGACTTTCCTGGGTGCTGACCTGTTTCAGGAAGCCCATAATTATATCATGAATATCGTTCAAATTTCTGCCACTACAACCATCCCACCACCTCCCCCAGGTTTCTATCCATATTTGAGACATCGTTTTGCTAAGATCCCCTGATGGTCAAGGTTGGGAGCTCATGGTAGGGTAGCAAGTAATTAGCAATAAAGATGCACACTGTTTTGTGTGTGTGTGTGTGTGTGTGTGTGTGTGTGTGTGTGTTTCCCCTAAGTCTTTTTTTTAAATCTCTCTGCTATCCCTTGTAACTGGCTCCAGAAACCCTCTGCAGTCAGACTGCAGTGTGTCTGGGTTGTGCTGTGCCTCAGAGATACATGTAATCCTTTGGGACTCAAATTCCCAGATTTGAAGAGCTGTAAACTTTAATACCATGAGAACACACCAGCTGAGGTATAAAAAAATACCAGTATGTAAGATCTACATTTTAGGACCGGAGAGATAGCATCGAGTTTAGGTGTTTGCCTTGCATGCAGAAGGATGGTGGTTCGAATCCCAGCATCCCATATGGTCCCTCAGCCTGCCAGGAGCAAGTTCTGAGTGTAGAGCCAGGAGTAACCCCTGAGAGCTGTTGGGCAAACCCCCCCCCCAAAAATAAAGATGTAAATTTTATTTGTTTGTTTTTGGTTTGGGGCTTTACAATTTCTGACTCTGTGCATGGAATCACTGCTGGTCGTCCTCAAGGAATTGGTTGTCCAAGTCAAGAGCCTTAATCCCTGTACTATCTCTAAAACCCATCATTGTTATTTTTGCTTTGTTTTGTTTTTGACAATACTCAGCAATACTCGCCCTTTGTGCTGGTAGAGATTGGGCTATACATGGGGTGCCTAGGATTTGTCTGTTCCTGCTTTCTGAGCTGGTATCCCCTAGATCAAGGCCAAAATGTTAGGGAATACCACAGAATCAAGATTGTAGCCAAAGCTAATGGAAGAGAAAAGAATTTATTTGTGTGCTTTCTGGGAGTGAGATCATGATTGGCTCCTGCTGTCTTTGTGCATCTCTTCAGGAGTCCTGACTGATTTTTTTTCAGGGGAGAGAGAGAACACAGTCCCCCACTACCACAAATTATGCAGTTGAGTTTCCCACATTTGGGGAAATCCCAGAGGTCAGCACAGTCCTGACTGATTAACACAGAAATAGTATTCCTCTTCTGGAGCTCAAAGTAAGTTAATTTAAACCAGGGGTTTTCACACTTGTTGGAAATGCTTTTTTTTTTTTTTTTTTTTTTTGTGGTTTTTGGGTCACACCCGGCAGTGCTCAGGGGTTATTCCTGGCTCCAGGCTCAGAAATTGCTCCTGGCAGGCACAGGGGACCATATGGGACACCGGGATTCAAACCAATGACCTCCTGCATGAAAGGCAAACACCTTACCTCCATGCTATCTCTCCGGCCCCTGGAAATGCTTTCTTAAGGCAAAATTAAGTTTGATACCTGGTGACCAAACTGACTTGCAATTAGGTTCCCTTAACAATAGCATGCATTTCCATAAAATGGGAAGACTGATTAACAAGACAGCATGATGCTGGCCTTGAGGAACAAAAAGCAGTTTGTGCAAATCTATTACTTCACAGTAATTTGCAACATTTTCCATCCAATTCTGGTTTTAGAAACTGTAGAGTTCAAGTTGCTCCTTTGTAACCCATTAGGCTTGATGGGTTTTTGTTTGTTTGTTTGTTTGTTTGGGGGCTGCATCCAGCAGTGCTCTTGAGTTACTCTGTTTCTGCACTCAGAAATTACTCCTGCCAGGCTCAGGGATAAATGAGGGCAAATGCCCTACACCAGTGTTTTTCAACGTTTTTGTGCAAAGGCACACTTTTTTATAATAATAAAAAAAAATCACCAGGCACACCATTAGAAGATGTTAAAAAATTTAACTCTGTGCCTATATTGACTATATAAAGTAATTCTCTTGACTAGAAATGGAATAAACACAAATAAATTATTTTATAATTACTTTATTATAAAATAATAAAGGATTTTATAATTGTTCATATTTCTGTATACTTACTCAATGCAAAATCTGGCTCTAGCTGAACACAAAGTTGATATTCTAATGATTGGTCTATTTGTGAGCTGAAGCCGCATATTATAAATGAAAGTAGAATTTTTCCCATGGCACACTAGTGTGCCATGGTACAGTGGTTGAAAAACGCTGCCCTACATACTGTGATACAACTCAGGCCTTTGCTGTATAAAAACTTGTGAGAATTGTGTTTCAGTGTCTTTGCTCTGGGGTTCATCCCTTAACACTGGCCCTGGTGTCACCCTGGCACCAGAAAGAAATAAATCATCCTTTTTACAAATTTGCATGGCTCCATATCTCCTTGAAATGCTCCAGACGCCGCTCGCTCGAGAGAGGGGGACTAATCCCTGACCCCAACAAGATCTTATTCAATCTTGACTGATTATCAAATTCTAGTGGGCCCTATTTCTTCCATGTCGAAGCCAGGTAGCATAATGCCTGACCCTTAGTTTATCCATGGCTTTTGATGGGACCTACATTTGAGATATCATAAATTAAGCCAATCTTAGGGCAACTGAAGCTCAAGTGATTTTAATATGAAAAACACACAGTATTTTAAAACTATTTAGCATCAGAATTCAATGTCAACACCTCCCCCCACCCCAACTAGTTGCCAAGGAGCTCCCACAGTGAAAAGACAGATTCCCAGCCTGCTTTCCCTCAGCCTGAGAAGAAGGTGCCACCATTGCTGCCACTGATTTGCTCTCAGCTGCCCTTTTTCTCCAAAGTCCTTTTGCTGTGGACTGTTGCTCACTATTAGATTGCTTTTTTAAAATATATCTTTTTAAGCACCATGATTACAAACGTACTTGTTGTTTGGTTTTAGTTATAAAAAAGAACAACCCCCCTTCACCAGTGCAATGTTCCTACCACCAATGACCCCAACTTCCTCCTTGAACACCTACCATAATTTAATAAGTTCTGTCTGAAGGCCTTTCCTCAGCGAGAAAAGATAAGCCTTTCCTCAGTGTGGATTTCTGACCAGATTCTGATAGTGAAGGTGATATTTCTCATGCTTAGTTAAAAGCATTTATTCGGCCTAAAATCGAATCTCCCTTCTTTTGTATTGTGTATATATTTGAGCATTTACTTACAAACATAAGTATTTATACAGGCAATATAGCAAATATAGCTTTTACCTGGGAAATACTGCACCAAGAGATATTTTATAAACAACTTCAATCCTAATAGTCTTTTAAAATGCCCTGCAGGTTTAGAAAAGACTGCTGGAAGGCAAAAGAAATGTTTGCTTTGGGGCATCTCTAAGGAACACTGAGTGACTTGCTAATTAAATTTACCTCAGAGTTAACATTCGAATTGTGGCCTGGAAGTAGCAATGGGCTGTTAAGAAAACTTTGACCAGGTATAGCTTTACATCTCTTTCATATAAGTTTGTCTCTCTCATTGCCCCTTCCAAAAGCCAGACCTTAGGAAGTTAGTTATTTGTGATATAGCCCCTACATCCAAAAAACTTCCCTCAGGAATAGGAAATTTGATGAAAAGCTGATTTCTTGCTAAATCCCTTAATCAACATCAGAATTGACACGTAGGATCTGGCCAGAGAGGAACTGCTTTGAGGTGTTAAAATTTACCTTCTTTTTATCCTCAGGACCAGTGGTCCTCAAACTATGGCCCGCGGGCCACATATTGTATTTGTATCTGTTTTGTTTTTTCATTGCAAAATAAGATATATGCAGTTGCATAAGAATTCGTTCATAAGTTTTATTTTTACTATAGTCAGACCCTACAATGGCCTGAGGGACAGTGAACTGGCCCCCTGTTTAAAAAGTTTGAGGACCCCTGAGTCTGGATTTTTTTTTTTTTGTGGTTTTTGGGTCACACCCGGCAGTGCTCAGGGATTATTCCTGGCTCCAGGCTCAGAAATTGTTCCTGGCAGGCACGGGGGACCATATGGGACGCTGGGATTCAAACCGATGACCTCCTGCATGAAAGGCAAACGCCTTACCTTCCATGCTATCTCTCCGGCCCCTGCGGCTGGACTCTTTTTTTTTTTTTTTTTTTTTTTGGGTTTTTGGTTTGTGGGCCACATCCAGCGTTGCTCAGGGGTTACTCCTGGCTGTCTGCTCAGAAATAGCTCCTGGCAGGCACGCGGGACCATATGGGACACCGGGATTCGAACCAACCACCTTTGGTCCTGGATCGGCTGCTTGCAAGGCAAACACCGCTGTGCTATCTCTCCGGGCTGCTGCGGCTGGACTCTTAATTGATATGTATGTATTTAAAGGTCTGCAAACCACCTAGAGTCATTTGAATTGGTTTGAAGATCAAACAATAGTTACTGATAAAGCTTCTGTTAACAAGAGAGATATGTTGTACTTTGCAAAGGAACAAAATGTGAGCATTCTTTATTATACCATAAAAATCTGTAACTTGAGCCTGAGAGATAGCCTGGAGGTAAGGTGTCTGCCTTCCAGGCAGAAGGACTGTGGTTCAAATCCCCACACCCCATATGGTACTCTGTGCCTGCCAGGGGCGACTTTTGAGCATAGAGCCAGGAGTAACCCCTGAGCACTGCTGGGTGTGACCCAAAAACAAAAACAAAAAAACGTGACTGGCCAATATTCCCCATATATACACCAATTCTTCACTTTAAAGCGGGGCATTTGTTCTCCCACATAACTTTGTGTGGTTCTTCATATTTCTTCTTTGACTGTCTATGCATCAACTTTCCTAGAGAGAATTCAAAGAAGTTGTCTAACGTATTTGGACCAAGCTAGCTACAGCACCCAAGCAAGTATTCTTACATAAACTAAGTTACAGTCAATGCTGGCATGGCTTTGAAGAACAATGCACTCTTATACAAGCTATGTTGCCATTGAAACTGAAGTGCTGGCCTTGAGGAACAAAAGTATTTTGTGCTAATTTATTTATTTGCAGATATGATCAGGTGTACTACTGCCACAGTTTAAGGGAAGTTAAAATCAGAAGGCCCGCTGGGCTCTGCAAGCACAGATGGCTGAAAAAGAACCTCAAAGAGAGGTGGCATTCTTGAAAAATGAGGGTGGTGTTTCTCAAACTTAGTAATAGTTGCAAACATTTGTTTGGCCTAATAAGAATAACCTTAGCTGCTGTGCTAAGCATGCATATAGTTGGCATTTGCTTCCAGATGACAAAATTAGAAAAATAAAAGAGAGAAACATAACAGTAAATTTGTAATTCTCAAAGTGAAGTTAGTCTTTTAAAAGATGTTCTGTATCTTTAAGCAGTTGCTCACTCAGAAGAAAGAAAGCCTTCATAGGAACACCTGGCAAACTTGCTAATCTTTTAATTTATATCAGAATTGACACCCAGGGTTTGGCCTGACATTAGAATACTGTGAGTTGTTAATATTTGTTCTTTGGATACCGGAGTAGCCTCTGGCTCAACTCTGCTGTCTGAAATGGATCTTATTCAGAAGGTTTGTAACCCAAATTTAAGACCTGTGAATTGTCTGTTGTGAAGAAACTTATAGATCAAACAGTATGTACTGATAAAGTTTTTTGCTGATAAGAAAGTACTAATATATATTTTATATATAAAAGTACAACACATATATATTCAGGACATACATACAGACAAACACACACACATATATGCATATTGGTTTTGGGTCAGTCCTGGTGGCTCTCAGGAGTTAATTCTATCTCTGGGTTCAGAAGTGGCTCCTGCAGTCTTGAAGGAACATATGGGATGTCGGTGATTGAACCCAGGTTGGCTGCATGCAAGGCAAACACCTTATCTTGTGTTATCACTTTGGCCCCCAGAAAATACAATTTTTTTTTTAACATGCAGGACCGTGACACAGGTGACTTGGGTACTTTCATACTGTAGGGTTCCAGAGTAGAAGGATGAGACCACACAAATGGAATCAAGTTTTTAACACTTTAATCCATCTGCCAACAAGATTCCCCAGCCTGGCCAGCCAGGGTCCATCCCCTGAAGGAGATGAGCCCCTCCTAAGGTCATGATGAGGATTATACAGGGAAGGGATATAGGGAGGTTCCAGCTTTCTGATGATCCTTAAAATAATTGGATCTTGTCTAATGGTATCTTCCTATTACTCCCTTGTCCTTCCCTAATAGGCTACCTGGTACAGCCAGGTAAACTGAGGTGGGGTCTATGGAAATAAGCTCACAACATGTGGTCCTTACATAATGGTGTTTCTCCCTGCTCAGAACCTAAAGAAGCCTGCCATGTGGCTTTTACAAAATGGCATCCCTCCTTATTCAGAATTCAGGTCCCAACATTCCCTCCTCTTCTTATGGACCTGAGTCAAATCTTTGACTCTCCTTGAGGCTCCTCATTCTTGTCCCTACTTATGGGCACAGACTGGGACCCTAGCACAAGCATCTTAATCAGGGAGGTTTTTCAGGGTGATACTGAACCACTGTTTATATCAGATGGCAGAATCTTTCCACTGCCTTTTTCACTCCTGCAAACTAGCTTTCACCTGCTGGAGTGTCTCATGGCTGAATCTTCTGACTTGTTAGCAATCAGAGCCAGACCTAGGTCTAGTCCCTACCTGCTCTGGAAAGCAACTTCAGCTGACTTCCTCCTTATTTGCCTTAACTAATGCCACTAGAGTTAGTCTGAGTACATTCTCTTGAAGACCCTATCCTATTGATATTTGGGATAAACAGCTCAGGTTGACAGCACTCCCAAAACTCTGATTATAGTTTTTTTCCTAGTACACATTCCCAATCCCTTTTGCACATCCTCAAACTTTCTGCCTGCACCTACTTTCCTTTTTCCTTTCTAACCTTTTTGCACATCTTCAAACTTTCTGCATTCAGCCACTTTCCTTTCCCCCTTTTTTTTCTTCCCACACCCGGCAACACTTAGGGGTTACCCCTGGCTCTGTGCTCAGAAATTGCTCCTAGCAGGCTCAGGGGACGATATGGGGTGCCGGGATTTGAACCACCTTTCTTCTGCATGCAAGGCAAACTCCCTACCTCCATGCTGTCTCTCATGCTTCTCTCTTTTCTTTCTTTTTCTCCACTCATCCTCTGGGGGCAGTCTTGCTGCCAAAGACTGCCACATGCATCCAACACAGAGCCAGCCTCTCCTTAAGGACCAGCTCCCAAGTTAACAGCCTAGAACCCAGCACTAGGGCCCTAGGAACAGAACTTTCAATTGTCTGCCGCCAATTTGGAACCACTTTGCTGAATATTTTTGCACCTAGCGGGACCAAATTTTTCTTATGGTACTTATTAAAGGTCTTTAACCCAGTTCTGTTTATTCCTTTCCTTTAGATATTTACAACCTAGTACTATTAAGATTTTTACATTAAAGCTATCTTAAGACCCACCATTAAGTTTGGTGAGATAAATTTGGCATGGAATTGAGTTACTTTAACAATACCATGCATTCACAAAATTAACAAAATTGTCTAAAAAAGCCAATCACAATAATTTGCAACATTTTCCACCCAATTATTTATTCTAAGAAACTTCTAAGTCAGACAAATTTAAACGCTCATTTTTTTCCCCTCTTGACTTCAAGCCATTAATTAAATAAAGATTTTCTCCCTTAGTTTTGGTCCCTCCTTTCATATGTAAAGAACCCACTGGAATCTCTGCCTACACCCACAACCCCCAGCCAGGTGAGTCAGGAAAGACAATAGCCCCTGCCCTGGGGCAGGGTGAATTCCTCTTTTCAGATAGACTCAAGTTTCTGCATGCAGCCAAGAAGGCTGGAGAACCAAAAAAGCACTCCTTTTTTTTTTCTTCTTTCCAGCCAAAAAGTGGCCCAGTTAAAAGTGGCTTACACCAGCTTCCATGATGTTTTTGGTTCTGCTTTCCCTTCTCTCTAGCCACATGTAGATACATCCATCTTCTTCTGGCCATAACAAATGCATGGCAGTAAATCTGGGTGATCACAAAATCCAGACTTTCTCCAGGGAAAATTTATCCCCGATGGCCATTGAGAAATCTGGGGTTTACGATCTCCAACACCCTCTGCCATGTCCCTAAAAGAACAAAGCCGACTTAACACACAATTTCTGACCTAATGAGAGGTGGCATTCTCCTTAGAGTTTCCCTCCTATTCAGACCAGACAAAGAAAACACGGAGCACAGAACCACAGACAAAAACAAACAAACAAACAAACAAACAAACAAAAAGCCAACAACAACAACAAACCAAACAGACTGACAAAGGTGCCACACTGGAACACCCCCAACGAATGCATCCCTGAATGGATCATTCAGCAGGACTCGAACCCACGTGGGTGCCCCCCAAAAAAGTGGGCACCAGACTCTGGGACCCCTGATGGGACTTGAACCCATGGGGTTCCCTATAACCCCCGGTGGTGACGAGTAACTCGAACCCACATGGGTGCCACCCCGGTGTGTCCCCTGGAGAACTAGGGCGTCCCTATAGCCTCCTGCCTGCAGGAGCAGTACTGCGTCTGGTTTCTCCCTGTAGGGCTTCCCCAGAGCTCCATTTTTCATTTCTAGGCCTTTACATACCTCGAGGTATCCCGGTATATAAATGGGACCTGGGAAGCCTTATTGGCAATTAGTCATGTCAGTTCTATCCCGGCAGAAGCCCCCAAATGTAGGGTTCCAGAGTAGAAGGACAAGATCACACAACTGGAATTAAGTTTTTAACACTTTAATCCGTCTGCAAACAAGATTCCCCAGCCTGGCCAGCCAGGGGCCATCCCCTGAAGGAGATGAGCCCCAACCAAGGTCAGATGACGGTTATATAGGGAAGGGATATAGGGAGGTTCCAACGTTCTGATGATCCTTAAAATAATTGACTCTTGTCTAGGGGTATCTTCCTACTACTCCCTTGTCCTTCTCTGATAGAAATAGGCTCACAACATGTGGTCCTTACAAAATGGTGTTTCTCCCTGCTCAAAACCCAAGAAGAAGCCTGCCATGTGGCTTCTACAAAATGGTGACCCTCCTTATTCAGAATTCAGGTCCCAACAATACACAGTTTTCCCTCAGTTTCTTTCACATTAGTACTGACCCATCTATGATCATCTTGAAACTCTGAGGCAACAGTTCCTTTACAATTATGTAACTGGGGATTCAGGGATTGTGCAACAACTGGGTCCTGGGACAGCCACCCACAGCCCCTCCTAGCACCCTGATAAGGTTGTTACAGAGGTTCTGTGCAAAGGGGTGGACACAGTGGACTCAGCTGATTGTTTCTGCTTTCTGACTCCCATCTTTGTTGCTGTGGTGTGGTTTAGGGGCCAGGTTGGCATCAGTTGTGGGGTGTTGCTTTTGGACATGCTAGGGGGACCTGTGATTCTGGCGATGGGACCAGGGCCTCCCCCCCACAACAGAGTTCATAGATAGGCTCCCTGAATGCTCTCCCAGGCCCCACCATCCTCTGTCTGAGGAAGGCTCAGGAGGGTCTCCTGGTGCTCAGAGCCTCTGCCATTGTTGCCTGATTTAGTCATTCTTTCCTGCTCTGGTTTATCCCTTCCTCCTTTCCTCCTCCTATGGCCTGGACCCTAGCATATGATCCTTGACAAGAACTTTCTGGGGAGGGGTGGAACTATAGTTACAATGAGTAGTGTGTTTGCCTGCATGTTAGTGGCATAGGTTTATGTGTCATCACATATGGCCCAGTGCCCTGTCAGAGCGCTCCCTGAGCACAGAGCCAGGAGTAAGCCCTCAAACCAACAGGTGTGGCTTCTCAAAATTTCCCCTTCTAATATTTCTCCTTGTTGTTGCAGTGATCAAGGTCACATACACTGGGCTGTACTGACACATAGGTGCTTGCTTGGGTCTTCCACTTTTCCTGAAATTGTCTGTGCTCGTCATCAATCTTTTTCTTCACTGCAGGCTTTAATGAAGTCATGGGGAAGGTATGACAAAATCTAATTCTGTAATAATCTTTTCTCCCCTAGGCCTCCAAAAATGCAAGGGACAGCGAGCAGGAGCAGCGGAAATGACGTCTGCACTAGGTGCAAAGTATTCGCGATTATTCGTTTACCGAATATTCGCAATAAAAAATCGCATTAGTAAGAAAAAAATCGCAGTAAACATTTGCATACCCCAAACAGAACTGCTCGTGGTATGCGAATGTTTAATGTGATTTTTTTTCTTACTAATGTGATTTTTATTGCGATTATTCGGTAAGCGAATAATAGCGAATACTGTGATATTTGAAGGCCAGCCGTGGACCACAAAATGTTGTACGGAGGGCCGCAAACGGCCCACAGGCCGCGAGTTTGAGACCCCTGGTCTATATACTCATGCCCACATAAAGACATACATTAATGATCTATTCTTAAATTGTTAGATAAGTTTGAGCTCTTACGAACTGGTTGAATTAAGTTAAATAATTAGCTTAGGTACAGTTTAGGAAAGAGAGGAAGAGGAAGGGAGAACAAGACATAAGAAAGAGGAAAAAGAAAAATTATTAAATATAGTAAAAATAAATTTAAAAAGAAAATTAATTAAATAAAATTAAATAAAAAATAAGTTAAAAAAGAAAAAAGAAAATAAAAGGGTTGGGAGGTTTTCCTAGTTTTTAGGCATTTCATCAGTGATAGGGTTGGCCTTGCTAAATGAGGTTTCAGGGTTAGATAATGGCTGGAGCATTTTAGGATACACATAGTTTTCGCATCTCGAGTACTAGCAATGTGGTAGTGAGGCCTACCTGTGTAGGTGGCTACCCTATGTAGTATTGCCCACTGCATCTTATGTATCAAATTTCCTTTCCTTAAGAGAAACTAACAGTGTGGGTTTTATTTGACATCATTGAATTAATGATAATGAAGAATAAGAGGAAGAAGAAAGAGGAGAAGGAAAGATCTAAAGAAAAGAGAGAAAGAGAGGAAATGTTAATTTGTTTGTCGATTAGGTCATTTTAAAGGGGTCAAAGGATGTTACAAATTTATGTTGCTTGGTTCTCCAAGTGAAAGGATAAAACTTTAATCATTTCAAGATGTTATTGCAAAAATTTAGATAAATCAGAGAGAAAAAAATGTTAAAAATAAAAGCATCCCAGCTCTCTCTATAGTGTATTGCAATTTCCTTTACTCAATTTTCAACCTGTAATATTAACCAAGTACATGCAGACTTTATTAGTAAAAATTAAAGCAAATTTGTAATTTAAAAAAGAATGTTTTTAAAATGATTCTGTATATTGTGGCTATTATGTATAGATTAGATGATAAAATTAGCTCTAAATGGGATTTTTGAGTTTATATGAACTGTAGAAATGTTTTTCATATTCCCCCAAATTATGGAACTTGGGGGAGGTTGTTTCATTTCTCTGTGTCTAATACTTACCACACATACCACCAAACTTCTAGAACCCTCCTAGTACTAAAAAGAGTCCCATGCTTTTTTTTCTTCCAACTCTAATCTCTCTCTCTCTCTCTGTCTCTCTCTGTCTCTGTCTCTCTGTCTCTCTGTCTCTCTCTCTCTGTCTCTCTGTCTCTCTGTCTCTCTGTCTCTCTCTCTCTCTCTCTCTCTCTCAACAACTATAGTTTTCTTGTTGTTGTTATTTTTGGGTCACAGCCTGCAGTGCTCAAGTCTTAGTTCTGACTGCACTCAGAAATCACTTCTAGTAGGCTCAGAGGACCAAATGGAATGCAGTGATTGAACCTAATGTGCAAGGACATGTGCAAGGCAAATGTTCTATCAACTCTACTATCTCCCAGTCCCTACCCACTATAGTTTATATTCTGATTAGAGTTTTGTTGGTTTTGACCATTTCATTTACTTTAGCTAGTCATACTCTACTTTAGCGAAGCCATCTAGTATTCTTTCACTTTCTTATTTAATTTATAAAGTATAATCAAAATGTATTCTTTTTTGTTTGTTTTCTGGGCCACATAAGTGACTCTCAGGGGTTACATCAGTTTTTAGGTATAATAAACGATGCCAGGGATCGAGTCTTGGTTGGCCATGTGCAAGGCAAACACCCTACCCACTGTGCAATTACTCTGGTCCCAACATATAGTCTTGTACTTCAAAAACATTGAAGTAGGCAGG
The DNA here is from genome assembly GCF_024139225.1 of Suncus etruscus. Classification (NCBI taxonomy): domain Eukaryota; kingdom Metazoa; phylum Chordata; class Mammalia; order Eulipotyphla; family Soricidae; genus Suncus; species Suncus etruscus. The sequence goes on from NC_064864.1 coordinate 23,074,190, forward strand.
AGGAAATGAGGGGTGTGTTCCATGGGCATGACCATGGGACATAATAAACAATAGATGGGATTTGAAGAAGTTACTGTGTTAAAAGCATAACAGCCGTGTAAACTCTGTTAACAGCCCTAAAGTTGTTGTTAAAAACCCACATGTGGGCACAGAAACTGAGGTCTAATAAGATATTGGTGCCAGTACAAGCCCAGAGTAGGCTGGAACCCCTATGGAGAAGGTCTTTAGCAAAGACAAAAGACTGATAAAGACATGAAGAAGAATCACCAAAGTTCAAGGTTTCTTTTTCATGACAATACAAACTGATCAACTATCACATCTGCAGAAAATTTCAGACCAAGGCAACCTGAGAATATCCATACATAAGCCGATCTGATCAGAGAAGCCATTTGGGCCTCTTTTTGCCTTTGGAGAAGCCTGTTCTCTCTCTCTCTCTCTCTCTCTCTCTCTCTCTCTCTCTCTCTCTCTCTCTCTCTCTCTCTCTCTCTCTCTCTCTCTCTCTCTGCTTTCTGGGCCACACCTAGCATCACTCATCACTCAGAGCTTACCTCTGACTCTGCACTCGGGGGTCACTCCTGGGAGGACCATATTAGATACTGGAGGTAAAATTTGGGTCAGCACAGGGAACCATATCAGATATTGGGAATAAAAGTCTGAGTTGGCTGTTTGCAAGGCAAGCACCTTACCCACTGTATTATCATCCCTCTGGCCAGCCCACAGTCTCTTGAGCACCTCTTGTCTCTCTGTTTTTGTCTTTGTCTGTCTCTGTCTGTGTCTCTGTCTCTCTCTGTCTTTCTCTCTTTCTCTCTTTCTATGTGTCTTTGTCTTTGTTTCTTTCCATCCTTAAAAATTTCCAGATAAGGGCCGGAGAGATAGCATGGAGGTAAGGCGTTTGCCTTTCATGCAGAAGGTCATCCGTTCAAATCCCGGCGTCCCATATGGTCCCCCGTGCCTGCCAGGAGCAATTTCTGAGCATGGAGCCAGGAATAACCCCTGAGCACTGCTGGGTGTGACCCAAAAAACCACACACACAAAAAAAATTTCCAGATAAGGGGACTGGAGAGATAGCACAGCGGTAAGGCATTTTCCTTAGACACAGAAGGACTGTGGTTTGAATCCCAGCATCCCATATGGTCCCCTGAGCCTGCCAGGATCGATTTCTGAACGTAGAGCCAGGCAGAATCCTTGAGCACTGCCAGGTGTGACCCCCCCCCCCCAAATTTCCAAATAAAAACTATTTTGCTTCACTTCTTGCCTTCCACTGAAAATTCTTTATCTTCTTTCTTTAATTTTCTTTATTGATTTGATTGATTGATTAGTTTTTTGAGCCACACCCACTGGTGCTCAGGGATTACTCCTAACTCTTTTTAAACCCTGGCAGGCTGGGGGACCATATTGGAAGCCAGAAATCGAACCAGGTCCCTCCAGGGTCAGCCTCATGCAAGGAAAACACCCTATCACTGTACTATCTCTCCAGCTCTAAAAATCCTTTTCCTTTGAGAGAAAGGCAATAAATTAGAATAGCCTGGTTAGGGTTGAGCTTTGGCCTTGCTTTCCTACAAAACTAGTTTTCTGCTGCAGGATAAGTCCACAGCTCCCTGAGAAATTGGAGGGCAGGGATCAACTCCAACACCACGCATAACAAATAAATATCAGAGGCAGTTGAAAGAGAGGTCTGTACTGAGAAGGGATTCACTGTAGTCTTTTTTCAGTCCCTAATTCCCGAGGTACTCGTGGTGGTAGAGTACATAGAGAGAAAGCAGTATATTTCCTTCTCCAGACTTCCATGATCTCCTCCTCACTTCCCATAAGTCACCTGTATACTCCAGGTCACCCCTACTGGGAAAGTCCACTGGCTTCTGCATGATTTTGTTATATGCATATTTTTGGGGGGACACACCTAGCTGTGCTTAGTGCTTACTCTTGGCTCTGCATTGAGAGCTCACTCCCAATGGTACACAGTGGACCATATTAGATATCAGATAGCTGTATGCAAGGCAAGCACCTTAAATTCCATGTTATCTCTCTGGCTCCATATTGTAGCAGTTCCTTTTGCTGTATGAAAGTTTATTTTTCTTTTCTCTAATTTGGGCCATTCTTAGCAGTGCTCAGGGCTTAATCCTGGCTCTCTGCTCAGAGATGTGGGGTTTGAGGGACTGTGTGTGGTGCCAGAGAATGAACCATGGTTCACTGCATGTAAGGTAAGTACCTGCTGTACTATTGCTCTGGCCCCTATATGATAAATTTTAAAGTTGATGTAATCCCATTAGTTAAATCTTTTTTTAAAAAAAATCTTTATTTAAACACCTTGATTACAAATATGATTGTAGTTGGGTTTCAGTCATATAAAGAACACCCCCCTTCACCAGTGAAACTTTCTCATCACCAATGTCCCAAATCTCCCTCTGCCGCACCCCTCCCCGTACCTGAGACAGGCTTTCTCCATTAGTTTAGTCTTGCTTTTTTGTTCCTTGCCACTGGAGTTGAATGTCCCCTCTAATGATCAGAAAGTCCTGAGGTGTACCTCTTATGTTTTAGTATTTATGGTTTTGGGGGGGGTCTTAGATTTAAAAAACTTTATTGCATAAAATGTTATATACTTTAGTTAAATAAATGCAAGAAACAATGTGTAAACCAGGAAGCAGAAGAGAAAATGTTGGCTAAAATGTGAAGTCCTGGGGCCTGAGCGATAGCACAGTGGTAGGGCATTTGCCTTGCTTGCAGCCTTTTCAGGAAGGATTGTGGTTCTATCCCACACCTCATATGGTCCCCCAAGCCATGAGCGATTTCTGAGTGCATAGCCAGGAGTAACTCCTGAGCATCACGGGGCGTGCCCCCCCAAATGTGAAATCCTTAAGAATTGAAAACAGTAGCTGGAGAGATGGTACAGAAAGTTGGATGCTTGCTTTGCATATGGCAGACCTAGATTAGACCCCATCAACCCATATAATCCTCCAGGCACTGTCAGGACCAATCCTGAATGCACAGCAGGAATTATTCCTAATGTGGCCCCCAAACAAAATAACAACAACAAACACTGAAAACAGCCAATGAGTGACTAAAATCCAAGTTAAGTCATGTTTGTAATCATGGTGTTTAAATAAAGATACTATTAAAAGAGAAAAAAGAAAATAACCCATGCTTTTATCTTACCAAATGGTCTAGAAGATAAGCAAAAGGCACTTTCTTTTTACTTACTCTTTTACTGCATCACTACAAATTATAAAGTAACAAAGATGTTTGTGATTAAGTTCCAGGTAAACAATTTTCTAACATCAATTTGTTCACCAATGTCCATTTCCCTCCATCAATGTCCCCAATTTCCTTCCCACTAACCAGCATCATAAGTCTCCTGGAGACACCCACCACTGGTATCATATTTCCCCTCAGCAATTGTTTTAGTGTACACTTTCTTGACGTATGCCCCCACCCACTCCAGTGGGAGTTTCCTACTGAAGACCATCTTTAAAATATAGGTTCTCAAATTTGCATAATATCCTTGTGTAGGGATATGCTAATCTTCTGTGTTTTATTTCAATTTTAGGATATGTGCTGCCAAAGCAATCACCAAGAGACAATTTCTAATGGGGAAACAGATTTGAGAGAAGAAGTATTTGGTTTGCTGAAAGCTCTTGTGAAATCCTATGCCTGACCTTTGAAGACTGGACGAATGTCTATGGGGTCAGGTTTTCAGGGGGTATTCAAACTCTAAATTGGATACTGCTCACTAGTATCCTTGGAACTTGTCTAACTGGCCCAAGTGATTTTTTTAAAATTTATTTTTATTTTTTACAGGTTTTTCACAGTTGTATTTCAGTAACATAGTGACAGTGAATTAGGGCCATTCCCACCATCAGTGTTGACCTCCTCCACCATAGTTGCCCTAGTGATTTTTAAAATTCTCCATCTAGGGGCCAGATCATACCTCTGTATGATATGGTGCTTGTATTGCACACAGCCAACCAGAGTTAAATCCTCAGCACCCCATGTGGTTCCCTCTAGGAGTGACCCCCCCCAAAATAGTCAGGAGTAATCCCTAAACACCTCCAGGCCAATGGAAGGGTATTTACTTTGCACATGGTCAATTTGGTTCAATCCCTGGCACCCAATATGGTCCCACGAGTCCCATCTGGAGTGAATTCAGAGTGTAGAGTCAGGCTGGACAGGATTGTGATTGGTTGAACAGAGATCATGCTAGGGCGGGTCCCAACCTGGATCTGGTCCCAGAAGAGCAGGACTTGCACTCTTAAATTCCCAGATCCACACTGCACATCCTTCACCAGGTTCTGTATCACCTCCTCCATGGGTCTGGAGCTCTACCTGGACCTGCTGTCCCAGCCCTGTCGCGTTGTCTACATCTTTGCCAAGAAGAACCGCATCCCCTTCGAGCTATGCCATGTGGACCTATTCAAAGGTGGGACCCTATAAGCTCTCCTCCTAGGAAGTCAAAACTCTCCTCCAACACCAAGAGCCTCCCCAAAACACTGCAGCTCACAACTGAGCACAAACCTCCTTGTGGGTGTCCTTTGATAAGCAATAGGACTTTTCTAAATGGGAGTGGGCATTTGGTAGGAGCCCTAGGTGGAGATTTTGTAAGGGTGGGAGATCAAAGGGTTTGGGTGATTACTTTTCAACTGGGAGTCTGGGTTCCATCCCAGACACCCTGGTTCTTCAATACCTCTAGGAGTGAATTCTCCCTTCCCTAAACCTTTCCCCAACTCTTATCATGGACAATCCCCTAATCACCACTGTGTGGCTCAAACTACAGAGATACAAAGACACACACACACACACACACACAAAACACACACACACCACACACACACACACACACACTGAGCCAAGACACATTGTTGTGGAAATTGAAACAGAAATGATAGAACCTTCCTTCTTTTGACCGTCCCAGTTTCAGCTAATTGGAAATAACTTCTCTTCAATCATATGCAGCAGCTCCATTATAACTCAGGTTCCTCTGCAAAAGGGCAGGAGGCCACCCCTGATCTCAGGCTGGCTGGGGTGGGAGCAGGAGGCCAGCTGAGCCTGGGCATCTCTACTCTGACAACTCAGTAGGCGCGGCTTTGCACTATAGGTCTCTGATTTCCTCCTTAGGTGAGACCATTAGCAAGGACTTTACACAAATGAGCAGCCTGCAGAGAATACCTGTCCTCAAAGATGGTGACTTTGTCTTGAATGAAAGGTACTTAACAATCTTGTGCCCTCTGACCAACCCCATGCCCCAACTGCATGCCTGCTCCATAGTTGAGGTTAAGTGCCAAACAAAAATTCTGTCCTGTGTCTTTGGGGACAGTGGAACATGGTGATTGAGGGAGGCACAGAGAGGAGAGGGAGGAGGTGGTGTCCAGGGAGCTTGGGGTAGAGGTGAGGAAATGCAGGGAACCTCCAGGGCTCCTGTGGGGCTGGGAGCACCTGGAGGTGTGGATTTCTGATCCTAGTGTGCTCCCCAGTGTGGCCATCCTGTTCTACATGATCTCTAAATATAAAACAGACAGTCATTGGTATCCATCTGATCCCCATATCCGAGCCCGCATCCATGAGTACCTGGGCTGGCATGGAGACCTCGTTCGAGGCACTTTTGGTGTGCCCCTGTGGGTAAAGGTGAGAAGCACCATCAGAGGCAGTTGATTGCCCGGGTCATGGGTGGATGTAGAGACCATGGTCAGAGCCCCACTTCTGTTTCTTCAGGTGATTGCTCCCGTCTGTGGGCTCCAAATACCAGAGGAGAAAGTGGAACGCAACAAAGATCTCATGGACAAGACACTGCATAAGATGGAGGAATACTTCCTGGGCAACAAGCCTTTCCTTGCTGGCCAGGAGATGACCATTGCTGACCTAATGGCACTAGAGGAATTGATGCAAGTATGAATTGTCCCTAATCAGCCAACCCCCCCTTTTGGCAACCTCTGCTAGCAACCCTGAGAAAGCAGCACTTTGACCAGATGAGAGCAAGTTTCTGGGTTAATTGGTGCTGAGGTGCTGACCTCATGCTTCTCTTCTGAGATGGTGCTCTTGGGTCCTGCCATGGAGCTGGTAACTCAGATCTCTCAGGGGCTTGGGGAAAGGGCCTGGCACTCTCAGGGCTCTTGGAGTTGTGCATTGAGAACTTTTTTTTTTTTCTTGTTCCTGTAGCCCTTGGGTGTTGGCTATGACCTGCTTGGGAGACATAAGAAACTGGAAGCCTGGCGTAATCGAGTGGAGACTTTCCTGGGTTCTGACCTGGTTAAGGAAGCCCATCATCCTATTATGAATATCGTGCAAATTTCTGCTAGTACAACCATCCCACCCCCTCCCCCAGATTTCTATTCATATTTGAGACATCGTATTGCCAGGATCCCCTGATGATCAAGGTTGGGAGCTCATGGTAGGGTAGCAAGCGATTGGCAATAAAGATGCACACTATTTCTTTTGTGTCCCCTGAGTCTTTTTTTAGGTCTCTCTGCTATCCTTGTAACTGGCTCCAGGAGCACTCTGCAGTCAGACTGCAGCAGTGTGTCTGGGTGATCTTGTGCCTCAGAGATACATATAATACTTCGAGGACTCAAATTCCCATACTTAAAGAGCTGTAAAGTTCAATACCATGAGAACACACCAGCTGAAGAATAAAAATACCAGTATTTAAGATCTAAAATTTAGGGCCAGAGAGATAGCATCAAGTTTAGGCATTTGCCTTGCATGCAGAAGGACAATGGTTCGAATCCCAGCATCTCATATGGTCCCCCAAGCTGACAGGAGCGTCTTCTGAGCATAGAGCCAGGAGTAAATCCTGAGAGCTATTTTGCGTGACCCAAAAACCAATATATATATATATATATATATATATATATATATATATATATATATATATATATATATATGGACTACTGCTGGTAGTCATCAAGGAATTGGTTTCCAAGTCAAGAGCCTTATCTCCAAAACCCATTTTTTTTTGCTTTTTTTTTGTTTGTTTGTTTGTTTTTGGGCCACATCCGGTGATGCTCAGGGGTTACTTCTGGCTATGCGCTCAGAAGTCGCTCCTGGCTTGGGGGACCATATGGGATGCCGGGGGATCGAACCGCGGTCCGTCCAAGGCTAGCGCAGGCAAGGCAGGCACCTTACTTCTAGCGCCACCGCCCGGCCCCTTTGTTTTGTTTTTGAGGATATTCAGCAGTGCTCGCAAGTACTCTTGTTCTCTGCCCTTTGTGCTGGTGGGGATTGAGCTATACATGGGGTGCCTAGGATTTGTCTGTTCCTGCTTCCTGAGCTGGTATCCCCTAATTCAGGGCCAAAATGTTAGGGAATCTACAGAATCAAGATTGTAGTCAAAGCTAATGGAAGAGAAACTCTTGGTCGTGTGGACCAAGAGTTTAGGCAATTCTGGCAACTCTAGGCCTAGTAGATGATCCACACCGTTTACTCACATTACAATAACCAAGCAAGCAGCATTCTTACACAACATAACTGACAGTCTAAGCTGGTGCTGCTTTCCACAAGCTAAGTTGCTGTTGAAGCTGAAGTGACTGGCCTTGAGGGACAAAAACTATTTTGTGCTAATCCATCTAGCTGCAGCTGCTATGATCAAGTGACTCAGGTGATTTTGTGCCCAATTTACCTCAGTTTCCCTGGAACTGCCTACTCTACTTTAACCTGGTGGTTTCCATTCATCTTCCATTTTTTACATTTAACCCTCTCCCACTGGTTCTTTCTTTCTTTCTTTCTTTCTTTCTTTCTTTCTTTCTTTCTTTCTTTCTTTCTTTCTTTCTTTCTTTCTTTCTTTCTTTCTTTCTTTCTTTCTTTCTTTCTTTCTTTCTTTCTTTCTTTCTTTCTTTCTTTCTTTCTTTCTTTCTTTCTTTCTTTCTTTCTTTCTTCTTTCTTCTTCTTCTTCTTCTTCTTCTTCTTCTTCTTCTTCTTCTTCTTCTTCTTCTTCTTCTTCTTCTTCTTCTTCTTCTTCTTCTTCTTCTTCTTCTTCTTCTTCTTCTTCTTCTTTCTTTTGTCACTGCACGTAACATGGATGTCTTCATTATAAAGGGAAAGCACACTCCAGATGTGTCTACTGGCTTTTCTGGTGAAGTGCCTAATTTTCTCCAAGAAATAATTCTGCCAGAGGGCCTGTCGGTGGAGGTCAATCATAACCGCTGCTTAGATTACTGGCTATATTTCTGACATAGCTGTGACATTATATTTCTCTCTTTTTTTAAATTTGATTTTGTCTCCTTTGCTAACTACAGAATTTCGGACTTAGTTATCCTAAAGTCATAAAGAAATTTCAGTACCAAAGAAAGCTGCTAGAAGTTCCCTGCTGGCTAAGTATATTTGCTACTGAAAATCCAGCCAGCTACCTCTTTCTGTCAGCCTATTTACTCCAAAGGCAAGGTCCAAACTTAGCATCTTCAAGACAATGGACTTTCTCTCCTTGCCTTTGAGCACCACAGCAGAATGATTTTGCCTCAGGGACTTTCCCAGTCACTTTGAATACCCACTTACAAACAGGTTTGGTCAGTGTAGAATTAGGCTATTTTACTAGGTATAATTCTGTACCCCTTTCATAAGTTTTATCTCTTTCTATTACCAGATCATAGGAAGTGAGTCTTAGCCCTTAGCTGGAATACTATTTCCCTCAGGTTAAGGATATTTGCTATTAGGAAAAAACCAGGATTCCTGCTATCCCTTAATTTACATCAGTAATGACACCTAGGGCCAGGATCTACTTTGATATGTAAGAAATTAGCCTTCCTTTTCCTCTGACTCCTAACTGAAACCTATTCTATTCTAAGGTTACAAACCACCTAAAGCTATGTGTATTTGTTTTAAAAATCAAACAATACATTGATAGTTCCTGTACTTTGAAAGAAACAAATGTTGGCATTCCTTTTATGATATGATTCTTTCTTTACCCATTATATACTCCCTTGCCTGAAGATTAAATTTGTCGCACTCCTGCCAGAAGTGTGTTGACCCCACATACACTGCATGTGGTATCATTTCATATTCTACCGCTCTTGTTACCCATTTTCCTACTTGAAGGACTCCCGTCCCACTAGAACTGCTGAGACGCAAGACACCTGCAGCAGTTTTTGGGCCACACCCAATGATGCTCAGGGATTACTCCTGCTATGTTCTCAGAAATTGCTCCTGGCTCAGGAGACCATATGAGATGCCGGGGATCGAACCCAGGTCCATCCTTGGCAGCAGCTTGCAAGGCAAATGCCCTAACACTGTGCTATTGCTCCCTCCCATCTCGATGTGTTAGCAGAGGGTGCGATCCCTGCACTATTTATTAAATGCAGCCTGACTGCCTCCAACCAGGTTTTCATAAAACATATTAACCCATTGCCAACACGACAACATATGGCTCAACCAGGAGCAGGTAGAGAAGTGCCATTGCTAGTCTCTGGAAAGGGGTGATTCACCCTGACCTGGGCTTCCTGGGAGAGAGATCATGATTGGCTCCTGCTGTCTTTATGTATCTCTTCAGGAGTCCTGACTGATTAACTCAGAAGTAGTACTCCTCTTCTGGGGCTCAAATTAAGTTAATATAAACCAGGGGTTTTCACACTTGTTGGAAAAGCTTTCTTAAGGCAAAATTAAGTTTGATACCTGGTAACAAAACTGACATGAAATTAGGTTCCCTTAACAATAGTATGCATTCCCATAAAATGGGAAGACTGATTAACAATATAGCATGATGCTGGCCTTGAGGAACAAAAAGCTACCTATTAGGTTGAGAAAATCTAAAACAAATTGGCTTGAGACCTGTAATTTGGGAATATGATGACTTGTCCTCAGGAAAGGCTGCCCTCCTCTAATCTTTACCCCTGAGTCCAGAAAGACCATTTAAGCTTAATCTAAGTTGCAGATCAAAGGAATCTGTATATTTCTTACTATGTTAATGCAAAATGACTGCCAATATTTATCAGAAATGTGGAAATTAGACCTCAGATCCAGATCCTAAGAGTCCCTTTTGGGAAGTTTGGGAAAGACATTGGCAGTTTTTAGAAGTTCCAATATACTTAAAAACTGCAAAAAAGCCCTATTTCTCCCATATACCCTCCCAAGGAATTCTGCAGTTTGAAGAATGTTTGTTAAGGAGTCAGCTACTTCCTCCAACCTTTGATTTTGAGTTTATGTTTGTTCTGACAATTCAGGTGTGTTTCTTGTAGGCAGCAGAATGTTGGATTCAGTATTCTGATCCATTTTGCCACTCTGTGTCTCTTAATAGGTGCATTTATTCCATTAATGTTGAGAGAAATAATTGTCATGGGATTAGTGTCATTTTTGTGTAAAAGTTTGGTGTGTCTGTAAACCTTTCAGTTTTTTTTTCTATTTTATTTATTTTCTTTTTCTTTTTGGGTCACACCCAGTGATACTCAGGGGTTTTCCTGGTTATGCACTCAGAAATCTCCTTGCTTGGGGGACCATATGGGACACTGGGGGATCAAATTATGATCCACCCTAGGTTATCATGTACAAGACAATCCCCTACTGTTTGCACCACTAATTCTGACCCTCAGTTTTTCTTTCAAGGCTGGTTTTGAGACTGTAAAGTTTCTGAGCTGTTGTTTATCTGTGAAGCTATGTATACTTTCTTCAGACCTGAAAGTCAGTCTGACCAGATGTAGTCAGTATTACTACAGATGTACTACCAGATGTAGTATTCTAGGTGAAGCATTCATTTCACTGAGTTTTGTCACTATATGCCACCACTGCTTTTGGGCCCTGAGGGTTTCTTGTGACAGGTGTGCTGTAAATCTTAAAGATGCTCCTTTGAATGTAATTTCCATTTTTTTTTTTTTTTTGGTTTTTGGGCCACACCTGGCAGTGCTCAAGGGTTACTCCTGGCAGTCTGCTCAGAAATAGCTCCGGGCAGGCACGGGGAACCATATGGGACACCGGGATTCGAACCAACCACCTTTGGTCCTGGATCGGCTGCTTGCAAGGCAAACACCGCTGTGCTATCTCTCCGGGCCAGTAATTTCCATTTTTGATCTTGCTCCTTTCAGTATTCTATTCCTATCTATTGGATTCATCGCTGTGACTAGGATGTGTCTTCAATTGCTTTTTTTGAGGGGTGGTGGTCTTTTCTAGATGGTACTCTTGGGGCATGCAGAATTAGTTTGCATGTAGTATTTAGCTCTGGAAATATCTCTGCAAAGATGTCCTTGACAATTGATTCTTTTTTTTTTTTTTTTTGATTTTTGGGCCACACCCGGTAATGCTCAGGGGCTACTCCTGGCTATGTGCTCAGAAGTTGCTCCTGGCTTGGGGGACCATATGGGACACCGGGGGATCGAACCGCGGTCCGTCCAAGGCTAGCGCAGGCAAGGCAGGCACCTTACCTTTAGCGCCACCGCCCGGCCCCGACAATTGATTCTTCCTGTAGATTTTCTTCCTGTGTCTTTGGGACTCCAATGATTCTTATGTTTTTCTGTTGAGTTTATCAAAGACATCTATTTTCATCTGTTCACATTCTTTGAGTACCTGTGCTTCTCTGGTACCACCCTTGTGGGCTGAGACAGCATACCTGGCCTGGGAGTCTTGATGGGATCAAGTTCACTAGTGTCATCATCAGCCACTTCACGCAGGGAATCAGGAAGCCAAAAATGGAGGAATGCAGAGGCTTTTTAAAAGGACACAGCAGGAGACTGGTACCACCATTGTGGTTTGGGACAGCCTACCTGTTTGGGGAGCCTTGATGGGATACAGTTTGCTGGGGTTGTCCTCAGCTGACTCATGCAGGGAATCAGAAAGCCCTCTAATGATTCTTATGTTGTTTCTGTTGAGTTCATCAAAGACTTCTACTTTTTTCCTTTTCACATTCTTTGAGGATTTTTTCCATTGTCTGATCTTTTGTATTAAAATTTTTTTTCATTCTCTTCTGTTGTATGGAGTTGTTATGCATCTCATCTTCCAGCTCACTCAGAGTCCTCAGCTGCTGTTACTCTGTTGGAGAGGCTTTCCAATGAGGTTTTCATTTCACTTACCAAGTTATTTTAATTTTGAGTTTTCTGATTTCTATATCATATTCTCTTGATTTTTATTTGTGGTTCATTCAGCTAGAATCATATATATATATATATATATATATTTTTTTTTTTTTTAGTTCTATGAACATCCTCCATATTTCTTCTCTAAACTCCTTATCTGAAAGGCTTAATAAGTGGTTGGGACTTTTTGGGTCATCATAGTTGCCATTTTCATTCTCTGTGCATGGTGTTGGCCTGTGCTGTTTCGCCATTGTCACACTTGTAGTGTAGTGTTTCCTTCGCATTGTGCTAGGGTTCATTGGCTAGAAGAAGTGCATGGCAACAAAGCAAAAAGGAACAGCTGCACTAAAGCACACAACAGGAATCCCAGATTGGGTTTTTTAGAAACCCCCAGCTCAAGGATATTTCCTGATATGTGACTATTGGGAGCCATTTTTCAGACTCCACAAGACCATGTCACAGACTAAAGTTGTGCTCCAGATTTTATCCCTCCCCAGACTATTTCAAAAGACATTAAGGGGATATGTATATTTCCTTCATATATATCTTTAAGTGTATTTCCTTCATAGGTATAATTCTTATTGTTTATTTCCTTATGTTGAAGTAGTTTTCCCTTTTCCTTTTTTTGGATCTGTTTAGTAGGAAATTCTAGTAGATAAGTTTCTCTTGGGTTCTGAGTTCATGTTAAATCTAGGTTATAGGGATTGTTTAACTTGCTATTGTTTTTTTAACCCACATATGAATCATATGTTAGAATTATGTAACATTGTTCCTTCTTGTATATACATATTAAAATGGAGAAAATCTTATATATGGAAACAAGTTCTTATCTAATAGAGATAGGAATTCATAACTTTTATATTGCAGTGGGGCCTTTCACTATGATCATTTGTCATAGTGACTTGGCTTAGGCTCAGATGATTGACCAACAGCCATTCACCCTGAACCTTGGATCCCATCTATGGTACAAGCATATTTTTCTGCACCAGCATCAGGAATTGGATTTATTTATTTTTTTCTTGGTTTTTGGGCCACACAAAAACTGGGGTTACTCCTAGTTCTGCAGATCAGGAAACCATATGAGATGCTGGGGATCTAAAAAAATGTCCATCCAGGGTCGTCTGAGAGCAAAACAAATGCCTTACCACTGTGCTATCACTCAGGCCCCAGGAATCGAACTTATACCAGGGAAGACCCTAATGCTGCCCTAGACTGACTTACTCCAAAGTAGGTTCATAAACACATAGTCAAGTCATATCTTGCTGATTTGGAAACAGCAATAACTTGCTTTCAGGGCAGGGTTCCCTGCATTGCCATCAATGGTGAGAATAAATCAGAAGACACTCCAAGGCACCCTGACTTCGACATAGGATCTGAGCAAAACAGGATTTCTAATTATCGAAACCTGACTACAACAACCATGATTTGAAAGGATTTTTATTGGGACCACAAGAAAGACTTTGGGGTTAGACAATGACAACTTAGTATGCCTGGAGCCTGTAGTTGGTTTTATGACAGGATGCTTCATGGGTAGTGTCTTCCTGTTTATAGGTCAAAGATTTTTCCTTTTATTTTCCCTACATTTTGTTGTGCCTATACAAAAAACAAAACAAAACAAAACAAAAAAACCCAACATAATCATTCCCCTCCAAAAATAACCCCCAAACTAGACAAAGAAAGCAAACAAAAAACTTGCTGCATACCCCTTTTTTTCTTTTTCTGTTTTAATTTTTTTTGGGGGGGGGGTCACACCCGGCAGTACTCAGGGGTTACTCCTGGCTCCATGCTCAGAAATCGCTCCTGGCAGGCACGGGGGACCATATGATATGGGACGCCGGGATTCAAACCGATGACCTTCTGCATGAAAGGCAAATGCCTTACCTCCATGTTATCTCTCCGGCTCCTCTGTTTTAATTTTTTATTTATCTTTTAAATAGGGGGTCCTGCCTCTTTCATAGAACCTTAGGGCATGAATTATTTTGTTTCACCACATATTTATTAATATTTTTATAAAACTAATAAGAATGGAAAAACTAAAGGCTGGGGACCAGGGGCCAAGTGTCTCAGATACATTGGTGGAGAAAAATAAGGACATAATTGAATATCCATGCAAAAGTTAATGACAGTAGAATCAAGAGACCTATACTTTAACAATCTAAACTTAAATGGGCCCATTATCCTGACAGACCAGGGGGCAAAGGATGGTGGTATAGGTTGCACTCTGGTTCATTGGTGGAGGGAGGTTGACACCAGGGCTGGGAATAGCCCTGACTCACTGTATATCTGAAATTCAACTATGAAGGACTTTGTAGATCACAAAGATTTCAATAAAAAATGTTACTGCAACACTAGAATTTTGTAGTTGATTAACTTCCAAATGATTCATTACAAGATATTGCATTGTCTATTTCTTGTGTCTATGCAAAAAAAAAAAAAAAAAGACATTGCCATAATATAAAACATACAACAAGGGTTGGAGCTGGAGCAAGCATAGTGAAGAGGGAGTTTGCCTTGCATGTGACTGACCTAAGTTCTACCCCTGGTCTCTCATATGATTCCCCAAGCATGTCAGGAGTAATTTCTGAGTGCAGAGCCAGATATGGCCCCAAAACAGAACAAAACATACAAAAAGGTGTAGAGGTGAGAAAAGCAAGTAGTTCACTTACATCATGATTCTGTCCTTTACATTATTTCAGGTTATTAACTTTAAGACAAAAGTATTTTAAATCCCTAAAAACAGATTTAATTTGATCTCAAAGCAAATTGTTTAAATTTTGATTCATTTCTAATACTTTATCTCAATGCAAACATTTTAATTGCTTTTTCAATAATTTTAAATTTTATTTTCTATAACTTTAAAAATCCAATTCTTACAACTTTATAACTTTTCAAAAAACTTCCATCTAGGAGCCGGGTTGGTGGCACAAGTGGTGGCACAAGGGCATTTGCCTTCCACGTGCTAATCTACGACAGACTGTGGTTCGATCTCCTGGCATCCCATATAGTCCTCCAAGGCAGCAGCGATTTCTGAGCGCACAGCCAGGAGTAACCTCTGAGTATCACCAGGTGTGGCTAAAAAGAAAAAAAATCTTCCATTTAAGTTATTATGTAACATGATTAAATCACACTTTAATCAGAGTACACAGAGTAATACAGCAGTTCAAAATTCACGATTGCAAATTAGTTACACTTGTTTAAAATTAAGTACTTGTTGGTATGAGTCAATGGAGCTATTCTTGCAAAAATAATGTGAATTTTTTTCTAGTGTTGTGAATTCTTAAAGCAACCATTTAATGTAATTTACAGTTCTTTTTTTACTAGAGATATTTTTCAAAGAAATACAGTTTCTCAATTTACTAAGTTACTTTAACTTTATTCCACTACCAGAGATATTTTATTTTCTCATTCTTTTTTTAAATTTCATTCTTTATATTCCCTACATAGAAAAAAAATTTTCAATTACATGCAATTCTCAATACACAGTTCAGAGTGTCTTATACAATTTTTACTTTGTAAATTAGAGCAAATTTTGAAAAACATAATTTAGAACAGAATGATAAAGTTTTAGCTTGTTCCCTTGTAAATTAGAGCAACTTTTGAAAAACATAATTTAGAACAGAATGATAAAGTTTTAGCTTGTTCCCTTGGCTCTCTTCATTAAAGTCCAATTCACTGGGCAACTCTTGGTCCAGTATAAGATCCTACATTGTATACATTCTAATAATCAAGCAAACAAGTATTTTTTTTGTTTGTTTGATTTTGAGTTTTATATCACACCCAGAAATTCTAGGGGTTACTCTTGGCTCTGGGGTTAGAAATCACTCCTGGCAGACCCAGGGGATCATATGGGATGTCAGGATCACAACAGAGGGTTGACTGTGTGCAAGACAAACCCTCTACCACTGTCCCATCACTCTTGGCCCCTAAGTATCACCAATGCAATCTAATAAGTCCTGTCAGAAGCCCACTGATAAGCCTTTCCTCAGTGTAGATGTCTGACCAGATTCTGATAGTGTGGGTGATATTTCTTAGGCTTAGTTAAAAGCATTTATTTGGCCTAAATACTAATCTCTGTTCTTTTGTATTAAGTGTGTATATATTTGAGTATTTACTTCCAAACATAAGTATTTATACAGGCAAAAAATAGCCTTGAATAAATTTCTTTTTACCTGGGAAAATTTGCACTAAAAGATATTTTATAAACAACTTCAATCCTCATAGTCTTTTAAAAGACCCTGCAGGTTTTAAAACAGACTGCTGTAAGGTGAAAGGAATGCTTGCTTTGGGACACTGCTAAGGAACACTGAGTGACTTGCTAATTCAATTTACCTCAGAGTTAACATTCAAACTGTGGCCTAGATGTAGCAATGGGCTGTTAAGAAAACTTTGACCAGGTATAGCTTTGTATCTCTTTCATATAAGCTTGTCTCTTTTATTGCCCCTTCTAAAAGCCAGACCTTAGGAAGTTAGTTATTTGTGATATAACCCCTATATCCCAAAATCTGTTCCCTCAGGAATAGGAAATTTGATAGAAAAGCCTGTTTTCTTGCTGAATCCCTTAACATCAAAATTGACATCTAGGGGCTGGCCAGAGAGGAACTGCTTTGAGATGTTAAAATTTACCTTCTTTCTATCCTCTGGACTCTATTTTTCATTTTTTTTCAATTTCATTATTTAAACACCGTGATTACAAATATGATCGTAGTTGGGTTTCAGTCATGCAAAGAACACCCCCCTTCACCAGTGCAACATTCCCATCACCAATGTCCCAAATCTCCCTCCTCCCCACCCTAACACCGCCTGTACTCTAAACAGGCTTTCTACTTTCCTCATTCATTCACATTGTTAGAATAGTTCTCAATGAAGTTATTTCTCTAACTGCACTCATGACTCTTTGTGGTGAGCTTCATGTCATGAGCTGGACCTTCCAGCCCTGCTCTCTTGTCTCTGAGAATTATTGCAAAAATGCCTTTCATTTTTCTTAAAACCCATAGATGAGTGAGACTATTCTGCATCTATCTCTCTTCCTCTGACTTAGTTCACTCAGCATAATAGATTCCATGTACATCCATGGAAAATTTCATGACTTCATCTCTCCTGATGGCTGCATAATATTCCATTCTGTATATATATCACAGTTTCTTTAGCCATTCATTTGTTGAAGGGCATCTTGGCTGTTTCCAGAGTCTGGCTATTGTCAATAGTGCTGCAATGAATATAGGTGTGAGGAAGGGATTTTTGAATTGTATTTTTATGTTCCTAGGGTATATCCCTAGGAGTGGTATAGCTGGATCAAATGGGAGCTCAATTTCCAGGTTTGGGAGGAATCTCCATATCGCTTTCCATAAAGGTTGGACTAGACAGCATTCCCACCAGCAGTGAAAAAGAGTTCCTTTCTCTCCACATCCCAGCCAGCACTGCTTGTTCTCATTATTTGTAATGTGCACTAATCTCTGTGGCATGAGATGATATCTCATAATTGTTTTGATTTGCATCTTCCTTATGATTAGTGATGTGGAGCATTTTTTCATGTGCCTTTTGGCCATTTGTATTTCTTCTTTGGCAAAGTGTTCATTTTTTTTGATGGAATTAGATGTTTTTTTTTTTTCTTGTAAAGTTCCTTCAGTGCCTTGTATATTTTGGATATTAGCCCTTATCTAATGGATATTGGGTGAATAGTTTCTCCCACTCATTGGGTGGCTCTTGTATTCTGGGCACTATTTCCTTTGAAGTGCAGAACTATGGTACAATGAGTAGGGCATTTGCCTGCATGTTGGTGGTATGGGTTTGATGTGTGTCACCACATATGGCCCAGAGCCCTGTCAGAGTGCTCCCTGAGCACAGAGCCAGGAGTAAGCTCTCAAATGAACAGGTGTGGCCCCTCAAAATTTCCCCTTCTAATTTTTCTCCTTGTTGTTTCAGTGATCAAGGTCACATACACTGGGCTGTACTGACATATAGGTGCTTGCTTGGGTCACACATTTTGGTTGTAGTGTTTGCTGGGTGCTGAATAGTCTTCAGGCATACAATATTTCAACTCCTATTCCTTCCTTCCATGTAGGCCCCTCTCTCCACTTCCCTCCACCAAATTCTGCATTTTTACAGATATACCCTAAGTTGCTGAAACTGGACTGAGGTAGGTTTAGAGAAGGAACTGATCTTCCAACACAGTTGCAGCAGGAGACCAGAGATCGGAGACCAGAAACTGCTTGTGTAGTGGGGAAGGTACCTGCTAGGTTCTAGGATTCTGGGAAGGTTGCCCTTTCATCACCACTCTCTCCTCCCATGTCCTCCCTTTTGCCTTTATTCTTCAAATCCAGGACTAGGCCCTGGATGTTGAAATTTTCTGGAGAATATTTTCAGTGGACAAGAGTGCTGGCATGATTAGGTAAGAAATATGGTTGATCACACACATTATTGGGGTGCTGGATCCCAAGCTTGGGGGTGGTGCAGGAGCCCTCAATCCTCAATGTAGGTTTTTTCTTAACACTGAGCTCTCCTAGGACACTAGGGTCCCTCATTGTAGACATCTTGATGAAAAGCTGTGGGTTTTCTTTGGATCCTGAGCTTTCAGTTTTGATCTTAGTCACCTAGATGCTAATAACCTGAATTCTCATCTGGTCTTGGGCCCTTTCAGTTGAGGCCTAACTTCACCCACCTTAGTGTTGCAGGGGTCTTCTTTGCACTCACTGAAGATACAGACTCAGGGACAGGAGGGGGCTGATGTAGGCTAAGTCAGGATATTGAGTGTGAGCATAAGTGTTAGAGTGTATATACATGTGTTTATTCTGACCTTGTGATCACTGCTGGCCCCCAGAAATGCTGCTCATGATCAAATCTGGAGCAGGGACCCCTTCTCTTTCTGGTAATTCCAATTTTACAAATTCCAGGGAAGCATCTGGGCCTGGGGTTTTGTTTTTGGGCAAACTTTTGATTATGGTTTTAATGGGGGTGTTTAGATATGCTACATCATCTTTATTCAACTATGGATGGTTATAAGAGATCAAACATTTATCCATTTCTTCTAGGTTCTCATATTTAGAGGCATAGAGTTTCTCAAAATAGTCTCTGAATACTCTTTGAATCTCTGCAGTATCTGTAGTGATCTTCCCCTTTTCATTTCTGATACAGGTTATCAGGTTTCTCTCCCTCTTTCTTTGTGTTTTTCCAATGGTCTATCAATCTTGTTTATCTTTTTCAATCTTGTTTATCTTTTTCAAAGAACCAACTTCTGCTTTCAGTCTTTCGAATTGTTTGTTTGTTTGTTTGTTTGTTTGTTTTTTGGTTTCCACTGTGGGAGGCTGCTCTAGCCTGCACAAATATGGATGCTATCACCTTAGCCTCTATCTCTGTGGATAGTTCCACTGAGCTGCATACGTGACTGCCGGCAGGTTCCTAGCCCATGAGCAAATAGGCAATCTTGCTATAACATAGCCCCTTGTACTAACCACAGGGCCATGAGACCAGAGACAAGATAATATTTCCTTATATGTCTCTGATTCCGGTCAAGCTAAAGGTTACTAGGATCAGTCATTCAGTCATTGAGTCATGCCTCCCCCTTTTCCTTTTCCCACCTCCTTTGGGCTGTGCTTAACAAGGCACACTCTATCCTTTTTCCCTTTTTGGCCAAAATACCTGTAGTAAGCATATAATTGGTGAGAAGCTTGTTTGAATTGACCAATGCTTGTATGCCCCATAAGTTTAATGTTTAGTACCTTTACTCATTTTTGGTTATGTGCCTATGCTTGGAATATAATTGGATAAGAGATGGTTTGAAATGACCAATAGTTTTTGAGACATACTTCCCCTTGTGTAAAAAATATATATAAGTGCTTGCCTGCTTAATAAATTGCCTTTGACCAGATAAAGACTTAGGCCTTCTTTCTAACCTTTACAGCTTTTTCCCCCAGATATTTCGGATCGGGTCGGCTTCAGTGAACCCACGAATAAGTTGCGGCATTCATCCCCTTCACCCTGCTGGCCAGGGTCCCCAGAAAGCCGCATTCCACTTCATTGATTTCTATTCTAAACTTTGTTATTTCTTTCTGTCTCCCTATTTTTGGTTCCTTTTGTTGATCATTTTCTAGTTCTATAAGCTATGTCATGAAGCTATTCAGGTATGCTCCTTCTTCCTTCCTAATGTGTGCTAGCAAAGTTATAAATTTTCCTCTCAGTGCCACTTTTGCTGTGTCCCATTTTCATTGTCATTTGTTTCCAGGAAAGTTTTTATTTCCTCTTTGATTTCATCTCGGACCCACTGGTTGCTCAATAGCAGGCTGTTTAATTTCCAGGTGTTAAATTTTTTCTTCTGTGCCCCTTTGTAGTTCACATCTAACTTCAGAGCCTTGTGGTCAGCGAAGGTAGCCTGCAAAATTTCTATCTTCTTAATTTTATGGAGGTATGTTTTATGAAAAAGAATGTGTATCCAGGTTTCTGGGGATGGAGTGTCATATATATGTACTAGGCCTCTTTCTTCTATTTCTCTTTTCAGGTCTATTATATTTTTGTTGGGTTTCAGTCTGGTTGACCTATCAAGTGTTGACAGGGCCATGCTGACGTCTCCCACAATTATTGTGTTATTATTGATATCCTTTTTCAGATTTGTCAACAATTGTATTAAATACTTTGCTGGTCCCTCATTGGTTGTATATATGTTTAGGAGAGTGATTTCTTCCTGCTGTACATATCATTAATTAGTACAAAATGTCCCTTACAACTTTTCTGAGTATAAAGTTTGT
This sequence comes from Suncus etruscus, assembly GCF_024139225.1. Taxonomy (NCBI): domain Eukaryota; kingdom Metazoa; phylum Chordata; class Mammalia; order Eulipotyphla; family Soricidae; genus Suncus; species Suncus etruscus. The sequence continues at coordinate 23,094,906 of NC_064864.1, forward strand.
GTCATCTGATATTAATATGGTCACTCCAGCTTATTTAAGGGTGTTGTTTGCTTGGATTATTTTCCTCCTGCCTTTGATTTTGAGTCTATATTTGTTCTGACTATTCAGGTGGGTTTCTTGTAGGCAGCAGAAGGTTGGATTCCATTTTTGATTCATTTAGCCACTCTGTGTCTCTTAATGGGTGCTTTTAGTCCATTGACATTGAGAGAGATCATTGTCATGGGATTTAATGCCATCTTTGTGTAGAATTTTGGTGTGTCTGTTGGTCTATCTTGTCTTAAATTAGACCTTTTAGTTTTTCTTTTAAGTCTGGTTTTGAGTCTGTAAAGTTTCTGAGCTGTTGTTTATCTGTATACTATGTATACTTCTTTCAAACCTGACAGTGAGTTTTGCTGGGTGCAGTATTCTAGGTGAAGCATTTATTTCATTGAGTTTTGTCACTATGTCCCATCATTGCCTTCTGGCCTTGAGTGTTTCTTGTGACAGGTCTGCTGTAAGTCTCAAGGATGCTCCCTTGAATGTAATTTCCCTTTTTGATCTTGCTGCTTTCAGTATTCTGTCTCTATCTGTGGGATTCATCATTGTGACTAGGATGTGTCTTGGGGTGATTTTCCTGGGGTCTCTTTTAGCTGGTACTCTTCAGGCATGCAGGATTTGGTCACATATATTCTTTAGCTCTGGTACTTTCTCTTTGATGATGTTCTTTACTGTTGATTCGTTCTGGAGATTTTCTTCCTGGGTCTCTGGAACTCCAATGACTCTTAAATTGTTTCTGTTGAGCTTATCAAAGACTTCTATTTTCACATTCTTTGAGTAATTTTTCCATTGTCTGACCATTTGTTTTTTTGGTCACACCCAGCAGCGCTCAGGGGTTACTCCTGGCTCCATGCTCAGAAATCACTCCTGGCAGGCTCCGGGGACCATATGGGATGCCGGAATTCAAACCAATGACCTTCTGCATGAAAGGCAAACAGCTTACCTCCATGCTATCTCTCTGGCCCCCTGATTATTTGTTTTAAGGCTTTTTTTCCAATCTCTTCTGCTGTATGGAGTTGTTATACATCTCATCTTCCAGCTCACTAATTCTATCCTCAGCTGCTGTTTCCCTGTTGTAGAGGTTTTCCATTGAGTTTTTAATTCGTCTACTGAGTTTTTCAGACCTGTTATTTGACCTGATATTTCAGTTTGGAGTTTTCTGATTTTTATCTTCATATTCTCTTGATTCTTATTAGTGTTCTGTTCTACTCAATCTATGCTTTCTTTGAGTTCTGTGAACATCCTCCATATTTCTTCTCTAAACTCCATATCTGAAAGACTAACTAGGTTGTTGGCCGTTGTTGGGTCATCAGAGTTGCCATCTTCATTCTCTATGCCTGATGTTGGTCTGCATTGTTTCCCCATTGTCACGCTTGTATTGTGGGTTTTTCTACATGTTGTGATGGTATTCATTGGCTAGGTGGAGTGTGTGGCTGCAAAGCAAAGTGGAGCAGCCATTCTCCTTTGGCTCCATCCCTTGTGGTGGGACAACTGTATCCACAGTCTCCAGGCAGGGAAGACTCACCTCAGAAGAAGCGAGCCCTCGGGGTAAGGATGCCAGAGAGGATCAAAATTCCCAGGCTGAAGCAAGCAGAGGGAAGCCTCAAGATGTCTGCCATGCTAAAACAAAGGCAAGAAAGAAAGAAAAAAAAGAGATCCATCAGAGTCAGCTGTATCCACAGTTTCTGGGCAGGGAAGACTCACTTTCTTGGATTCATTTCTAATACATTTTTTATCTCATGAAAAATTTGAATTGCTTTTTAAATAATTTTAAATTTTATTTTCTATAACTTTAAAAGTCCAATACTTACAACTTTATAACTTTTCAAAAAAACTTCTATCTAGGGACCAGATTGGTGGCACAAGTGGTAGGGCATTTGCCTTCCATATGCTAACCTAGGATGGACTGAGATTTGATCCCCTGGTGCCCCATATGGTCCCCCAAGGCAGGAACAATTTCTGAGTGCACAGCCAGGACTAGCCCCTGAGTATCACCGGGTGTGGCCAAAAAAAAAAAAAACCAACAAAAAACTTCCATCTATGGGGCCGAGCGGTGGCGCTGGAGGTAAGGTACCTGCCTTGCCTGCGCTAGCCTAGGACAGACCGCGGTTCGATCCCCCGGCGTCCCATATGGTCCCCCAAGAAGCCAGGAGCAACTTCTGAGCGCATAGCCAGGAGTAACCCCTGAGCGTCACAGGGTGTGGCCCCAAAACAAAAAAACAAAAACAAACAAAAAAAAAACTTCCATCTAAGTTATTATGCAACTTAATTAAACCACACTGTAATCAGAGTACACAGAGTAACACAGCAGTTCAAAATTCATGATTACAAATTAGTTACACTTGTTTAAAATTAAGAAGTTGTTGGTATGAGTCTATGGAGCTATTCTTGCTGAAATAATGTCGTGTACATCCCCTTTTATTTTCTTAAGGCAACCATTCAATGTAATTTATATTTCTTTTTTACTAAAATTTTTTTCAAAGAGATACAGTTTCTCAACTTGCTGAGTTTTTTTAACTTTATTCCACTATCAGAAGACATTTCATTTTCTCATTCTCTGTTTGAAATTCAGTTCTTTATATCCCCAACCTAGAGAAACAAAATTTCAATCACATGCATTCTCAATGCACAGCTCTGATAGTCTAATACCATTTAAATTTGTACCATTAGAGCAACTTTTGAAAACACAATTTAGAGAAGAATGACAAAGTTTTAGCTTATTTCCTTTGTTCTTTTCATTAAAGTCCAATTTTCTCTTGAGACAACTCTTGCCAAAATACTTTAAATCCTGAGTTTCTTTTAACCATAAATATATATTTAGCTTGTCTTATATCAATAATTTCTATTTATAAAACCTTTAGAACTTTTAACCCTCACGTATCAGTTTTTTTTTAATATCAAAACTATAACTAGCATAAGATGATGATCTTCGCCAATCCCACCTCTTCCTAGACTTGGGGAGGAAATCAGGGGACTCTCTTGAGCTGCAGGGAATATGGGTGACTAAAGCACAAAGACATATGCATTATTTTTAGAATCTTTTTTTTGTTTTTGTTTTTGTTTTTTGTTTTTTTCGGCCCACACACATGGCCTCATCCGGGGTTACTCATGACTCTGCACATAGAATTGCTCTTTTCAGGCTCTAAGGACCATATGGGATGCTGGGGATTGAATCTGGGTCAGATCTCCCAACATAGTTGCTGCAGGAGGCCAGAGACAGTTGGCCAGAGACCACCTGTGCCGTGGGGAAGGTACCTGCCAGGATCTAGGGTTCTGGAAGATTGCCCTTTCATCACCTCTCTTCTCCTCCTCCTGTGTCCTCCCTTCTCCCTTCCTCCATATCTAGGACAAGGCTCTGGATGTTGAAATTTTCCGGCGAATTATGCCAGCATACCAGAATGCTGGCATGATAGGTAAAGTGTGAGTATCCCTTCCCCCAACTTCCTGTTCATTCCACTTGGATGGTCAGACCCACCCACATTTGGGAGGGGTCTGAAGTTTGGAATAAAAGTGACCTGATCCCTGATTCAATGCCACTATGTACTGCAAATTTGACTGTGAAAGATTTGTTATTCACGTTGGTCACAATAAAAATTATTTTTAAAAAAAAGTGACCCGAGGGGAAGGGAATGCAGAAAAAGGAGCAAAGGCCATCAAGGGCAGCAGGAAAGAGGCTGCTTAGCTTAGAAGTCATGTGGAGAAATGCACAAGGTAAGTTAAGGCTGTGTAATAAAATTGGCTGTCTCCTGAAACTTGAACTGACTGCTTCGTGAATCTCTCCACCATTATCCTGCAACTTTCAGACCCGGCTGCCAAGGGACTACAGGCAGCATGCAGAGAAAGGCCTCATTCCAACAGTAGGACTCTATATTTTATATTTAAACAACATTAAGGTACATGGTGGATCACACGTTTTGTTGGGGTGCCGGATCCCAAGCTTGGGGATGGTGCTTGGAACCTTCCTATACCAAACTGCAAGGTGGGCATTTCACTTGCCACTGACCTCTCCTAGGACACTAGGGTCCCTCACTGTGGATATCTTGATGAAAAGCTGTGGGGTTTCTTGGACCTTGAGCACCCAGTTTTGATTTTAGTCACCTAGATGCTAATAACCTGAATTCTCATCTGGGCTTGGGTCCTTTCGACTGAGACTTGAACTTTACCCATCTGGGTGATGCAGGGTTCTGCTCTGCATTCACTCAAGCTACAGGCTCAAGAATAGGATGTGTCTGCTGTCGGGTAAGTCAGAATAGTGAGTGTAAATGTAAGTGTGAGAGTGTATAAAATATACAATACATATTGTACATACAATATGATGTGTGGATTCTGGCCTTGTGACCACTGGTGGCCCCCAGAAATAATGCTCACGATCACTTCTGGAGCAGGGCCCCCTCCTCTTTCTGGGAATTCCAATTTCACTAATTCCAGGGAAGCATTCTTGTCTATTGGCATAATGCTCCAGCAAGTTCAACAGTTGGAACTGAAGAATGAGGGGAGGAGAGATAGGAGGGAGAAGAAGGAGATGGAAGGGGTGCCTTCTTGGACCCTAGATTTTAGCAGCTAGCTGCCTTTGCCCACAGCTCAGAAGGTCTCCAGGGTCTCTGGCCTCCTGCAATAACTGTTTTGGCGATCAGATCCCATTGCGAACCTGCCCTGTGGAGTTTTCCAGTTGCCCCAGCCAAGTCATATCTGCAAATGTGTCACTTCATTAGGAACCCTCTGAGACCACTGACACCACTGGGGAGCGCCCTTCCTCGGGACCCCAACAAAACTCTGAAAGAACCTTCCAGATAGACTTTATCAGTCTGTGGGACTGGCCGTGCCTGGGCAGGGAGAGGGGGATCCTCAGGCAGTGTGCACTGAAAAAGTAGGACGGTGCATAAACTGCCTAGAGTTCTTCTTCACTCCCCTCGGGGCCCCTCTGTGTTTTGGCCAAGGCTCCCTGCAATTCTGGACTGTTGGCCCAGTACCCATTCCGCTGCATGGACGCAGCCTGCAAAGCCTGTAACTCTAGAGCTGGGTGGAAACTTGTCTGCAGCACAGGGCCGAGGGGTGCCCCTTGTAGGTCTAGTTAGGGTCAATGATCGCGGGGGCGGGAGGCAGGGGAGGGTCCTCCCGGACCTACAGTAGCCTAGAGGCTGCTGGCGAACAAACCAAGTCTCAATAGAGCCAGATGGACCGGGTTCTGACCTATTGGGCAGCGGCAGTGCTGGGCGGGATCCAAGCACTTAAATACCGGCCCGCAGCCTCCTTCCAGAGTCCTCACCACCCCACCCACCCCCACCCCCCCCGCCATGGGTCTGGAGCTCTACCTGGACCTGCTGTCCCAGCCCAGCCGCGCCGTCTACATCTTCGCCAAGAAGAACGGCATCCCCTTCGAGCTACGCCCCGTGGACCTGCTCAAAGGTGGGACCGGGACTTCGTGTCCTGCTGCATCCCCTTTCCTACCCCCCCCCCCCCCAGCAGCAAAAGCCTGTGCCTCTGCAACTGGCCCCACAAAACTCCCGCTGTGTGACTTGATCTAGCCACAGGCCTTCTTAGAACTTTGCTTTTCTCTAAAAAGGAATCAAATCCAGTGTGTGTGTGTGTATGTGTGTGTGTGTGTAAGAGAGAGAGAGAGAGAGAGAGAGAGAGAGAGGGTGAGAGAGAGAGAGAGAGAGAGAGACTTGGTCTAGCCACAGGCCTTCTTAGAACTTTGCTTTTCTTTAAAAAGGAATCAAATCCAGTGTGTGTGTGTGTGTGTGTGTGTGTGTGTGTGTGTGTGTGTGAGAGAGAGAGAGAGAGAGAGAGAGAGAGAGAGACTTGGTCTAGCCACAGGCCTTCTTAGAACTTTGCTTTTCTTTAAAAAGGAATCAAATCCAGTGTGTGTGTGTGTGTGTGTGTGTGTGTGTGTGTGTGTGTGTGTGTGTGTAACAGAGAGAGAGAGAGAGAGAGAGAGAGAGAGAGAGAGAGAGAGAGAGAGAGAGAGAGAGAGAGAGTGACTTGGTCTAGACACAGGCCTTCTTAGAACTTTGCTTTTCTCTAAAAAGGAATCAAATCCTGTGTGTGTGTGTGTGTGTGTGTGTGTGTGTGTGAGAGAGAGAGAGAGAGAGAGAGAGAGAGAGAGAGAGAGAGACAGAGAGAGAGACAGAGAGAGAGACAGAGACAGAGAGACAGAGAGAGAGACAGAGAGGATTGATTGGTGGGGGCATTTGTAGTAAGGCAGGGAGATCAAAGGGCATGAGAGGTTGTTTCATTCGAACCCTCGTCCTCCATCCAACACCTCCAGAAGAGTGAACCTCCCTTTTCCGATGCTTCTTCCAGCCTTCCCTGAGTAGCCCCTGATCACCATTAATCGAGGCCCCAAGCAAACTAAACTACAAGTTGCTCCTCGAAAGAAACCCTGGGGTCTAGACTCCGCTGTGAAAACTAAACCGAGAATGCTGGAACCTCCTGTTCAATCTAGTTCCAGCTAAATAGAAATAACTTCTCTTCATCGACATGTAGTAGCTCCGAAGTAACTCTAGTCCCTCTATATCTAGTTCCTCTGCAGGAGAGCTAGAAACCAAGCCTGACCCAGGCACTCCTGGTGAGAGATCAGGAAGCCAGCTGAGGGCATACACAGTTCCAGGCCACTGGGTCTGAGCCAGCTTTGAGTTGTGGCTCTGCCCTGTAGGTCTCTGACTTCCTCCGTAGGGCAGCACCTGAGCAAGGACTTCACCCAGATCAACAGCCTGCAGAAGCTTCCAACCCTCAAGGATGGTGACTTTGTGTTGACTGAAAGGTACCTAAATTCTGTGCTGTCACCCTCATACTTGTGGTCCCTATGAGTCAGGGAGGGCCAAAGATGAGGAATGCTGGAAGAACAGAGCCTGTGGGTGACCAGGGCCGACACAGTGTCTCAGCAATTACCTGTCTTCAGCTTTCTCTTCTGAAACCCAGTCCTCTTCCCATGCCCACATTCAAGATCATTAGAAGCTAATAGGGGCTATGACCATGTACATGACCATGCCAGGCACAAAGATGAACATGCTGAAAGGAGTTCCTCTGACTCCTAAACCTCATCACCAGAGTCTGCTGTACCTGAGAGTAAATCTAGCTATCAGAGAAATGGCTACAGAATAATGGCTTGGGGACTTGCCATGGTCACTCTTGATAGATCTGATAGATCTTCATAGATCACTCTTGATGGATCCTCAATCCATACAGCTTAACATGGAGGGATGACTGAGCACCATGCACAGTTCCAAGGAGCAGGGAGCCAGTTCTGAGCTGCATGAGCCAAGTCGTAGCACCAGTTTGTACCTTCATTTCTGCCTTTGCCAAGGGCACAGGAGTCTCTTCTGAGAATATTGTGCCATACTCAGAGACCAGGTGCTTTGGTGGTAGTAGTTTTCTGTAGCACCAGGGATTGACCCAGTTTCTCACCCATGCCAGACAGTCAATCTACCAATGAATCTACCAATGAATCTGAAGTTCTTAGGAGCCAAGCGGAAGGTCTACCCAGTGCCTATGGGAACATAGGAACACAGAGATTCAGGGGAGCACAGTGGGGAAAGGGAGGAAGTGGTGCCCCGGGAGCTTGGGGGTAGAGGTATGGATGGAGGAAGGGCCTCAAATGCAGGGCAATTATGGGGCTTCTTTGAGGCTGGCAGCACCTGGAAGTGTGAGCTCCTGATCCTAGTGTGCTCCTCAGTGTGGCCATCCTGATCTACCTAAGCTCTAAATACAAAATGGAGGATCACTGGTACCCACATCTGAGCCCACATCCATCAGTACCTAGGCTGGCATAGTGACTTCATTTGGGGCACTTTTGGTGTGGCCCTGTGGGTAAAGATGAGAAGCACCATCAGAGGCAGTTGATGGCTTGGGTCATGGGTGGATGTAGAGGCCATGGCCAGAGCCCCATTTATGTTCCTTCAGGTGATTGCTCCCATCAGTGGGCTCCAAGTACCAGAGGAGAAAGTGGAATGCAACAAAGATCTCAGGGACAAAGCAGTGCAAAGAATGGAGGACTTCTTCCTGGGCAGCAAGCCTTTCCTTGCTGGCCAGGAGATAACCATTGCTGACCTACTGGCACTAGAGGAACTGATGCAGGTATGAACTGGCCCTAAGCAGCCAAGCCCTCCTATTGCCACTCTCTGTTAGAAACCCCGAGAAAGCAGCACTTTGTCCAGATGAGAGCAAGTTTCTGGCCGAATTGGTGCTGAGGTGCTGACCTTATGCTTTTCTCCAAAAATGAGATCTCAGCTGGTTCTCTTGGGCCCTGCTATGGAGCTCTCAAGAACTTAGGGAATAGGCCTGTCACTCTCAGAGCTCTTGGAATTGCACATTGAGAACTTTTTCGATTTTTTTAATTCTTATTCCTGTAGCCCTTGGCTCTTGGCCATGACCTGCTTGTGGGACATAAGAAACTGGAAGCCTGGCGTAATTGAGTGGAGACTTTCCTGGGTGCTGAACTGTGTCAGGAAGCCCATGGCCCCATCTTGAACATACTACAATTCACCAATAAAACTATTCCACCACCTCCCCCAGAATACTACTTAAGGGTGAAGCTTCGTGTTGCCAGGATTCCCTGATGGTTAGGATGGGGGCTGCAGGTGGGGGTACCAGGAAATTAGCAATAAAGATGCATACCATTTCTTTTGTGTTCCATGTCCTTTTTAATTATTTAATTTTTTTTTATCTCACTGCTGTTGCTTGTACCTTGGCTCCAGGAGCATTCTGTAGTCATGCTGCAGTGCGTCTGGGTGGTGCTGTGCCTCAGGGATACAGGTAACCCTTTGGGGACTCAAATTCACAGACTTAGAGAGATTTAAAGTTCAATACCATGAGAACACACCAGCTGAGAAATTATAAATATTTAAATCTAATTTTTAAATTTGATTTCGGTTTTGGGACTCACAAGTACTGAGTATAGATGGGGGTTCTCTCCTGGCAGTGTTCAGAAGAATATTGTGAGTGTGTACGTGTGTGTGTGTGTGTGTGTGTGTATGTGTGTGAGAGAGAGAGAGAGAGAGAGCGAGAGAGAGCGAGAGAGAGAGAGAGATAGATAGAAGTGCCTTAATCCCTATAGCATATCTACAGTCCATTATTTTGTTGTTTGTTTTTGGGACCATACCCAGTTGTGCTCTGAGCTTACTCCTGACTCTGAACAGGGGAATAATTTTTTTTTTCGAGACCTGGGTATCATATGTTGTGTCAGGGATTGAATCTGGGTGGACCACATTCAAGGCATGTGCCCTGTCCACTGGATTATCTCTACACCCCTCACCTTTCATCATTGGTTATTGTCACAATCACTTTACCTTTTCCTTTCACTTTCTCTAAGTTAATTAGCACAAGTACCCTTAATTTAACAGGAAAAGCAGCAGAAAAGAAGAAGCTTGGCTGGCTCTATAAGACCAAGAAGTTGCTCAACAACCCCTGGCTGAAAATACACTTTTTCTGTGACTCTCTCTGATTTTTTTGTACAAAATCACACATATTAAACTTGGTATTTTAAAAAGAATGAAGACTTTATATTTTAAAATGCTTTAGGATTCTAAAATGTTCTTAAATGAATTAAGACCAAAAATAATTTTTTTGCCTTTTTACCAAGATTATTCAGATATGAAGATATTTGTGGTATAGCTAACTACTAATTCTTCAAATCTAGAACTTTGTATTTATCGATGCAATGCATAATTGTAGGGTTTGGGGGCAATTGTTCTTGTTTCATTATTTGCCTATATTAAAATGTTGCCTCAGTGAGCACACGAAGACTGAGGAATTGAAATCCAAACTATATAGTTCGTTGAATCCTTTGCAGCATATTTTTAGTACGATCTGTTCCTCATGCTAAGCCCTATAAGATACATATGAATTTGGGGCCAGAGAGATAGCACAGCGGTTAGGTGTTTGCCTTGCATGCAGCTGATTCAACCAGATGGTGGTTCAAATCCCAGCATCCCATATGGTCCCTCTGTGCCTGTCAGGAGCAACTTCTGAGTGTAGAGCCAGGAGTAACCCCTGAGCACTGTCGGGTGTGACCAAAAAACATATGAATTCAACATTTAATCATTTGTATGGGTAAGTTACAATGGGTCATACAACACATTATCAAAGCACAATTCTAGACTCTAGTAAGGTGCTGAAAATAGATAGATTTGTCAGAGTTTCAGGCATGTTTTCCCACAAACAATGTTTAGACTATCAATAGCAGGTCTCTCCAAGGCTGCATATTGAGTAGAGTCTCATGAAAAGCAGCTCTATCTTATTATAATAGTTTGCAAGGACATTTAGCCCACGTATTGGTATAAAATCCAAATAAGAAATAAACATGCTTCAATTCAACCCAGCTGTTATTTATGTATAACATATTCTTTGTGTGTGTGTGTGTGTGTGTGTGTGTGTGTGTGTGTGTTTGTTTTTGTTTTTTGCTTTGGGCCACACTTGGAAGTTCTCAGGGTTAATTCCTGGTTCTATACTTAGGGGTCAGTCCTTGCAGTGCTCAGTGCTTCATATAGGATGCTGGGATTACTCCTTGCAGTGGTCAGTGTCTCATATGGATGCTGGGGATTGAAGTTGGTCAGCCATATGTAAAGCAAGCAGCCTATTCATTGTACTATTGGTGCAGCCTATATAACACACTTTTGGGGGCTGTATTTTTGGGAAACACTGATTGTGCTCAGGGCTTAGTTCTGGCTCTGCACTCGGGGTCACTCCTGACAGATAGTGCTTGAGGACAATGTGAAGTAGTGGGGATCAAAACTGTTGAGTCCATTTGTAGGGCACTTGCCTTGTATATAGCCCACTTTGACTGACCCTGGTTCCATCCCAGATATTACACATGGTCCCTGAGCTCCACCTAAGCAGGAGTCAGGAATAGACCTTGAGTCCTGCTTGTACTGCTTGTGTCACATCCTGCCAAATAAATTTTAAAACGTTATTAAAATATCTTTTGATGTTAACGATCTAGACCGTTTGAAATTTAACTCCTAGCTAATCACACTGATGTGAATGGGATAGCTTTTTAATGTCTATTTCTTCTCTATCATTATTGGTATACAAGAAGACCATTGATATTTGCGTGTTAATTTTGTAGCCTACCTCTTAGCTAAATGAATCTATTGTTTCTAGAAACACCCAGTGAGCAAGGACTGCTGGGAGAGTCGCCAGGCAGAGTTGATTCTTCTGTCTGTGGAGGTGCTTTCATGCTGTGCCCTTGATGACTGTGGTAACTTAAAGGGACCTGTTGGCTTTGTTTGTGTCTCTTTTCTGAATCCCTCAAGCTCTCCTCAGAGGGCTAGGAAGGGCAACCCCCACAAAAAAAAAAAAAAAAAAAACTGTCCCTAGAGGCCGCAGAAGAGCACGGCTGCGAACCCCACTGCAACACGCAGAAAAAAATCACACTACAAGCGCGACAATGGGGAAACCTTGCAGGCAAACACCATGATGAGAATGAAGATGATAGATCTGACAACACAAAAAATTCCAACCATCTGATTAACCTCTCAGATAAAGAGTTTAGAATAGAAATATGGAGGATGTTCATAGAACTCAAAGAAAGCATAGATCAATCTGAACAGACCACAAAGACAGAAATCAGAAAACTGCAAACTGAAATAACAGATCTGAAAAATACGGTAGCTCAACTGAAAAACTCAGTGGATAGCTCTCCAGTAGGGAACAGCAGCTGAGGACATAATCAGCATTCTGGAAGATCAGATGCAGAACAATGCAATACAGCGTTACTTTAGAAATTCCTAAAAATTGGGTAGATAGGGCCCAGAGAGATAGCACAGCGGTGTTTGCCTTGCAAGTAGCCGATCCAGGACCAAAGGTGGTTGGTTCGAATCCCGGTGTCCCATCTGGTCCCCCGTGCCTGCCAGGAGCTATTTCTGAGCAGACAGCCAGGAGTAACCCCTGAGCACCACCGGGTATGGCCCAAAAACCAAAAAAAAAAAAAAAAAAAAAAATTGGGTAGATAATGTTGCAAATCAATTTAATTTTGTGAGTGTCCTAATCAACAACGGGGAAGATGTAACAAAAATAGCTCCTTCAACCCCATGCCTGTGGTGCAAAAACAGGTTTCATTGGCAGGCTGACTGTAAATCTAAATTTCATAAGAATGAGGAAGACTTTAAACTAAATTTGGGCATCCCTCAGCCCCATCATCCAAAGGGGAATTACTAAAAAGGATACTGCTAAGGGTGCCTCACTCTGAAAGCAGGGTCCCCAGCCTACTGGCCTGGTGGTATCAGGAGTAAAGAGAAGTATACCTCCTCTTAAAATTATTAAGTGGTTAATATGAAAAGTTTCAAACAGAAATTCAGGGGCTATAATACCCCTCATAATCTCTTAGGACAGGAATACTGAGGCAATGGAAGGCTTATATCTTCAAAACACCTAAAGGTGGTGGCCAGGCCACTGCCCTTCAGATACTGATAATATCCTGGTGACCAGGAAAACCTGTCAGGGTGAAGCAAATAAAGTTGGACGCTTTAAAAAATATAGTGAAAACCACCACCCGCCCCTTAGGAATTTTGGAGCAAGGATTATCAGTAAAGAAAAACGTTTTGTCATTTTAAATTCAAATAGGCCACAAACATATTAAAATTTGGGGCTTTATTTTGGGGAATGGGACACACCCGGCAGCGCTCAGGGGTTACTCCTGGCACTATACTCAGAAATTGCTCCTGGCAGGTTCTGAGGACCATATGGGATGCCGGGATTCGAGCCACCATCTTTCCGCATGCAAGGCAAACATTTTACCTCCATGCTATCTCTTCAGCCCCAGAATTTGGGTCTTTTATATTATTACTGAACAATTTTTTTTTCAATTTTAAAGGTATCTAGAAAACTGTGTGCAAAATGTTGTCGTTAACCTTTTATTTTTTATAACATTGTTAATTTTGTGAGTGCTTAATATTGCTGAGATAACCAAATTTAGATAACTAAATTACATAACTGTTACCACAAGATATTAAATTTAATGTTGATCTTACGATCAAAAATGCTTAAAATGGGGCCCTGAGAGATAGCACAGCGGCGTTTGCCTTGCAAGCAGCCAATCCAGGACCAAAGGTGATTGGTTCGAATCCCGGTGTCCCATCTGGTCCCCCGTGCCTGCCAGGAGCTATTTCTGAGCAGACAGCCAGGAGTAACTCCTGAGCATCACTGGGTGTGGCCCAAAAACAAACAAACAAAACAAAACAAAACAAAACAAAAAATGCTTAAAATGTCTTTACTAAGTATAATAAAGGACAATTTGTTCTGTCAGATGGAAGTAATTCTGGCAATTTGCTTTCCAATTGGAAGAAAAAGAAATAAAAGTTCTGAGTATCTAGATAAAATACAAACCTTTTAAAATTGGAGTAAAATAAGTCTTATTTTATATTTATTAGGCTTTACAACTTAAGTTATGATAGTGTTTGGATTTAAAAAATACTAGTTGTCCAATTCAAGTCATCCTCTGTAGTGGCAATACACCTCCATTCCTCACTTAGTCTCTGTTGTTGTTGGTATCATGCTTCTGTATTAAAGATCCTGGAGTCTGCATATCCCATATTGTAGTCAGGATGGTGCGGAGCATCCTCTCATTTCACCTCACACTTATGGGGCAATAGAGAGAACCATGTCCTGTAGAGCAGGTCATTGTTGTTGTCAAGTCTTCTCAGTGTAACCGGAAGTCTCTTTTTAGGAGGTCGATGTCAGACCCTTGGTAGAGTCTTTCCTGGTAGAGGACTGCTTCCAGCTGTTGCTATAAAAGACCTTGGACGTTTCGTAGATAGCTTGCCTGGTTCCGGCATGAATGGAGGATGCCCATTCTTCTGAGGCCTGTGCCAGGACAAACTAGTGTGCCTGGAGCCTAGAGTCAGTCCTGTGCCAGGAAACTTCAGGGGTAGGGTCTCCTTGTATTTAGACCATAATTTGCCTTTTCATATCCCTTATGTTTTGGTGGGCCTATGCAAACAAATGCCACTTTAATACCGTTTTTTACTATGTTCCCTTGACTCCAATCCTTAAGAAAAACAACCCACTAAAACTTTTGAGGCTAACTTAAACTAGTAAGCATGTGCATGGAACTAGAGAAATGTACTTTGCCCTCAATGTTTAAGGAGTTACATAAGTCTAATGTCTTTAGATTATATTGTGTGCTGCTAAGAAATAGTATGTACTACAACTGGGGATTTGAGGGACAAAGTAATTGTATTGTACATGGGTTCAGTTTTGTTTTTCTTAATGTTCTTTGGCTGAAAGTTCAAGGCTGGGATATCATCGATGGGACTACCGAGAATTCTGTTTATGGGTGATTGGGCTTCCACTGTAACTTTACCCTGTCCTCTTTCTTTGCATCTTTGTTGTCATAATTAAAAAAAAAAATACTAGTTGTCCTTGATATATTACTTTGGAAACTATTGAACATCACTTACTTCTCATTTGCTAAACAAAGAAAGAAACTATTTTAAATAATGTTCTAAGTTATTTTTTAAAAAAAGAGCAAAGTGGGGCCCGGAGAGATAGCACAGCGGTGTTTGCCTTGCAAGCAGCCAATACAGGACCAAAGGTGGTTGGTTCAAATCCCGGTGTCCCATATGGTCCCCCGAGCCTGCCAGGAGCTATTTCTGAGCAGACAGCCAGGAGTAACCCCTGAGCACCGCCTGGTGTGGCCCAAAAACAAACAAACAAACAAACAAACAAAAAGAGCAAAGTAACTAATAATGTGTGTGGTGATGTCATATCTTAAAATTGTAATTCCTCTGGATTACTAATCTTAAAACTTCTTTTTAAAAATTTATATATCTTTTATAATTTTGGGATTTTTTTAAAATGAGCACCTATTATTTCTTTTTTTTCTTTTTTAATTTTTTAAATATCTTTATTTAAACACCTTGATTACAGATATGATTGTAGTTGGGTTTCAGTTATGTAAAGAACACCCCCTTCACCAGTGCAACATTCCCATCACCAATGTCCCAAATATTCCTCCTCCCCACCCCACCCCCACTTGAACTCTAAACAGGCTTTCTACTTCCCTCATTCATTCACATTATTATAATAGTTCTCAATGTAGTTATTTCTTTTTTTTTTTTTTTTGGTTTTTGGGCCACACCCGGCAGTGCTCAGGGGTTACTCCTGGCTGTCTGCTCAGAAATAGCTCCTGGCAGGCACGGGGGACCATATGGGACACCGGGATTCGAACCAACCACCTTTGGTCCTGGATTGGCTGCTTGCAAGGCAAACGCCGCTGTGCTATCTCTCCGGGCCCTATGTAGTTATTTCTTTAACAGCACTCATTACTCATTGTGGTGAGTTCATGTCATGAGCTGGACCTTCCAGCCATCAGCCCTCTTCTCTTTTGTCTCCATGTACATAGTTCCATGGTCATCCATGTATAGGAAAATTTCATGACTTCATCTCTCCTGACAACTGCATAATATTCCATTGTGTATATGTACCACAGTTTCTTTAGTCATTCATCTGTTGAAGGGCATCTTGGTTGTTTCCAGAGTCTGGCTAATTTAAATACCACTGCAATGAATATAGGTGTGAGGAAGGGATTTTTGTATTGTTTTTTTGTGTTCCTAGGATATATCCCTAGGAATGGTATATCTGGATCGAATGGGAGCTCAATTTCCAGTTTTTAGAGGAATCTTCATATCGCTTTTCATAAAGGTTGGACTAGACGGCATTCCCACCAGCAGTGAATAAGAGTTCCTTTCTCTCCACATCCCAGCCAGCACTGCTTGTTCTTGTTTTTTGTGATGTGCCCCAATCTCTGTGGCATGAGATGGTACTTCATAATTATTTTGATTTGCATCTTCCTTATGATTAGTGATGTGGAGCATTTTTTCATGTGCCTTTTGGCCATTTGTATTTCTTCTTTGGCAAAGTGTCTGTTCATTTCTTCTCCCCATTTTTGATGGGATTAGATGTTTTTTCTTGTAAAGTTCCGTCAGTGCCTTGTATGTTTTGAATATTAGCCCCTTATCTGATGGGTATTGGGTGAATAGTTTCTCCCACACAGTGGGTGGCTCTTTATTCTGGGCACTATTTCCTTTGAGTTGCAGAAGCTTCTCAGCTTAATATAGTCCCATCTGTTTTCTCTGCTTCCACTTGTTTGGAGAGTGCTATTTCCTCCTTAAAGATGCCTTTACTCTCAATGTCATGGAGTGTTTTATCTACATATTGTTTTATATATCTTATGGTTTCAGGTCTGATATCAAGGTCTTTAATTCATTTGGATTTTACCTTTGTACATGATGTTAGCTGGGGGTCTGAGTTCTCTTTTTTTTGCAAATGACTAGCCAGTTGTGCCAACACCACTTGTTGAAAAGGCTTTCCTTGTTCCATTTAGGATTTCTTGCTCCTTAATCAAAAAACTAGGTGATTGTATGTCTGGGGAACATTCTCTGAGTACTCAAGCCTATTCCACTTATCTGAGGATCTGTCTTTATTCCAATACTATGCTGTTTTGATAACTATTGCTTTGTAAAATGGTTTAAAGTTGAGGAAATTAATGCCTCACATATTCCTTTTCACAAAGATTGCTTTAGCTATTCAAGGGTGTTTATTGTTCCAAATGTATTTCAGAAGTGTTTGATGTATTCCTTTGAAGAATGTCATAGGTATCTTTAGAGGGTTTGCATTAAATCTGTACAATGCTTTGTAGAGTATTGCCATTTTAATGGTGTTAATCCTGCCAATCCATGAGCAGGGTATGTGTTTTCTTTTCCAAGTGTCTTCTCATTTCTTGGAGCAGGGTTTTGTAGTTTTCTTTGTATAGGTCCTTCATGTCTTTAGTCAAGTTGACTCCAAGATATTTGAGTTTGTGTGGCACTAATGTGTATGGGGTTGTTTTCTTAATGTCCATTTTTTCCCTATCATTATTGGTGTATAAAAAGACCATTGATTTTTGTGTGTTAATTTTGTGGACTTCCACATTGCTATATTAATCTATTGTTTCTAGAAGCTTTTTGGTCGAGTCTGTAGGGTTTTCTAAATATAGCATCATGTCATCTACAAACAGTGAGAGCTTGACTTTTTCCTTTCCTATCTGGATTCCCTTGATATTTTTTTCTTGCCTAATCGCTATAGCAAGTACTTTTGGTACCATGGTGAATAGCAGTGGTGAGAGAGGGCAGCCTTATTTTTACCAGAACTTAGAGGAAAGGCTTTTAGTTTTTCTCCATTGAGGATATTTGCCTTTGGCTTGTGATAGATGGCCTTAACTATATTGAGAAAGGTTTCTTTCATTCCCATCTTACTGAGAGTTTTTTTTTTTATCAAGAATGGGTGTTGGCATTAAAATGGGAAAATACTATACATACAAATAACATCCTATCTACTAGAGATTGGAACACACAAATCTTGTAGTGCAAAGGGACCTTACATCCTGAACATTGACATAACGACCTGGCACAGACCTCAGAAGAAAGGGCATTTTCCATTCACCCCTGAACCAGGGAAGCCATCCACAAAACATCCAGGTTTGTCTATGACATCACCTGGAAACAATCCTCTACCATGGAAGATCCTACCACTGCTCAGACATCGACCTGCTCAAGAGACTTCCCTTAACACTGAAAAGACTTAACAACAACAACGACCTGCTTACAGGGCAGGGCTTCCTGCATTACCCTTTAATTGTGAGGTGAAATGAGAGGACGCTCCACGCCCTGACTTCAATGTAGGATATACAGATTCCAGGATCTTTAATACAGAACATGATACCAACAACAGAGACTGTGTGAAAAATAAAAGTGTGTTGGCACTACAGACAATGTCTTGGATTGGACGATCTAGCTTGCCTGGAGCCTAGATTTGGTCTTATGCCAGGAAACTTCAGGGGTAGGGTCTCTTTGTATTTAGGCCAAGGTTATTCCTTTCCATGCCCCTCATATTTTAATGGGCCTATGCAAACAACAATTGCCACTCTAACACTGTTTTTACTGTGCTCCTTTGACTCTAATCCTTAAAAAAAAAAAACTTAAAATTTGAGGTTAACTTAAGCTAATATGCATGTACATGGAAATGTAAAAAATACTATGCCTCTAATGTTTAAGGAGTTAAGTAAGTTTTATGGCTTTAGATTGCCTTGTGTGCTGTTAAGAAATATTATAATGTGTTACAATCTGGGGACTTGAGGGACAAAGTAATTGTACACGAATTCTGTTTTATTTATCTTTTTTTTTTTTTTTTTTTTTGGTTTTTGGGCCACACCCGGCATTGCTCAGGGGTTACTCCTGGCTGTCTGCTCAGAAATAGCTCCTGGCAGGCACGGGGGACCATATGGGACACCGGGATTCGAACCAACCACCTTTGGTCCTGGATCGGCTGCTTGCAAGGCAAACGCCACTGTGCTATCTCTCCGGGCCCTGTTTTATTTATCTTAATGTTCTTTGGCTGAAAGTTCAAAGTTAAGGTATCAGCAAGGGGACTTCTTCTGAGAATTATGTTATGGATGATTGTCCTTCCACTGTAACTTTACCTTGTCTTCTTTCTTTGCATCTTTGTTCTCATAATTAAAAATAAAAATAAAAAAAAAGAATGGGTGTTGGTCCTTATCAAATGCTTTCTCTGCGCCTATTGATATGATCATGTGATTTTTCTTTTTCTTTTTTTTTTTTTTTTTGGTTTTTGGGCCACACCCTTTTGACACTCAGGGGTTACTCCTGGCTATGTGCTCAGAAATCGCCCCTGGCTTGGGGGGACCATATGGGACGCCGGGGGATCAAACCGCGGTCCTTCCTTGGCTAGCGCTTGCAAGGCAGACACCTTACCTCCAGCGCCACCTACCCGGCCCCGATTTTTATTTTTCTTGTTCTTGATGTTGTGTATTATGTTGATAGATTTACAGATGTTAAACCATCCTTGCATTCCTGAGATGAAATCTACTTGATCAAAGTGAATAATCTTCTTGATGAGGCATTGGATCCTATTTACCAGGATTTTGTTAAGGATCTTTGCATCTGTGTTCATCAGGAATATTGGCCTGTAATTATCTTTTTTGGCTGCATCTCTGTCTGGTTTAGGTATCAAGGCGATGTTGGCTTCATAAAAGCTATTTGGAAGTGTTCCTGTTTTTTCAATTTCATGAAAGAGTCTGACCAGGATAGGTAGCAGTTCCTCTTGAAAGGTTTGAAAGAATTCATTAGTGAATCCATATGGGCTTGGACTTTTGTTTTTGGGCAGACATTTGATTACTGTTTTAATTTCCTCAATACTAATGGGAGTTCTTAGATATGCTACATCCTCCTTATTCAACTGTGGAAGATTCTAAGAGTTCAAGAATTTAGTTTCTCAAAGTAGTTTCTGATTACCCTTTGAATCTCTGCAACATCTGTAATGATAGTCCTCTATTTATTTCTGATATGGGTTATCAAGTTTCTCTCTCTCTCTTTCTTTGTTAATTTTGCCAATGGTCTATCAATCTTGTTTATTTTTTTCAAAGAACCAACTTCTGCTTTCATAGATTTTTTGGTTACCACTTCATTGATTTCTGCTCTAAGCTTTGTTATTTCCTTCTATCTCCCTATTTTTTGTTCCTTTTGTTGATCATTTTCTAATTGTATAAGCTGCGTCATTAAGCTACTCAGGTATGCTCCTTCT
Organism: Suncus etruscus; assembly: GCF_024139225.1. NCBI lineage: Eukaryota > Metazoa > Chordata > Mammalia > Eulipotyphla > Soricidae > Suncus > Suncus etruscus. The sequence continues at coordinate 23,114,517 of NC_064864.1, forward strand.
TCCTTCCTTATCTGTGCTTGCAAAGCTTTAAATTTTCCTCTCAGTACCACTTTTGCTGTGTCTCTTAGTTTCTGATAGTTTGTGTCTTCATTGTTATTTGTTCCAAGGAAGTTTTGATTTTCTCTTTGATTTAATCTCAGACCCACTGGTAGTTCAGTAGCAGGCTGTTTAATTTCCAGTTGTTAAAGTTTTCTTGTGTCCCTTTGGAGTTCACTTCTAATTTCAGAGCCTTGTGGTCAGCGAAGGTAGCCTGCAACATTTCTAACCTCTTGATTTTATGGAGGTATGTTTTATGTGCCAGCATGTGATCTATCCTTGAGAATCACCCATGTACATTGGAGAATAATGTGTATCAGGTTTCTGGGGGGATGGAGAGTCATATATATATATATATATATATATATATATATATATATATATATATATATATATATATATATATATATATATATATATATAGACTCTTTCTTCCATTTCTCTTTTCAGATCTAGTATATTTTTATTGGGTTTCAGTCCAGTTGAATAATCAAGTATTGACAGGGCTGTGATGAGGTCTCCCACAATTATTGTGTTGTTATTGATATCCTTTTTTAGATTTATCAACAATTGTATTAAATATTTTGGTGGTCCCTCATTGGGTGCATATATATTTAGGAGAGGGATTTCTTCCTGCTGTACATATCCCTTGATTAGTACAAAATGTCCATTTTTGTCCCTTATTACATTTTTGAATGTAAAGTTTGTGTCATCTGACATTAGTATAGCCACTCCAGCTTTTTTAAGGGTGTTGTTTGCAAAAAAAAAAAAAAAAAAAGGGGGGGGTGTTGTTTGCTTGGATGATTTTCCTCCAGCCTTTGATTTTGAGTCTATATTTGTTCTGACTATTCAGGTGTGTTTCTTGTAGGCAGCAGAAGGTTGGATTCAGGTTTTTGATCCAATTAGCCACTTGGTGTCTCTTAATTGGTGCATTTAGCCCATTGACATTGAGAGAGATAATTGTCATGGGCTTTAGTGTCATGTTTGTGTAGAAGTTTGGTGTGTTTGTTGATCAGTCTTATCTTAAAGTAGACCTTTCAGTTTTTCTTTTTTTTTCTTTCTTTTTTTGTTTTTGTTTTTTTTTTTGTTTTGTTTTTTTGGTTTTTTTTTTGGGGGGGGGCCACACCCGGCGTTGCTCAGGGGTTACTCCTGGCTGTCTGCTCAGAAATAGCTCCTGGCAGGCCCGGGGGACCATATGGGACACCGGGATTCGAACCAACCACCTTTGGTCCTGGATCAGCTGCTTGCAAGGCAAATGCCGCTGTGCTATCTCTCCGGGCACTCAGTTTTTCTTTTAAGTCTGGTTTTGAGTCTGTAAAGTTTCTGAGCTGTTGTTTATCTGTGAAGCTATGTATACTTCTTTCAAACATGAAAGTGAGTTTTGCTGGGTGCAGTATTCTAGGCGAAGCATTTATTTCATTGAGTTTTGTCACTATGTTCCACCATTGCCTTCTGGCCTTGAGTGTTTCTTGTGACAGGTCTGCTGTAAGTCTCAAGGATGCTCCCTTGAATGTAATTTCCCTTTTTGATCTTGCTGCTTTCAGTATTCTGTCTCTATCTGTGGGATTCATCATTGTGACTAGGATGTATCTTGGGGTGTTTTTCCTGAGGTCTCTTTTAGCTGGTACACTTCTGGCATGCAGGATTTGGTCGCATGTATTTTTTAAATCTGGTAGTTTCTCTGTAATGTGTTCTTGACTGTTAATTCTTCCTGAAGATTTTCTTTCTGGGTCCTGGTACTCCAAAGATTCTTAAGCTGTTTCTGTTAGCTTATCAAGACTTCTATTTTCATCTGTTCACACTCTTCGAGTAATTTTTCCATTGTCTGATCATTTGCTTTAAGGCTTTTTCCCAATCTCTTCTGCTGTATGGAGTTGTTATGCATCTCATCTTCCAGCTCATTGATTCTATCCTCAGCTGCTGTTATCCTGTTGGAGAGGCTTTCCATTGAAGTTTTCAATTTGTCTACTGAGTTTTTCAGACCTGTTATTTGACCTGTTATTTCAGTTTGGAGTTTTCTGATTTCTATCTTCATATTCTCTTAGTTCTTTTTTTTTTTTTTTTTTTTTTGGATCTTGGGTCACACCTGGCAGTGCTTAGGGGACCATATGGAATGCTGGGATTTGAACCAATGACCTTCTGCATGAAAGGCAAACGTCTTACCTCCATGCTATCTCTCCAGCCCCCCAAAAAATCACCTCTTTCTTTCTTTCTTTCTTTCTTTCTCTCTCTCTCTCTCTCTCCCTCCTTCCTTCCTTCCTTCCTTCCTTCCTTCCTTCCTTCCTTCCTTCCTTCCTTCCTTCCTTCCTTCCTTCCTTCCTTCCTTCCTTCCTTCCTTCCTTCCTTCCTTCCTTCCTTCCTTCCTTCCTTCCTTCCTTCCTTCCTTCTTTCTTTCTTTCTTTCTTTCTTTCTTTCTTTTTTTTTTTTTGGTTTTTGGGTCACACCTGGCAGTGCTCAGGGGTTACTACTGGCTCTATGCTCAGAAATCGCTTCCGGCAGTCTCAGGTGACCATATGGGATGCCAGGATTCGAAGCACTGACCTTCTGCATGCCAGGCAAACACTACCTTCATGCTATATCTCTGGCCCCCATATTCTCTTGATTCTTGTTAGTGTTCTGTTCAACTCAATCTATGCTTTCTTTTAGTTCTGTGAATGTTCTCCATATTTCTTCTCTAAACTTCATATTTGAGAGACTAAGTGGTTGGCAGTTTTCAGGTCATCAGAGTTGTCATCTTCATTCTCTATGCCTGGTATTGGTCTGTGTTGTTTCCCTATTGTCATGCTTGTAGTGTGGGTTTTTCTACGCATTGTGGTGGTATTCATTGGTTAGATGATGTGCATGGCCCCGAAGAGGAGTGGCTGTGCTCCTCTGGCTCTGCCCTTTGTGGGCGGGTCAACTCTCCTCCAAGGAAGAATAGTTCTCAGGGAAGAATGACACTCAGGATAAAGTCTTAGGCCAAAGCAAGCAGAGAAAAGTCTAAAGATGTGTGCTGTGCTGCAGAGACACAGTAGAACTCCATAATTTATATTTTGTAATGGTCTACAAATTTTGTTAACCTGGCACATAAAATTTTAACATGGAATACTTATGAGCACAGTAAGAGGCCATAACTTTTGAATTTATTTAATTTTGGTTCAGTGTTTTGACTAAAAGTCTTATTTTCAAATATGACTTAAAATAAAAAAGGAATACTCATTATTTTGGGGGCATTTAAAATAGGCTTAACTTTCCTTAAAAGGACAAAAATAGATTTTCTGGTAATTTACAAATTATTAACTTGAGGTCTTCAAAAATAAAGACATTTGCTTGTTTTTTTGTTTTTGGTTTTTGGGCCACACCCAGCGTTGCTCAGGGGTTACTCCTGGCTGTCTGCTCAGAAATAGCTCCTGGCAGGCACAGGGGACCATATGGGACACTGGGATTCGAACCAACCACCTTTGGTCCTGGATCGGCTGCTTGCCAGGCAAACACCGCTGTGCTATCTCTCCGGGCCCATTTGCTTGTTTCTTGAGTCAGTTTTGGTCACCTTTAATAGTTTGTGTTTAAGAATTGAAAATTTAAAAAATTATTACAGCTGTCTTATTGTTCATGTTATTCTTTTTTTTTTTTTTGGTTTTTGGGCCACACCCGGTAACGCTCAGGGGTTACTCCTGGCTATGTGCTCAGAAGTTGCTCCTGGCTTGGGGGACCATATGGGACACCGGGGGATCGAACCGCAGTCCGTCCAAGGCTAGCGCAGGCAAGGCAGGCACCTTACCTTTAGCGCCACCGCCCGGCACCTGTTCATGTTATTCTAATATAAGCTACATCCTTTAAAAAGAGCCCTCAAAGGATAAAACAGGGAAGAAAAGGTTAAAAAAAAAAAAAAAGGAATTCAGATGTGTGACTTATGCAAGAAAGATAAGGTGTGAACGTATGAATACTGGAAAAGGGAATGGAAGAGTAAATTTAAGGAATGTGCAGAAAGGTTTCAGGATGTGTTTTAAGAAAAGAAACTATATAGGGGTCGAAGAGGTGGCACTAGAGGTTAGGCATCTGCCTTGCAAGCGCTAGTTAAGATGAACCACAGTCCAATCCCCCAACATCCCATATGGTCTCCCCAAGCCAGGGGCGATTTCTGAGTGCATAGCCAGGAGTAACCCCTGAGTGTCAAATGGGTGTGCCCCCAAAAATAACCACAAAAAAGAAACTATATAATCAAATTGAATGATTATTAGATATAACTGGACATGTTTTGTCTAATTAGCTTTTGTATTTGCTACTATCCAACTGATAATTTTTCATATATTGATAGGAGTATATCACAAAGAGCTTCTTTCCTCAAGGTGCAGAAGTATATGAATCTGCTGTGCATTTAGCTGACTCAATTTCCAGTAAGGAGAATGGGCTGTCAGCCTTTGCTCAACATTGAAAAAAGAAATCAGGTCAAGTCCCAAGTGACAGTCTATTGGAAGGAACCAGAATTAGGGAAATGGAGGGGTCCGAATTCTCTGTTGTCAGCAGGTCATGGCTTTATCTGTGTGTTTCCACAGGAAGAACCTAGACCCATTTGAGTCCCAGCCAGAAATATCAATCTTCCTAGTAAAAATACTAATAATGATAACTCGACCCAGCTTAATCCAACCTGAGGTAAGCTTTTCTTTTGTTTTGCAGGATAAAGATTTGTTGGATTTTCTTTCTTCGCTTTTTTTTTTTTTTATCCAGCTACTGCCTAGTGCCACCCTCTACCCCCATACAGCACCAACCAGTTAAGCAACAATGGCACGTTATTTGAGCCGCTGCTGGTGTTGATGCCCTTATGGTTGAATCCTTGCCTACCCAGCCAAAACCTGGTTTCCAGACTTGCAGTTTGATTTATGTGACCTTGTGGGCCCCTTTTGGTCCAGTATTCAAATACCTTGGACAGTCCCTGAATACCATGACCCATGGGAATCATATTATGATTGCTCCACGTTAAATGCAAAAAATAATTTCTGCAATTTACAATTTTATATATGCCCTGGCCATGGCCCTTTTTCTACAACTAAATGTGGAACCAAAAGGGATTATTATTGTGCCACATGGGGAAGTGAATCTACAGGTTCAGGTAGCTGAATAAAGTATAACACCAAAGATTTTATTAAAATTACCAAAACACCATCAGTTGTGTGCTCACCCAGGTATACTCAATGTAACCCTGTGCTTTTACAATTTACAGAAACTGGAAAGAAAAATGTAGAAAATTTTGAAAGAAAAATGATGTGACGATTAAGATTTTATTAATTTGGCTATGACTCTATTGCTTTTTAAAATCCAGTTAAGCATCATTTATTCTACCTTAAAATAGGGCCTAAGCTATGGCCCCATACCACCTCCTGCCCTCCCTGTAACATCTCTCAGCTTTTCATCACCCAGTCCAACTGTTCTGACCTCTGGGTCACCAATATTTATCACCAAATTATCATGACCCCTAGTGGGTCACTGCCCATGCTCCATGTTCTTTTAGGTTTAACACCTACTGCGCATGCCTGTTGGTACCTTGTGAATTCCACCTATGTTATGCTTAACTATACCAGGCTTAATTTAACTAAGGCTTGCTGACTTTGTTTTGATGCAGCCCTCTCTTTTTATGAAGCTAGTGCCCTTAATCAATCTTTTTTTATATAAATGTGCCTGAAACTCAATGGTGCTCCACCTCTGACACCCTGGTTCTGACATTTGGACAGTTCCAGGGTCAAGGCTCCTGTTTATATAGTGGGCAAGGGAAACAGTAAAATCGTCCCCCTTATTGCCAATTGGACATTTCTTTTTTCTGATTAGGCAGTTCAAGTCACCGGGCAATGGCTGTGTAAAAATATAGGCCATACCTAGTACATATAATTGATCAGCATTTTTAAGCAATAATCCAGATGTTTGTATCATTGTCCAGTTAATTCTCCGAGTTACCTGGCATTCTGTTCCAGATATTACACCTCTGCCACTATGACTCGCTTTAAGTGGAATCCAGGCCCTGTAGCCACTATCACTGTGGCCTCCCTTTTAAGCCTTGCAGGAGCAGCCACCAGAGCAGCAGCCCTTGGAACCCAGCATGCAGCCATCGCAACAATGAGATGACAAATTGATGAAGATTTGACTGAAACCGGCAACTCTGTCGTATACCTGCAGACTTCCCTATGTTCCCTGGCCGAGGTGGTGTTGCAAAATTGACGAGGCCTGGACAGACTGTTCCTGAAAGAGGGTGGCCTTTGTGCTGCCCTACGTAAAGAGTGCTGCATCTATACTGACCATACTGGACTGGCTGAGGACTCTATTAATAAATTGCAGATGGGAATTGAACAAAGAAAGAGAGTGGAAGGTGGGATCATCTTGGTATTTAATTGGTCCCCTTGGCATACTACCCTTTTATCTACATTAGCAGGATTGTTAATTTTTTTGCTTATTATTACTTTTGGACCTTGCATTTTAAATAGTCAGGTGGCCATGATTGAGTTGTTTTCACGTGGTTTCGATGCTTGCTATTGTAGCAAATGAGTTAACAGTACAAACTGGAAACAGAGTGGCTGCAGTGTATGTTATGTTAGTAGAAACTTATGACATATAGGCTGGTTTGGTAGTCAATAACAGGTAAGATTCTGGGACATCTTTTACATTTCACCAGGGCAACTTAAGACAGGCACAAACCCCAGAGGCCCCCAGCCCCTTCTGCATAACTCACTCGGTTCTTATAATCTAAAAAGATGGAGATGTGGGGAGAGAGGCTGAGAAAGAAGAGGATTTCTGCAAGCTGGCCTTATATATAAAAGAAAGTCTCTGTTTAGAGATTTGTGTCCCTGCTGTTAGGAGTGCAGGATGAGGGGCCGGGCAGTGGCGCTAGAGGTAAGGTGCCTGCCTTACCTGCGCTAGCCTAGGACAGACCACGGTTCGATCCCCCGGCGTCCCATATGGTCCCCAAGCCAGGAGTGACTTCTGAGCGCATAGCCAGGAGTAACCCCTGAGTGTCACCGGGTGTGGCCCCCCCCAAAAAAGAGTGCAGAATGAACAAAATAAATAAATAAATAAATAAATAAATAAATAAATAAAAATAAATTTGTGCTCGCTTTGGCAGCACATATACTAAAATTGGAACAATACAGAAAAGACTAACATGGCTCCTGTGCAAGGATGACACGCAAATTCGTGAAGCATTTCATATTAAAAAAAAAAAAGAGTGCAGGATGAGATAAGGAGAAAGTCATCCAGCACAACCTGTTCTTACAACCTGTTTTGGCTAATAGTGTCCTAAGCAAAATTCTGGGTTCATGGGCCACTCAGGCTCTGCACTCAGAAATCGCTGCTGGCAGGCTAGGGGACCATATGGGATGCCAGGAATCGATCCAGGTCTCTCCAGGTCTACAGCGTGCAAGGCAAACACCTCATGCTGTAGTATCTCTCAGGCCCCTAAAAGTCCAATTCTTACAACCTTATTACTTTTCACAAAACTTCCATCTAAGTTATTATGCAACATGATTATACCACATCTTTAATCAGAGTACACAGAGTAACACAACAGTACAAAATCCAAGGTTGCAAATTAGTTACACTTGTTGAAAATTAAGAACTTGCTGATATGTGTCTATGGAGTTAATCTTGCACAGATAATGTCCTGAATGCCCCCTTTTATTTTCTCAAAGCCATCATTCAATGTAATTTAGATTTTTGTTTTTTGTTTGTTTGTTTGTTTGTTTTGTTTTTGGGTTACACCCGACAGCGCTCAGAGGTTATGCCTGGCTTTTATGCTCAGAAATCGCTCCTGGCAGCTCAGGGGACCATATGGGATGCCGGGATTCGAACCACCGTCCTGTGCATGCAAGGCAAATGCCCTACCTCCATGCTAACTCTCCGGCCCCTATTTTTTTTTTTTTTTTTGGTTTTTGGGTCACACCCGGCGGTGCTCAGGGGTTACTCCTGACTGTCTGCTCAGAAATAGCTCCTGGCAGGCACAGGAGACCATATGGGACACCAGAATTCGAACCAACCACCTTTGGTCCTGGATCGGCTGCTTGCAAGGCAAACGCCGCTGTGCTATCTCTCCGGGCCCTCTAGATTATTTTTTTACTAGCAATTTTTTTTTCAAAGAAATACAGTTTCTCAACTTACTGAGTCTTTTAACTTTATTCCATTATCAGAAGATATTACATTTTCTCATTCTTTGTTTAAAATTCAGTTCTTTATATCCCCAACCTAGAGAAACAAATTTTCAATCACATGCATTCTCAATACACAGCTCAGATAGTCTTATACCATTTAAATTTGTACCATTAGAGCAACTTTTGAAAACACAATTTAGAGAAGAGTGACAAAGTTTTAGCTTATTCTCTTTGTTCTCTTCATTGAAGTCCAATTTTCTCTTGAGAGAACTCTTCTGCCAAAATATTTTAACCATAAATATAGATTTAGCTTTCCTTATATTACTAATTTCTATTCATAAAAACTTTAGAACTTTTTTTTTTTTTTTTTTTTTGCTTTTTGGGCCACACCCATTTGACGCTCAGGGGTTACTCCTGGTTATGTGCTTAGAAATCGCCCCTGGCTTGGGGGGACCATATGGGACACCAGGGGATCGAACCACGGTTCGGTCGGTCCTACGCTAGCGCTTGCAAGGCAGTCACCTTACCTCCAGCGCCACCTTCCCGGCCCCATTTTAGAACTTTTAACCCTTGACATATCAGTTTTTTAATATCAAAACTAACTAACATGAGATGATGATCTTCGCCATTCCCACCTCTTCTTAGACTTGGGGAGGAAATCAGGAAACTCTCTTGAACTGCAGGGAATATGGGTGACTAAAGCACAAAGGCTTATGCATTATTTTCAGAATCTTTTTTTTTTTCGGCCCCCATACATGGCTCTGTGCTCAGAATTGCTCCTTTCAGGCTCCAGGGACCATATGGGATGCCAGGAATTGAACCTGGGTCTGATCTCCCAACACAGTTGCTGCAGGAGACTAGAGACCGGAGGCAAGAGATTGCCTGTGCAGTGGGGAAGGTACCTGCCAAGATCTAGGGTTCTGGGGAGGCTTGCCCTTCGATCACTGCTCTTCTCCTACTCCCATGTCCTCCCTTCCCCCTTCATCCTTCAGATCTAGGACAAGGCCCTGGGTGTTGAAATTTTCTGGTGAATTATGCCAGTGGACCAGAATGCTGGCATGATAGGTAAAATGTGGGTATCCCCTCCCCCAACTTCCTGTTTCTTCCACTTGTGGATGGTCAGATCCAACCACACTTGGGAGGGGTCTGAAGTTTGGAATAAAAGTGACCTGACCCCTGATTCATTGCCACTATGTACCACAAATATTACTGTGAAAGATTTGTAATTTACAGTCACAATAAAAATTATTTTAAAAAAAGTTACCTGAGGGGAAGGAAAGGCAGAAAAAGGAGCTAGGGACCATGAAGGGCAGCAGGAAAGAGGTTGCTTAACTTAGAAGTCATGTGGAGAACTGCACAAGGTAAGTTAGGGATATGTAATAAAACTGGCTGTCTCCTGAAACTTCAACTGACTGCTTTGTGAATCTCTCCATCGTTATCCCGCAGCTTTCAGACCAGGCTGCCACCAGGCTACAGGTGGTATGCAGAGAAAGGCCTCATCCCAACACTAGGACTCTAAAAATTTTATATTTAAACTACAGTAAGGTACATGGTGGATCACACACTTTGTTGGGGGTGCTGGACCCAAGCTGGGGGTGGTGCTTGGAGTCTTCCTATACCAACTGCAAGGTGGGCATTTCACTTGCCACTGAGTTCCCCTAGGACACTAAGGTCCCTCATTGTGGGCATCTTGATGAAAAGCTGTGGGTTTTCTTTGGATTCTGAGCTCCCAGCTTTGATCTTAGTCACCTAGATGCTAATAACCTGAATTCTCATCTGGGCTTGGGTCCTTTCAGCTGAGACCTGAACTTCTCCCATCTGAGTGCTGCAGGGGTCTTCTCTGCACTTATTGAAGCTACAGGCCTAAGGACATGATGTGGGTGCTATAGGGTAAGTGCTTGTGTAAGAAGCTTGTGCCAGGCCACTATTGGCTGGGCCGCTTTTTGGCTGGAAAGAAGAACAAAAGTGCCTGGCCATTTTTTTGGTTGGAGAGACTGGAGTTTATCAAAAGAGAATTCACTCAGTCCCCAAGGCAGGGGCTATTGTCGGTAATCCCAGACTCACCTGGCTGGTGGGTTAGGTGTAGGCAAAGTGATTCCAGTGGGTCCTTTACATATCAAAGGAGGGACTAGAGCTAAGGGAGAAAGTCTATGTTTAGTTAATGGCTGGGAGTCCAGGGGAAAAAAGTTGTGCATTTAAATTTCTACTGGAGAGGGCCCGGAGAGATAGCACAGCGGTGTTTGCCTTGCAAGCAGCCGATCCAGGACCAAAGGTGGTTGGTTCGAATCCTGGTGTCCCATATGGTCCCCCGTACCTGCCAGGAGCTATTTCTGAGCAGCCAGCCAGGAGTAACCCCTGAGTATCTCCGGGTGTGGCCCAAAAAACAAAAAACAAAAAAAAAATTTCTCTAACTTTAAGGTTTCTTAGAATGAACAATTGGGTGGGAAATGTTTCAAATTATTGTGGTTGGCCTTTTTAGACATATTGTTCATTTTGTGAATGCATGATATTGTTTAACTCAATTCCATGTCAAATTTATCTCACCAAACTTAATGTTGGTCTTAAGATAGCTTTAATGTGAAAATCTTGGTGGTACTAGGTTGTGAATATCTGAAGGAAAGGAATCAACAGAACTGGGTTACAGATCTTTAATAAGTACCATAAGAAAAATTTGGTCCTTCTAGGTGCAAGAATATTCAGCCAAGTGGATCCAAATTGGCAGCATAAAATTTAAAGCTCTGCTCCTAGGGCCTTAGTGCTGGGTTCTAGGCTGTTAACTTGGGACGGGATTCGAACCAATCACCTTAGGTCCTGGATCAGCTGCTTGCAAGGCAAACACCGCTGTGCTATCTCTCTGGCCCCTGGAAGCTGGTTTTTCTTAAGGAGAGGCTGGACCACCGCCCCCCAGAGGGTGAATGGAGAAGAGGTTAGAAAGGAAAGAGGAGGGGACAGAGAGACAGCATGGAGGTAGGGCGTTTGCCTTGCATGTAGAAGTACCATAGAAATCCTTGTCAGCGGCAGCACCACAGGCTGCCTTGCTTCCCACTCCTGGTGTGGAGAACCGGGCTGGTGCTGGGCTGAGGCACTGAAAGGCAGGCAGAGCGAGTGCGCCAGGCAGTTGCGCTTTTTGGATGTCCTGGAGCCTCTAATTAGAGAGTTGCCCTAGAGAGGACAGTGGTTCAAATCCTGGCACCCCATATGGTCCCTGAGCCTGCCAGGAGCGATTTCTGAGCCTAGAGCCAGGAGTAACTCCTGAGCACTGCCAGGATGAAAAAAAGAAAAAAAAAAAAAAAGGAAAAAAGAGAAAGGAAAGAGGAAAGTAGCTGAATGCAGAACGTTTAAAAGGGATTGGAAATGTGTACTAGGAAAGAATGAATGCTATTGGGTGAAAATGGGGTAATACTGAGATCTTATAAACATCTAAAAAGATAAAGGTTTTAAAGTAAATAATTAAGAATTTAAGAAAAATCATTAAGGTCCTGTTTAAAATTTTTTGAAAAATGGTTGATTGTTGATTACAAATTCTTTAAAGTCTGAAGTCTGCCAAAATAGTGGGGTTTCTTCCTGGTATTCAAAATTAATTTGTGGAATGTGGATTGCTGATGTCTTCTGCCTGTAAACCGAGGTCAGGAGACTAAACTTCTGCTTTCTGTATGTAGAATCAAGCATGATTAAAACACTGTTTACAATTTTTCATTATTTGCTGCCAAGGATACTAATAAGTATATCACAAGGAGCTTTGTGAATATGGTCATGATTTAAAGAACTAAAAATATGAGAAGTCTTATTGTGAAAAGGCCCTAGACAATAATCAAATGACTTTAGGATTTTCTGTGCAAATTTAAGTAACATTTGCTTTTTCTCTCTCCTAGCACCTTTTAGTACCGTTTATGTATCATGGCATCATGTTGCTTTACATAAAATACAAACAGGTGGGCCCAAAGAGATAGCCCAGCGGCATTTGCCTTGCAAGCAGCTGATCCAGGACCAAAGGTGGTTGGTTCGAATCCCGGTGTCTCATATAGTACCCCATGTCTGCCAGGAGCTATTTCTGAGCAGACAGCCAGGAGTAACCCCTGAGCACCGCCAGTTGTGGCCCAAAAACCAAAAAAATAAAAAATAAAAAAATACAAGCAGGTGGCTTTCCTTTCTACATGAGGAGTGATCCCCATGCAGACAGGAAATATTAAAATTAGTGAGGAGGCCCCAGAGCCCTTTTTTTTTTAATTTTTATTTTGACCATCTTGGCTTACATATCTTTCACAGTAGTATTTTAGGTACATATTAACATTGAATCAGGAGAATTCCCATCACCAAATTTGTCCTCCCACCACCCCCATTCCCTTCCTGCAACCCATATCCCCCACCATCACGCCCCCTCCCCCGGGCTGCTAGAGTAAGTGGTCCCTTTTGTGTCTAGCTTACTACTAGTGGTCATATATCTGTTTGGTCCTGGTACCCTCCTCCCTTGTTTCCCCCTCTGTTTGAGAGGCAGAGCTAGATAGTTTGAGTTATGTGATTTTGTTTGAAGGAAAGAAAAGGAATAGAATGGTGTAAAAAATCAAATAAGCTGAAAATGGGTGAGTCCTTCTAGAGGCTTTCAACCTCAATTTGAGAGAGGACAGGAACAAGGTAATTGAAACTCCGCGGGGCCGGGCAGTGGCGCTAGAGGTAAGGTGCCTGCCTTGCCTGAGCTAGCCTAGGACGAACCGAGGTTCGATCCCCCCGCGTCCCATATGATCCCCCAAGCCAGGAGCGACTTCTGAGTGCATAGCCAGGAGTAACCCCTGAGCATCAACAGGTGTGGCCCAAAAACCAAAAAAAAAAAAAAAAAAAAAAAAAGAATGGGGTGTGTGATTCCTCCAGCATTGCTGTGTTTTTGCAAAGGAATTAGCCAAAAGTTATTCAAATATCTGGCAAGGTACAAGGTGAGGATGGAGAGAAAAACTATTTTTGTAGCTGATTAAATTAAATGCATTCTAGTGGGCCTAATTTAAAACCCACTACTTTGGAGTAACCTATGTGGAAATGTTCTTACTAGTTGTACTAGACCAGATCATAAACTGTAAATGCAAGCATTAGTCTGGCTGAAGTAACTCAGAGCTGAATTTATTGATAATGCTATGATGCTTTAATTTTTGTTGTTTAACCTTGTATTATCATGCAGATAAAAGGGACAGCTGTATTATTTACTGCTCCAGGGCCTGATTGGGTTAAGTAATATTTCTCTGTCTAATTGCTCTGATTCTTTTCAGGTGTTGAGACTGCAGAAATGAACCAGTTAACTCATTTAGGGTAATATGAGAACTCATCCTATTAGAAATGGAGACTACAGTCCTTTGCCAGCCTGAAGTAGTTACAGAAAAAAATGAATCTTCGACCACACTCCCTTTAATGACTTCTAAAGTGGTGAAATCTCTAGGGAAAATATGGAGCAGAATGGTCATCAGGAAAAGCTTCCAGGGAAATAAGGGAAAAGAAAGGCCACAGGAGTTCAATGAGCCAAGTTGACAATTGGAAATTACACTATGCCTATCTATTCCAGAGTTTGGAGCAGGTAGCAAGAATAAACGGACACTGACATTTAACAAGGATGAATGGTATAAGGGAAAAAAAAGCCATAAAAATTATGGCTTCCCTTGGTAATGTTAAGAGTAAGAAAATTATTACTAGGTATGAGATTTCTTCATCTCTGTCTGACCCAGTGCTGGAAAAGCAACTGGATTTTAAGGCTCTATGTTGTTCTCTCCACCCCAACAACCTTTTAAGTTGCAGGATTAAAGAAGAAGTAGGAACCTCCTTTTCTTCGTGGTGAAATCACAGCCTGAATAAGAAGGAAACCCTGAAGATCCAGCTGACTCAGCTCACTGGACCAGAACAGAAGGCAGACAGTCCTGGTGTTCCTGCAGCAGTGACCATAATGACTGACTGCACAGCGACTAGCAAGAATGACACTCTTTTACCCAGATTGTGGATGGGTGGGGATTGTGGGCCAGACTGTCACCATGGTGATTCCTCCCCTAAACTTTGACTTGGTGTGATTTGTTTGGGGTTTCTGTGTATGCTCCTCAAAATCTGCTCCTACTAAATTGTAAGTGTTAAGAAAAGTGGATACTGGGGCCGGAGAGGTGGCGCTAGAGGTAAGGTGTCGGCCTTGCAAGCGCTAGCCAAGGAAAGATCGAGACCGCGGTTCGATCCCCTGGCATTCCATATGGTCTCCCCCAAGCCAGGGGCAATTTCTGAGCGCTTAGCCAGGAGTAACCCCTGAGCATCAAATGGGTGTGGCCCGGGAAAAAAAAGAGAAGAAAAGTGGATACCAACCAACCCATGGGATCGGGTTCTGGGGAAAGGGATTTCTCTGCTGGATATAAGCATGTGTCAGAGTAGCCATCTGGCAGCACAGAGGGAGCTGGACCCTTAGGCTAAGGCTAGAGGTCTCAGGCAGAGTTTTGGGAGTGCTGTCAACCTGAGCTGTTTATCCCAAATATCAATAGGGTCTTTAAGAGAATGTACCCAGATTAACTCTAGTGGGGAGCATTAGTTAAGGCAAATAAAGAGGGAGTCATCAGCTTAACTGTCTTACGGCACCAGTGTATGCCCCATAACCCTATACCTCTTCTTGACCCAATAATTAGAGGAGAAGAGACACTCAGGATAATAATAAAGAGGGCAGTGGTCCAGACAACAGACTGGCTGCTCCTGGACTGAGGGGAGGACCACTCTGTAGGGAATACAAGGTTTGGGCATGTGCCTCTTACCACCCCCTCCCCTTACCTAAACTATTGCCATGAGACTGCAGAGGCCAAAATAGTTGCATGGGGAAATAATCCCCATCAAGACTAATTGGGCCGGGCCCAGAGAGATAGCACAGCACATCGGCATTTGCCTTGCAAGCAGCTGATCCAGGACCAAAGGTGGTTGGTTTGAATTCCGGTGTCCCATATGGTCCCCCGTGCCTGCCAGGAGCTATTTCTGAGCAGACAGCCAGGAGTAACCCCTGAGCACCGCCGGGTGTGGCCCAAAAACCAAGAAAAAAAGTAATTGGGCCATGGCTTTGTGTGTATCAAGGAACTGACCCCCTGTATGTCTGCCACTGTTTTTGCACACCCAGATTATTTTTACATCATCACTAATTTTCCCATCCCAGGTTTTATAACTGGCAGAAGAGGGTAGGTGAGAACAAAATAAACTCTCCCATCCAAGTGGATGCTGAGCAGGAAGTTAGCTGAAATTGCTTTCCAGAGCATGTGGGGACTAGACCTAGGCTCAGAGGGAATAATATATCTGTGCTAACAAGTCAGAAGATTCAGCCATGAGACACTGTAGCAGGTGAAGGCTAGTTTGCAGGAGTGAAGAAGGCAGTGGAAAGATTCTGATATAAACAAGTGGTTGAATATCACCCTGGAAAACCTCCTTGATTAAGATGCTTGTGTTAAGGTCCCAGTCTGTGCCTACAAGTAGAGACAAGGATAAGGAACCTCAAGGAGAGTCAAAGATTTGACTCAGGTCCATAAGAAGAGGGAATCTTGGAACCTGAATTCTGAACAAGGAGGGGCGCCATTTTGTAAAAGCCACGTGGCAGGCTTCTTCTTAGGTTCTGAGCAGGGAGAAACACCATTTTGTAAGGACCACATGGTATGAGTCACATGCTGGGGCTTCACAAGCCTATTTCCATAGACTCTGCCTCAGTCTACTTGGCCATACCAGGTAGCCTATCAGGGAAGGACAAGGGAGCAGTAGGACAAGTGCCATTTTTTAGGATTTTTATAGGGAGCTGACATCTCCCTATATCCCTTCCCTATATAATCTTTATCATGACTTTGGGCGGGGCTCATCTCCTTCCGGGGATGGCCCTGGCTGGCCAGGCTGGGGAATCTTGTTGGCAGGAGAATTAAAGTGTTAAACTTTATTCCAGTTGTGTGGTCTCGTCCTTGTATCTGGAATCTTACACAATGTGTGGATTCTGGCCTTGTGACCACTGGTGGCCCCCAGAAATGATGCTCACGATCACTTCTGGAGCAGGCCCCCCTCCTCTTTCTAGGAATTCCAATTTCACAAATTCCAGGGAAGCATTCTGGTCCATTGGCATGAAGCTCCAGCAAGTTCAACAGTTGGAACTGAAGAATGAGGGGAGGAGAGATAAGAAAAGAGAAGGAGATGGAAGGGGTACCTTCTTGGACCCTAGATTTTAGCAGCTAGCAGCCTTTGCCCACAGCTCAGAGGGTTTCCAGGGTCTCTAGCCTCCTGCAATAACTGTTTTGGCGATCAGATCCCATTGCGAACCTGCCCCACGGAGTTTTCCAGTTGCCCCAGCCGAGTCATATCTGCAAATGTGTCACTTCATTAGGAACCCTCTGAGACCACTGACACCACTGGGGAGCGCCCTTCCTCAGGACCCCAACAAAACAAAACTGAAAGAACATCCCAGATAGGCTTTTCCAGGCTGTGGGGCTGGTCATGCCTGGGCAGGGAGAGGGGGATCCTCAGGCAGTGTGCACTGAAAAAGTAGGACGGTGCATAAACTGCCTAGAGTTCTTCTTCACTCCCCTCGGGGCCCCTCTGTGTCTTGGCCAAGTCTCCCTGCAATTCTGGGCTGCTGGCCCAGTACCCATTCCGCTGCATGGACGCAGCCTGCAAAGCCTGTAACTCTAGAGCTGGGTGGAAACTGGTCTGCAGCACAGGGGCGAGGGGGCCCCTCTGTAGGCCTAGCTAAAGGTCAATGGTCGCTGGGGCAGGAGGCAGGGGAGGGTCTACAGGAACCTAGAGGGTGCTGGCACACAAACCAGGCTGGACCGGGTTCTGATCTATTGGGTGGCGGCCGCGCTGGGCGGCGCCCGTCCCAGGCTCCGGTTCCAGCGGGGCGGGATCCGAGCGTTCAAATACCTCTTTCTTTTCCAGAGACCTCACCGCTCCCCGCCATGGGTCTGGAGCTCTACCTGGACCTGCTGTCCCAGCCCAGCCGCGCCGTCTACATCTTCGCCAAGAAGAACGGCATCCCCTTCGAGCTACGCCCCGTGGACCTGCTCAAAGGTGGGACCGGGACTTCGTGTCCTGCTGCATCCCCTTTCCTACCCTCCCCCCAGCAGCAAAAGCCTGTGCCTCTGCAACTGGCCCCACAAAACTCCCGCTGTGTGGCCTTGAACTAGCCAAAGGTTTTCTTAGAACTTGGCTTTTTCTCTGAAAAGGAATCAAATCCATTGAGTGTATGTGTGGGGAGTGGAGGTTTGGTGGGGACTCTTTTTCCCCCCCATAAATGTTGGGGGTTTATTGTATTTATTTTTAATAATATAGTTATTTAAGCGCCATGATGACCAACATGTTTGTAGTTGGGTTTCAGTTACTAAAAGAACACCACAACCCCTTTCACCAGTGCAACATTCCCACAACAATGCTTGGTAGGGAATTTTGGGCATGGGCAGTTTTTCATACCTTGGTCCTCCTCCATCCAACACCCTCAGAAGAGTGAGCCTCCCTTCCCCAAGGATTCCTCCAGCCTTCCTGGGCTTTGGCTGTGTTTAAGTAGCCTTATCATCATTGGGTGTGACCCCAAAGGAAACTAAACTACTGGTGCTCGCCCAAAGAAACCCTGGGGTCTAGACTCAGCTGTGGAAACTGAACCAAGAATGATGGAACCTCCCTCTTTCCTTCCCCTTTGCTTGACCACTCCGGTTCCAGCTAAATAGAAATAACTTCTCTTCATCCACATGTAGTAGCTCCGAAGTAACTCTAGTCCCTCTGCAGGAGAGCTAGAGACCAACCCTGACCCAGGCTCTCCTGGTGAGGGAGCAGGAAGCCAGCTAAGGGCACACACAGTTCCAGCCCACTGGGCCTGAGCCAGCTTTGAGTTGTGGCTCTGCCCTGTAGGTCTCTGACTTCCTCCGTAGGGCAGCACCTGAGCAAGGACTTCACCCAGATCAACAGCCTGCAGAAGCTTCCCACCCTCAAGGATGGTGACTTTGTGTTGTCTGAAAGGTACCTAAACTTTGTGCTCACTGACTTCTCACCCTCATCCTTGTGGGCCTTGTGAGTCAGTGAGGGCCAAAGAGGAGGAGTGCCGGAAGAATAGAGAGCCGGTGGGTGACCAGGACTGACACAGTGTCTCAGCAATTACCTGTCTTCAGCTTTCTCTTCTGAAACCCAGTCCTTTTCTCATGCCCACATTCAAGGGCATTAGAAGCTAATAGGGGCTATGACCTTGTACATGATGACCATGCCAGGCACAAAGATGAACATGCTGAAAGGAGTTCCTCTGGCTCCTAAGCCTCATCACCAGAGTCTGCTGTACTTAAGGGCAAATCCAGCTATCAGAGAAATGGTTACAAAATCAGCGCTTGGTGACTTGTCTTGGTCACTCTTGATAGATTTGATAGATTTTGATAGATCTTGGTAGATCACTCTTTTTGTTTGTTTTTGGTTTTGGTTTTTGGGCCACACCCGGCATTGCTCAGGGGTTACTCCTGGCTGTCTGCTCAGAAATAGCTCCTGGCAGGCACGGGGGACCATATGGGACACCGGAATTCGAACCAACCACCTTTGGTCCTGGATCGGCTGCTTGCAAGGCAAACACCACTGTGCTATCTCTCCGGGCCCGGTAGGTTACTCTTGATGGAGCCTCAATCCATGCAGCATAACATGAAGGTGACTGAACAACATGCAGAGTTCCAAGAAGCAGGGAGTCAGTCTGAGCTGCATGAGCCAAGTCATAGCGCCAGTTTGTACCTTAATTTCTGCCTTCACCAAGGGCACAGGAGTCTCTTCCAAGAGTATTGGTGCCATATTCAGAGACCAGGTGCTTCGGTGGTAGTAGTTTTGTGTGGCACCAGGGATCTGCCAGTTTCTCACACAAGCCAGACAATCAGTCTACCAATGAACCACATCCCTGCCTGAGGTTCTTAAGTGCCAAACAGAAGCTCTACCTAGTGCCTGTGGGGACAGAGGAACATGGTGATTCAGGGAGGCACAGTTGGGAGAGGGAGGAGGTGGTGACCAGGGAGCTTGGGATAGAGGTGAGGAAGGAGGAAAGACCTCAAATGTAGGGAAACTCTAGAGCTCCTTTGAGGCTAGGAGCACCTGGAGGTGTGAGCTCCTTCCTGATGCTGATGTGCTCCCCAGTGTGGCTATCCTGATCTACCTGAGCTCTAAATACAAAACGGAGGATCACTGGTACCCACCTGAGCTTCACATCCGAGCCCGCATCCATCAGTACCTGGGCTGGCATGGAGACCTTGTTCGAGGCACTTTTGGTGTGCCCCTGTGGGTAAAGGTGAGAAGCACTGTTAGATTGTGTCCTGGGTCATGGGTGGATGTAGAGGCCATGGCCAGAGCCCCACTGGTGTTCCTTCAGGTGATTGGTCCTATCAGTGGGCACCAAGTACCAGAGGAGAAAGTGGAACGCAACAAAGAGCTCATGGACAAGACACTGCATAAGATGGAGGAATACTTCCTGGGCAACAAGCCTTTCCTTGCTGGCCAGGAGATGACCATTGCTGATCTAATGGCACTAGAGGAACTGATGCAGGTATAAAGTGGCCCTAAGCAGCCCAGCCCCTCCTATTGCCACCCTCTGTTAGAAATCCTGAGAAAGCAGCACTTTGTCCAGATGAGAGCAAGTTTCTGGCTGAATTGGTGCTGAAGTGTTGACTTCATGCTTCTCTCCTGAGCTGGTGCTCTGGGCCTGCCATGGAGCTGGTGACCCAGACTTCCAAGGGCTTGGGGAAAAGGCCTGGCACTGTCAGGGCTCTTGGAATTGTGTGTTGAGAACTTTTTTTGATTTTTTTAATTCTTGTTTCTGTAGCCCTTGGCTCTTGGCTATGACCTGCTTGCTGGACATAAGAAACTGGCAGCCTGGCGTAATCGAGTGGAGACTTTCCTGGGTGCTGAGCTGTGTCAGGAAGCCCATGGCCCCATCTTGAAGATATTCCAACAAGTGACCAATAAAACTATCCCACCACCTCCCCCAGAATTCTGCTCAAGGGTGAAGCTTCGTATTGCTAGTATTCCCTGATGGTCAAGGATGGGGGCTGATGGTGGGGGGTACCAGGAAATTAGCAATAAAGATGCATACCATTTCCTTTGTGTCCCATGTCCTTTTTAATTAATTAATTAATTAATTATTTTTTTTTATCTCGCTGCTATTCCTTGTACCTGGCTCCAGGAGCACTCTGCAGGCATGCTGCAGTGTGTCTGGGTGGTGCTGGGCCTCAGGAATACAGGTAACCCTTTGGGGACTCAAATTCACATACCTAAAGAGCTGTAAAGTTTAATACCATGAAAACACACCAGTTGAGAAATGATGAATACCAGTATTTAAATCTAATTTTTATGCAAATGTGCTTCTCTTGCAAGATGGAAGATTCAGAAACAAGGACTGGCCTACCTCTGGAGTGTGAAAAAGTAGAGGTGTCCTTACTGATCTGTTACACAGCCTGTAGTCCACCCCCACCTTGGCCCCTACTGTCCATTTAAAGACCTTCTGCATACAAGGCAAACACCATATCTCAATGCTATCTCTCTGGCCCCATGAGGAATATTTTTTGCGAGACTTGTGTACCATATGTTGTGCTGAGAATTGAACCTAGGTGTACTGTAAGGTTAGCTGATTTCCATTCTACCTTGCCTGCACTTGATAGTAGTCTTTGTTTTCCCAATAAAGGCTCCCTGGGATGGGAAGCCACCATCTTGACTAGCTGTTCTGCGTGTGAAGCTGCTATTTGGTGGGATTAAACTTGCGGTGTGGTTTGTTGTTTTTTTCTGATTGTCTGTGTGGATTATTTTCTGCATCGGATTTTCTACTGGATTTGGATTTTCTGGACTGGGGCACAAAAATCTTTCTCCCTCACTGGGGGTTGTGGACTACTCAGCCTAATATTTCACAGCTGGTGCCTAAACAAGGATCTCTGTCTAGAGGTGAGATGTTTCTTTCGAGAATTCCCTCAATGCTTTTTGGATGGATGATGTTGGTGATTAAGTGGATAATTCCTCCCTTTTGTAGAAATACTGGTTCTGTGTAGTTTAGAGCTTTGGCTATAAATTGGTTGTGGTCCAAAGTGCCAGGGAAATTATTCAATTATATTATTGCCTTTTCATTCCCGGATATAACTATAAACATTACTAGAGTTCCCATTTCTGTAAACATTGTCCTGATAGGCATGTGGATAAGTTTGGCATTAAAGGATAAAAAGGATAAGAGATCTGAAGCACTTCTCATTTTGGAAGACAAATATGTTTTTCCTGTTTGAACTCGGGCCCAAGCAAAAGGCTTAGAAACTGGCAATTTGGGCCGGAGAGATAGCCTGGAGGTAAGGAGTCTGCCTTCCAAGCAGAAGGACAGTGGTTCAAATCCTGGCACCCCATATGGTCTCCCATGCCTGCCAGGGGTGATTTCTGAGCGTAGAGCCAGGGGTAACCCCTGAGTGCTCCGGGTGTAACCCAAAAACCAAAAAAAAAAAAAGAAAAAAAAAAAAGAAACTGGCAATTTACCAATTATTTCTAATGCTATGCCAGAAAATCTGACTCTAGCCAAAGGGCTAGAAATGGGCAATTCGACACCTATCTCTAATACTACAATGCCTACATAATATCCAAGTTTGACAGATTTTTTTTTTTTTTTTGGTTTCTGGGTCACACCCGTCAGTGCTCAGGGGTTACTCCTGGCTGTCTGCTCAGAAATAGCTCCTGGCAGGCACGGGGGACCATATGGGACACCGGGATTCGAACCAACCACCTTTGGTCCTGGATCGGCCGCTTGCAAGGCAAACGCCGTTGTGCTATCTCTCCGGGCCCGACAGATTATTTTTTATCAGGACTTATTATAAGAAGGACATTAACAGATTAAATCCTTTTGGACATAAAGGCAAAATAGCAGTAGAACTTAGCAAAATTATCAAAACATTGTGGAATGGACATCATGGGTATATCAATCCTAAAGACTTTAAGATGACTATTGTTAAGCTAAATTATCAATTTGCTGGATACAATCAACAAGATCCTTATCCTACTAATATTGAACAAAGCTGCTTGGCAGAAAAGAGCTCCAGAGGGAAGTGCTGATCACCTTATGGACAGTAAAAATGCAAAACAAACCTGGCAGAAACACAGTTTTATGAGTCCATGTATGTACTTTTCCAAGGCCAGTTCAAACCCATACTTCAATGCTTCACCTGCCACCAAGAATCTTGGGTATTTGAGATATTTATTCATTTATTCTTACCTGTGACATCTACAGATAAATGTACATTACAAGATTGCCTTAAATTATTTTTCAAAGAAGAGCTGAGATGATAATAAGGTTCATTGCAATCATTGCAATACACAACGGAATTTTTGAAAAGAACAGAAATTTGGAAATTATTACCTGTGCTTTTAATACATTCGAAATGCTTTTTCTATGATGGCAAGCAAATGAAAAAACTACAGACAGGTGTGAACTTTCCTCTAGAAGACCTCAATTTGTTACGGTTCACTACTGATTTAAAAAACAAATATGAAAAGTCCAATTTATCATCAGTTTCAAACCATTATGATGAAGTGGATAGAGGACACTGCACAGCTTATTGTAAAAATACTGCAAAACAACATTGGCTTAAACTTGATAACCATGAAGTTGCAGAAATCTCCAGAGCGGGCCCGGAGAGATAGCACAGTGGCGTTTGCCTTGCAAGCAGCTGATCCAGGACCAAAGGTGGTTGGTTCCAATCCCGGTGTCCCATATGGTCCCCCGTGCCTGCCAGGAGCTATTTCTGAGCAGACAGCCAGGAGTAAACCCCTGAGCAACGCCGGGTGTGGCCCAAAAACAAAACAAAACAAAAAAAAAGCAAAAAAAAAAAAAAAAAAAAAGAAATCTCCAGAGCATCAGTGAAATCTTCAGCAGCTTATATTCTTTTTTATATTTCAAAGAGACCTACAGCATGAGATTTAACAACTTAGTTTTTTCAGGTTCCCAGCTAACTACTCCCTTTCTTTTTCAGTTTATATTAATGTTCAAATTTTTTTCTCACAGAAACAGCTGTAGGACGAGTTTGGAAACTCTGAACTCCCACTATGGTGCCCCTTGGGGTGTTTTCCTAACAAGTATTTTATGTTATTCATTTGGAATTGAATTATGTCTACTTTCATGATACTGTTTTTTCCTCCACAGAGATTTCTGGAAAAAGCCTTCTGCATTTTAAAGACTATTGTTCCAGTGTTCAGTCTATGAGTGTGTTTTTGCTTTTCAGTTTTAATTTATGGTAGTCTTCTAATATATCTTATTCCTTTACCCTCAGCTGGATTTCAGGATTGACTTTGGATGCATAATTCTGACGATTCTACACTTCTTGTTATGAATTCCTTCTTCAGTGCTCTTTGTCATTTTTCACAGTATTATAGATTTATTTATCACTATTGTTATGCGTGCACTCCATGCTCATTTTCTTAATAAAGTTCTCTTCCAGATATGCTCTTCGTGATTCCCAGATGATTTTTATGACTTTGAAACAATTTTCCACCTGAATCACCGGCATTTGTATTTTGAAATGCTTAAGCCATTTCACCTGAGTTAGTTTTTCAATGGTTACTTTTGGGTCCATTTTAATTGAATTATTGTTAAAGTATGTGTGTATGTGTGTACATGTGTGGTGGCCACCTCTGTCTGTTCAATGCTTGTCTGTATTGTATTTTGTCTGTCTATATTGTATATAATCCCTTCCTTCCTCACTTTCCCCTCTTATCATTTTGCATTGCTCCCTTGATTTGTTCTTTAACCCAAAATTAGTTCTCTCTACTCTCAGCCTTTGACTATTAGATTCAGGAACTCTTGCCTCTTCTCCAATCATCTCCTTTATGAACTGATGCCTCCTTCTGATTTTGGCTTTTGAAGAGACCCTCAGCTCTATGAGTGTTTCTTTTTTTGTGTGTGTGGTTTTTGGGTCACACCTGGCAGTGCTCAGGGGTTACTCCTGGCTCCATGCTCAGAAATTGCTCCTGGCAGGCACAGGGGACCATATGGAACGCCGGGATTCGAACCGATGACCTCCTGCATGAAAGGCAAACACCTTACCTCCGTGCTATCTCTCCGGCCCCTCTATGAGTGTTTCTTACCTCTGACTGTTATGAGCTGTTTGTTCAGACTCCTCAAGACTCCACTGATGGCTAAAATAGGTTTCCCAGAAATTTCTTTTCTCTAATTTTTTAAAAAAGACTCAGAGAAGATACACATCTCTTGTGTATATTTCTGATAGGTGTATTTCTTTCATTTGTATATGCCTTTACTTTCTATTTTTTATGTATTTGTAGTTCCCCTCATTTTAAATTCTCTTATAGGAATTTACTTTAGATTACATTTTTAGCAGGATAGTTGCATGGGCACATTAAAATGAAAAAACTTGTAGGTACAAAAAGGAGTTTCTACCCACTAGGAATGAGACCTCAAATGTTTCTACCTGGGCCCGGAGAGATAGCATAGCGGCGTTTGCCTTGCAAGCAGCCGATCCACGACCAAAGGTGGTTGGTTCAAATCCCGGTGTCCCATATGGTCTCCTGTGCCTGCCAGGAGCTATTTCTGAGCAGACAGCCAGGAGTAACCCCTGAGCACTGCCGGGTGTGACCCAAAATCCAAAAAAAAAATATTTCTACCTGAAACATCTTGTCTTGGTGACTTGACTTAAACTCCTTTCACTCAGACATCAGCCAAAAACCCCTGAATCTTTCACCTCATTTTTGGATCTGGTAATTTGACATGGTTTTCTATACTTTCTCCAGGAAGCAACCATATTCCATTAATGGGCTCAGAACTTTGAAATATTCTTCCCCTCAAGTGGGCTTTCTTGCTGTCTGGTTAAGACTTGTAAATCAGCTTTATCTTGCCCACAAGGCGGACTTTCTTACATTGTCTCCTAAAAAGGATCTCTATCCAGAATTTACTTTGTGACACTCTGCTTCATAAGATCTGCATAATCTACCAGATCCTTGATCTCTAAATCCCACTTTGGCATCTATACTTCATAGGAAAACTTTTTGGGAACTTTGAATAAAAATCGATGGGGGTTGTAAATTTATCTGTATAGAGCCTGTAGTTGGTTCCTTGACTCATGTTTTGGGTAAGGACACCCTGCTTTTAGGCCAAAGGTTTTTTTTTTTTCTTTTGCTGTGTCTATGCAAATTACTGCTATTTATTTAGTTTTAGTTTTTTTCCCTTGCCTTTTTTTAGAGTCTTTTAGGATTTATTTTATTTTGTGCTATTACTTATTCTCCCATTTAATTTTTTCCATTTAATTTTTATTATTTAGAAAAAATACTTGGGCCTGGAGAGATAGCACAGCGGTGTTTGCCTTGCAAGCAGCCGATCCAGGACCTAAGGTGGTTGGTTCGAATCCCGGTGTCCCATATGGTCCCCCGTGCCTGCCAGGAGCTATTTCTGAGCAGACAGCCAGGAGTCACCCCTGAGCACTGCCGGGTGTGGCCCAAAAAAACAAAAACAAAAAAACAAAAACAAAAAAAAAAAAAAACAAAAAAAAAAAAGAAAAAATACTTAAGTAAAAGCCAACCCAAGTATATGCTGACCCCCCCCCTACTTTTACCCTAAAAACTGGGAAAACGGGGCTGGAGAGATAGCATGGAGGTAGGGCATTTGCCTTACATGCAGGAGGATGGTGGTTCGAATCCTGGCATCCCATATGGTCCTCCGAGCCTGCCAGGAGTGATTTCTGAGTGTAGAGCCAGGAGTAACCCCTGAGTGCTGCTAAGTGTGACAAAAACAAACAAACAAACAAACAAAAAACCTGGGAAAACTTAGTGACTCAAGTATAAGCCAAGGTGGAAAATGCAGCAGCCCCTGGTAAATTTCAAAACTAAAAATGTATACCCAAGGGGGGGGTGTAAAAAAAAAATATATATATATACCCAAAGCAATTACAATAATGGAGAAACGGTAGGTTAAATGTTTCTCAATATTTATTGCTAAAGAAAAACTGTAAACTAGCAACAATAACTTTAAAACTTTAAATAAAGTGCAGAAAATCATAGCTTAATGGTAATCAAGCTAAATCACAAAGGTTAAAATCCTTCCAAACTGAATTCCTCCTCCTCCTCCTCCTCCTCCTCCTCCTCCTCCTCCTCATCTGTATGTCTAAACAGAGTTCAGCTGTATCTGATGTGAGGGTATCAGCATAGACATTGCCATCATCACTGAGTTCGCAGATATCATCACTGTTGTCGGTCTCATACAAAACGCAGAATATTGAGGGTTAAATAGTTCAGTGCCATCCAGTTCAGTTCAGCCGCCTACCTCTTCAGCCCAGCAGAGACTTGTGGATACCCCCCTCCAGCAGACGGCAGAAGACGACTGGAGACTACATGCACCGAATCAAATAACCTGTATGACCCGGGTATAAGCCAAGTTCGGGGATTTTGAAAAAACTCGGCTTATACTCGAGCTTATACTCAAGTAAGAAGAGGGAGATGTTGGGGTTAGCTGGTTTTCACTCTACCTTGCCCTACTCTTGGAGTGGACTTTGTTTTCCCAATTAAGGCTCCCTGGGAACCCCAGAGGGGAAGCAGACTTCTTGGCTATCCTTTCTGTGTGGTGGAGCTAGCTACTAGCTGGTGGGGTTCAGCTTGCAATGTGCGTGCCTGGCTCTTGTTTTTCCTCACTCATGTGTGTGGATTATTTCCCGAGTCGAATTTACTACTGGACTAGTGTCTCTTGTCCTACCTGGACTGGGGACATGGGAATCTCACTCCCTCACTGGGCGTTGCGGAATATTCAGCCTAATATTTCACAGTAGTGGACCACTTTCAAGACAAGTTCCCTGCCCACTTTTATGATCTCTCTAACCCTCACCTTTCATCATTGACTGTTGTTATATGCATGTAAAAATCATGAAAAAAAATCCCTTTTCCTTTCACCTTTTCTGAGTTAATTAACATAAGTATGCTTATTTACACAATCCTGACCCTCAGGCGATTTATGTTAAAGTCCGGCTAATAAAAAGTGGCAGGGATGGGCCGGAGAGATAGCACAGCGGTGTTTGCCTTGCAAGCAGCCGATCCAGGACCAAAGGTGGTTGGTTCGAATCCCGGTGTCCCATATGGTCCCCCGTGCCTGCCAGGAGCTATTTCTGAGCAGACAGCCAGGAGTAACCCCTGAGCACTGCCGGGTGTGACCCAAAAACTAAAAAACAAAAACAAAACAAAACAAAAGTGGCAGGGAAAGTAGTAGAAAAGAAGTTTGACTGGCTCTGTAAGATCCAACAAGCTGCTCAACAACCCCTGGCTGAAAAATACACCTTTTCTGCGATGGTATCTGATTTCTTGTATGAAATTGCACATATTATAATTGAGATTTTAAAAACAATGAAGATTCTATAGTTAAAAAAAAATTCTTTTTTTTTTTGGGTTTTTGGGTCACACCCGGCAGCGCTCAGGGGTTCCTCCTGGCTCTTTGCTCAGAAATCGCTCCTGGCAGGCTCGGGGGACCATATGGGATACCGGGATTCGAACTGCCATCCTTCTGCATGCAAGGCAAACGCCTTGCCTCCATGCTATCTCTCTCACCCAAAAATGTTTTTTATGGTTCTAAAATATTCTTAAGTGAATCAAGACTGAAAATACTTAATTTATTTGCCATTTTACCAAGATTACTCAGATACAGAGATAATGAGGTAAGCTAACTACTGATTCTTCTGTTCTAGAACTTTGTGTTCATTGATGCAATCAATGCATAATTGTGGGTTTTGTGGGGGCTTTTTTGGGGGGGGCCACACCCAGCATTGCTCAGGGCTTACTCCTGGCTGTCTGCTCAGAATTAGCTCCTGGCAGGCACGGGGGACCACATGGGACACCGGGATTCGAACCAACCACCTTTGGTCCTGGATCGGCTGCTTACAAGGCAAACGCCGCTGTGCCATCTCTTCGGGCCCTGTTGGGGCATTTTTTTTATTTCATTATTCTGCCTATATTAAAATATTGTCTGAAGTGAGCACACTAAGACTAAAGAATAAAAACTGAATAATAAAATAATAATAAAAATAAATAAAATAATAAAATAAAATAATAAAAACGGAATAAAATAATAATAAGATAATAATAAAAACAGAATAATAAACTGGATAGTTCATCGAATTCTTTGCAGCATATTTTAGTGCAATCATTCCTCATGCTAAGCTCTATGAAATACATATGAATTCACCATTTAATCATTTGTATGGGTAAATTACAATGGGTCATATACTATCAAAGCACTATTTTCTTGTTTTTTGGGGGGGCACGCCCATTGACGCTCAGGGATTACTCCTGACTATGAGCTCAGAAATCACTCCTGGCTTGGGGACATATGGGACACTGGGGGATCAAACTGCAGTGCATCCTAGGCTAGTGCTTGCAAGAGAGGCACCTTACCTCTAGTGCCACTGCTCTGGCCCCATCAAAGCACAATTCTTGACTCAAGTTAGGTGCAGGAATTAGACAAATCATCAATTTCAGACATGTCTTCCCACAACAGGCAGGTCTCTCCAAGGCTGCATGTTGAGTACAGATCCTCATAAAAATTAGCTCTATCTCATTATAATAGTTTGCAAGGACATTCAGCCCACTTATTGATATAAAATCTAAATAAGAAATAAATATGCTTCAATTCAACCCAGCTGTAATTCATTTATAACATCATTTTTTGTCTGATGTTTGCTCTTGCTCCACACTTGGCAGTTTTCAGGGTTTATTCCTGGTTCTTTACTTAGGGATCACTCCTTGCAGTGTTCCATGACTCATACAAGGTTTTGGGGATTGAAGTTGGTCAGCCATATGCAAGGCAAGCAGCCTATTCATTGTACTATTGGTCTAGCCTTTAGAACACACTTTTAGGGGTTTATTTTTGGGCAACACTGGCTGTACTCAGGGCTTAGTTCTGGCTCTGCACTCAGTGACACTCCTGACAGTGCTTGGAGGACAATGTGGGGTAGTGGGGATCAAAACTGTTGGTTCAGTATGTAAGGCACTTGCCTTGCAGCCACTTTGGCTGACCCTTGTTTCATCCATAGCACACATGATCCCTGAGCTCTACCTAAGCAGGAGTCAGGAATAGACCTTGACACAACACAAGCTTGTACTGCTGTGTCACATCCTTCCAAACACATTTTAAGGCGTTACTAAAATATCTTTGGATGTTAACAATCTAGAGCTTTTGAAATTTAACTCCTAGTATATTCCTAAAAATCAATCAAAGAGGCCCTGCGATTAGGGTTGATAACAGTATTAGGTTTAGGGTTAATGTTAGTATTAGGTTGAAGGTCACAGTTTGGTTATGTTTTGGCTGGATGAGGGAGTGAAAATGAGACAGAGGATGAGGATGAGCATTAGGGTAATTAGTAGGGTCAGGTATTTATCAGATGCAGTTAAGGGTTACTGTTATTGTTGTGTATTTTTTGTAATATTTTTTTGCCTGTCGTCCCACCTGGATCTTCCAGGTGAGGGCGATTAAGGAAAGAATAAAATAGCTTGTTGGGGAGGCCTACGGGGCTTTTTTGCCAGAGCTGACGGCTGTTTCGGTTTGCTTTTTGGAGCTGGCTACAGACTGACAAAAGACTCTCTTTGCTGAGCCTTTGGTCCCCTAATCTTTTGTCTGTGTTGATTATTTACTCCGGATATTATTACCAAGGTCTCCCCCAAAAGGGGGGACGGAAGAATGGGATTTAATTTATCTTTCTGGGAGCTATTTGTGGACTCAGAAACGATCAATAAGGAGTTCAAATTCCACCAACAGTTATGATTATGGTCAGGATTTAATAATTATGTTTAATTAGGATTTAATAATTAAGTTAGGATTAGTTCATGGTATGGGGTGAGAGTGCAAGTGGTTAGGGTGCTTGTTAAATTAGAGTGATGGCTAGGGTTGGCCCTAGGTTAGGATTAAGGTTATTATTAGGGGTAAGGTTAGGGTTTAGCTTAGGGTGCTGACAGGGGTGTGAGTGTGGCAGTGCCCTCTGCTGGCACTGATGTGGTTATCAAGGCTTCACCTCTGATAGAACAGGTGTAAAATAAACCCACACCCCTACACACTCACTCACACTCTCTCTCTCTCTCTCTCTCTCTCTCTCTCTCTCTCTCTCTCTCTCTCTTAATCTCTTTCTTTCTCTCCTCTCCTCTCCCCTCTCCTCCCCTCCCCTGCCCTCCCCTCTCCTCCCCTCCCCTCTCCTCTCTCCTCTCCCTCCTACCCTCTCCTCTCCTCTCTCCTCTCTCCCCCTCCCCTCTCCTCTCCCCCTCCCCTCTCTCCTCTCCTCTCCCCTCTCCTCCCCTCTCCTCTCCTCTCCCCTCTCCCCTCCCCCCCTCCCCTCTCTCCTCTCCCCTCTCCTCTCCCCTCCTCTCCTCTCCTCTCTCCTCTCTTCTCTCCTCTCCTCTCCTCTCTCCTCCCCTCCCTCCTCTCCTCTCCCCTCCCCTCCTCCCCTCTCCCCTCCCTCCCCCCTCCCTCTCCTCTCCTCCCCTCTCCTCTCCCCCCCCCTCTCCCCTCCCCTCCCCTCTCCTCCCTCTCCCCTCCCCTCCCCTCCCCTTTCCCCTCCCCTCTCCTCCCTCCCCTCCCCTCTCCTCCCTTCCCCTCCCCTCCCTCCCTCCCTCCCCTCCCCTCCCCTCCCCTCTCCCCCTCCCCTCCCCTCTCCTCTCCTCCCTCCCCTCTCCTCCTTTCCCCTCCCCTCTCCCCTCCCCTCTCCTCCCCTCCCCTCTCCCTTCCCCTCTCTCCTCCCTCCCCTCCCTCCCTCCCCTCCCCTCCCCTCTCTCCCCTCCCCTCCCCTCCCTCTCCTCCTCCCCTCCCCTCTCCTCCCTTCCCCCCCCCTCCCCTCCCCTCTCCTCCCTTCCCTCCCCTCTCCCCTCCCCTCTCCTCCCCTCCCCTCCTCCTCCCCTCTCCCCTCCCCTCCCCTCTCCCCTCCCCTCTCCCCCTCCCCTCTCCCCTCCCCTCCCCTCCCCCTCCCCCTCTCCCCTCCCCTCTCCCTCTCCCCTCCCCTCCTCTCTCTCCCCTCCCTCCCCTCCCCTCCCTCTCTCCCTCTCTTCTCTCTCTCTCCTCCCCCCTCCCCTCTCCCCTCCCTCCCCTTCCCCTCCCCTCCCCTCTTCCCTCCTCTCCCTCCTCTCTCTCTCTTCTCCTCTCTCCTCTCCTCTCTCGTCTCTCCTCTCTCCTCTCCTCTCCTCTCCTCTCCTCTCCTCTCTCCTCTCTCTCTCCTCTCCTCTCCTCTCTCCTCTCCTCCCCTCTCCCCTCCCCTCCCCTCCCTCTCCTCTCCTCCCCTCCCCTCCCTCCCTTCCCCTCCCCCTCCCCCTCCCCTCTCCTCCCCTCCCCTCCCCTCCCCTCTCCTCCCTCCCCTCCCCTCCCCTCTCTCCCTCCCCTCCCTCCCCTCTCCTCCCTCCCCTCCCCTCTCCTCTCCTCCCCTCCCCTCTCCTCCTTTCCCCTCCCCTCTCCCCTCCCCTCTCCTCCCCTCCCCTCTCCCTTCCCCTCTCCCCTCCCCTCCCCTCTCCCTCCCCTCTCCTCCCCTCCCCCCTCCCCTCTCCTCCCCTCCCCTCCCCTCCCCCTCTCCTCTCCTCCCTCCTCCCTCCCTTCCTCCCCTCTCCTCCCCTCTCCCCTCCCTCTCCCCTCCCCTCTCCCTCCTCCCCTCCCCTCTCCCCTCCCCTCTCCCTCCCCTCCCCTCTCTCCTCCCCTCTCCCCTCCCCTCTCCTCCTCCCCTCCCCTCCCCTCCTCTCTCTCTCCTCCCCTCCCCTCCCTCCCTCCTCTCCTCTCTTCTCCTCTCTCCTCTCCTCCCCTCCCCTCCCTCCCTTCCTCCCCTCTCCCCTCCCCTCCCTCTCCCTCCCCTCCCCTTCCCTCCCCTCCTCTCCTCTCCTCTCCTCTCCTCTCCTCTCCTCTTCTCCTCTCTCCTCTCCTCTCTCCTCTCCTCTCCTCTCTCCTCTCCTCTCCTCTCCTCTCTCCTCTCCTCTCCTCTCTCCTCTCCTCTCTTCTCTCCTCTCCTCTCTCCAGTCATGAGAGTCATGGAATCAGTCTGCTTTTCACCTTGTGTCAAACCAAAACTGCTCCTTTCATTCAAACAAGTCCCAATTCACCTATCCAGGTGGGCTTTTACATATCAAAGGGAGTGGTTTAAAGGAAAGAGGAAAGATGGAGAACACCTTTGTTTTGGGTTAATAGCTGGGTGTCATCTTACATACTCTGCTGTCCTTGGCGTTAGGAGGTGCACCTGTACCCATAGCAATACTTGTGTCTGCCCCTGAAAGGAGGGACAATGGCTTCCTGCCCTAGCTTGGTGGCTTTAACCAGACAGTCTAAGTAAGGGGGTTCTGAGTTGAGGCCTCCTGAGCTGGTTGGTGTCTCTGAATCATAGCCTCAGCACACGCCCAACCATGATGTCAGCCTGCAACTCTGAACTCGGTAGAGTACTAGAGCATGGTGTGCATTGGGAACTAAGGCATAAGATAGATATTCAGGACTGGTTAGGGGACCTTTCAACTCAGAATGCTGGTGCTGGTGCTGGGTGGGATGCTGCCCAGCAGGGACAGAATTGCTTTTTTCTCTATTTTCTCCTGGAAGAATCTTCTCTTTTAAAAAGCCCAATACAGGGCTGGAGCAGTGGCACAAGCAGTTAGGGTGTTTGCCTTACAAGCGCTAACACAGGACAGACAGTTTGATCTGCAGTTTGATCCCTCAGTGTCCCAAATAGTCTCCCAACCCAGGAGCAATTTCTGAGTGCATAGCCAGGAGTAACCCCTGGGCGTCACTGGGTATGGCCCCCCAAAAGCAAGCAAGCAAACAAACAAAAAGCCCATAAACAAAGATGTTTGATCTGATGTATAAAAGGCCATTGGATGTTAAAAAGTCTAGTCTATATAGATTAAAATAGGTTTCTGATCAAAGAATGTTCTGATGATCACTTGTTCTAAGCAATAAATATTATATATGGAGGACAGTCAGGGCTCTCATTCTATGAGGCTGTGAGCATCCTAACCTCATAGCTTTTTCTTATATTTTGTCTCTTGTATTAATCCTTACAGGATCCCTATTTCAGACCTGTTCAACAGGGTCAGTCCTGGCAAATGTGACCAAGTGAATCCTGGGTAGACATCAACAGCCTCTCCTGGTACCCTGATGGGGTTGTAGCAGAGGTCCTGTCCAAAGGGGTGGTATACAGTAGGCTCAGCTGATTGTCTCTGCTTTCTGTCTCCCACCTAATTGCTGTGGTTTGGTTTGGGGCCAGGGTGGCATCAGCTGTGGGGGTGTTGTTTCTAGACATAAGAGGGGGACCTGTGATTCTGGGAATGGGACCTTTACCTCCCTCCTGAAGAGTTCATATAGTGTAAGTTATCTTCGCTGTTAAATCCTTTGTTGGGTATTTGTGAATCCAAGAACAGTCCCCAGAATGAGAAATTACTTCCCATCCCCTTGTCCCCTTTCGGGGGGAGACCTTGGTAATATTTATCCACAGCAAATAATAATCCACACAGACAAGAAGGATAGGGTGTAAAAGATTGAGCAAAGAGAGCGAGAGAATCCCCCTGCAGCCTGCAGCTTTCGCAAAAGGACCCCTCTCCCCTCTCCATCAAGCTATTTATTGCCAACTCCACAGCGCCCCACCTGGAAGGGCTAAGTGGGGCAATAGTCATAGAACAATCCTAAGGAAATAATTTTATATACAACAATTCCAAGAATAATCTTATGGAAACTTTTTCATATACTACAATGTAGTAGCTCCCTGAGTGCTCTCCCAGGCCCCACCATTGTCTGCTGAGGCAGGTAGGAGGGTGGCCTGGTGCTCACAGCCTCTGCCATCTGGTGCCTATTTCAGTCTTTCTTTCCTGCCCTGGTTTATCCCTTCCTCCCCTTATCTTTCTATGTCCTGGATTCTAGTATATGATCCTTAAGAAGAGTTTTCTGGGCAGGGCTGAAACTATAGTACAATGGGCTGGGAGGTGTGTGTGTGTGTATGTATGTATGTGTGTAATAGGGTGTGTGTAAGTAGACAAATGTGTCTGTGTAAGAGGTTGTGTAAGAATGTGAGAACACAGATGTGTAAGAGCATGAGTGTCACAGGCACCATGGCAGGGAAGACTCAGCCTTGTCACTGGTGTGCCTGCCAGCTTACCTCCCACAGGGGTTGTGAAAGCCAGAGGGAGGCCCAAGGAGAAGGAGAAGGAAAAGGAAGGCCCAGAGTCTTGTGAAATTCCGCAGAGGGGGAGGGCCTATGTGAGGACTCTGCCAACCAAAGTCCATGTGACAGAGCCAGGAGAGGTTTCAGTCTGGCAGGAGGCCTGGCCAGTTGGGAGGAAGGAGGATTCAGGGAAGAGATCAGAGCAGGACCCTTGCAGCCTCTGTGTGGACACCAGTGAGGAGCCACCATGGTGCTGGAGCTGTTTCTGGACCTGTACTCTCCCCCGTGCCGTGCCATCTACATTTTCGCCAAGAAGAATGGTATCCCCTTTGAGCTGCAGGCTGTGAATCTGGCCCAGGGTGAGCAGGGCACTGGATTGAATCGGGAGGGAGTACCCAGGAAGACACCCTACCTGAGTGTCTTCTGCTGTCCACCTCCAGGGGAGCATCTGAAGCCTGAATTCCTGAAGGTGAACCCCATGAAGAGGGTACCTGCCCTCAGAGATGGGGACTTTGTGCTGGCTGAAAGGTATGGACACCCAAACTTAGTAAGGGGAAGCATGGTGGCAGGTAGGAAGATGGTAAACCCCAATTTGGACATCTTCCCATCTGTGCAGAAGCATCTGCACTGGGAGGGTACAAAAGTCCTGGAATGGGCTGTGGTATGAGGTTGGCTCTTCTCCAGGTGCCCTGAATGTGTCCCTTCAGAGTCACAGTCCCAGAAAAACCTGAGTTTAGACTGGACTCGAGTTGGGCCTCCCACTCCCAGAACTGCCTAGGCTCTTTTTCTCTAAACTTGGTGTGGGATCATTTCCACCTCCTGGAGCCCACCTAAGCATGCAAAAATGAACCAAAACTCTTGGGTCCTGCAACTGCCAACCAGGAAAGAACTTAGAGATTCTCTAGTCAGCACTTGCTAAATAGGACTCCAGATACCAGGAAGCTGGGCTTGAGGAGGAAAAGGGCTAGGGGTATAGCTGCTGGAAGTGGGGACTCCTGGGGGCCAAGTAGAAGCAGAGCAAGAAAAGGAGAAAAGACAGGGGAGGTGCCGTTGGAAGGGCTAGTGAGAGAGAGAGTGAAAACTTCTAGGGGAGAAAGTGATCAGATAGATGGCCAAAGGAGGGTAAGATGGAGCTAGCCACCCCTCCTGCCCACAGCGTGGCCATTCTTTTGTACCTGAGCCGCAAGTACCAGACAGCACCGCACTGGTACCCAACTGATCTGCAGGCTCGTGCTCGGGTAGACGAATATCTGGCGTGGCAGCACACCGCTATCCAGCAACTGACTATTAACATCTACCTGTGTAAGGTGAGCCTCTCTGGGTCTGACCTGTAAGCCTGGACAGCAGCTATACTCAACCTCCACATTCCCCCTGGTCCATAGCCCTGACCCCTCTGAACCCTGAAAGAACATTACTAATCCACCCAGTACTATCCACAAGCCTGAATAGATATAGATGCAGAAACTCAAGAAGCTCCCTGGTGATAAGCTGTCCCTCTTGTTGGGCCTAGGCCCTCCTGCCCTACTTCTCAGGGCAGCCTGTGGATGCTGTGAAGCTGGAGCGGCTGAAGCAGAAGTTGAAGGTGTCCCTGCAGCACCTGGACCAGGAGGTCCTGGCAGTTAGGCCTTTTTTGACCTCTGAGCAGATCTCTCTGGCAGATCTGATCACGCTCACAGAGCTGATGCAGGTGAGGTGCTTTCTCCTATGTCCCTAGGTCGGGGGTGGTTATTGAAGGGTACTCTGGCCTCCAGGCTGAGTCCCTCACTCTCTCCCTGTATCTCTAGCCCACTGCTGTTGGCTGTGATGTTTTCCAAGACTGGCCCCGCCTGGCAGCCTGGCGGACCCGTGTGGAGGCTGCCCTGGGTTCTGAGCTAATCCAGGAGGCCAACAAGCTGTTACTTTCACCTCGAGACCCCAATATGGTGAAGCAGAATCCCCAGGTGGCCCAGAAGCTGGCGCAGCGGATTCAGGAGCGGATCTCCTAATGGGGGTGCCCAGTTCCCCTGAATAATGTTCTTTACTATTATAAATATGTTGGTGAGCTCTGCTGGTGTCTGTCTTTCTCTGCTGTAGGTTAGTCAAGGAGTAGGAAATGGTGAGATCGCATAGCTAAGAATGTGACATTCAGGCTTTGCTCCCTGGAATGACCATGTGTATGCAGACAGTTTCTAGCCAAGCCAAAATTTTCTGGTTTTTGTTTGTTTGTTTGTTTTTTGCTTTGTTTTTTGCATGACACTTGACTAACAAGTACCCCATACTTGGTAGTGGTGGTGTGTAGGTACAGCCACACCCTCTGTGCTCAGAGCTTATTCCTAGCTCTGCATTCAGGGATACTTCTGGTGGGTTTGGGGAATCATATGGGATATCTTCCAGAGATTTAAGTCAGATGAGCTACCTTGTACTATTGCTTAGGCCTCTCCCTTGTATCCTTTTCTTAAGGATTTGCAGCTTCCAGAGCCTGTTTATTTTTCTCCTAATCCTTCCCTAAGCATGGTTCAGGCTAAGTGGACTAGCGGATGCTCTCTTTCTCTATTTCTGGAAACTTTTCCTCCATCCTTACTCACAACAGACACTGTAAAGTTCCTCTGGACACTTTCTGAACTAAAAGCCAGATGCAGGAATTTACCGTTCAGTCCTTTCCTGCCGCGTGTGCGGGTCCGGAGACTCACTCAACATCCAGTCCTGAGCTGGGGTCTCTCCAGCCTACCCCCACGCCTCCTCAGAATCTTTGCTGCAGGGAATTCTGGTTTTCTTGGACTCATAACAATACCCAGAATGTGGTGCCTGGAATGTGGCATCCCTTACTGCTACTGAGGGTGTGGAGAGGCTTAGGGGTACATGGCCATCTCGCCAAGCTGGGTGACCTGAATTCTATCTCAGCATGGTCCTGCAGCTCTACCTGGACCTGCTCTCCGCACCCTGCCGTGCTGTCTACATCTTTGCGAGGATCAACAACATCTCTTTCGAGTTCCAATTTGTGGATTTGCTCAAAGGTCAGCCCCACCCCACCCCACCCCAGGCTGTATAAAAAGGTCTGGTGCCAGGTATAGGCAGGACACCAGGTCAGGGCATTTCTGAGAAGTGGACATACCATGGGGGAGGTCCTTCCCCAAGGACCACCAGGAAATGTTCCCAGGAGAATTCTAGGTTGTGCTCCTGTCCAGCCTACCTTCCCCTGTACCTGCTAATTCTGACCTCACTCCCTTCAGAGGTCCTCAAACTTTATCAACAGGGGGCCAGTTCACTGTCCCTCAGACCATTGGAGGGTCTGACTATTGTAAAAACAAAACTTATGAACGAATTCTTATGCACACTGCATATATCTTATTTTGCAATGAAGAAACAAAACAGATACAAATACAATATGTGGCCCGCGGGCCATAGTTTGAGGACCACTGCTTGAATAAACCACTTGTAGAAGGTAAAGTGAAAGCTGGGGAAAGGTCCCCAGGCTCCACACAGCATCCGGGCTTTCTTGTTTGCTTTAATATCTGTTGAGTCTGCAAAGGTGGAAGAAATGTGTGGCCATTCTGTTAGCAGTAAATCCCCGCTGCTGATGGACTGGGCAGCAGTGGGTCACATGAGAGCACTTTTTTTTTTCTCCCATGCTAAAAAGGACACTGGAGTGGAAGAAACCAAATCATTGGGGGTGGCAGCAACATGTTGTTAGGCCTGTATCAGAATTTTGGACAACATCAGAATTTATTTTTTTCAAAGAAATTTTTTGAAAAAAACATAGTAGTGCTCAGGGGTTACTTAGGGATTACTCCAGGCAAAACTTGGGAGACAATACATATAAAATAAAAATATCCACGAATGGTGAGACTGCCCCAGACAGCATGTTTCTAACCCCCTAGGTGGATGGGTCTGATGAAGCAAGGTAGCAGCAGAGAAATAATACCAAGTCAGTAAAAAGTTTTTTATTTGCTTGTTTTGGTTTTTGGATCACACCTGGCAGCGCTCCGGGGATACTCCTGACTCTATGCTCAGAAATTGCTCCTGGCAGGCTCAGGGGACCATATGGGATGCCGGGATTTGAACAACCGTCCTTCTGTATGCAAGGCAAATGCCTTACCTCCATGCTATCTCTCCAGCCCCAAAAGTTTGTTTTTTTTTGGTTTTTTGTTTTTTTGGTTTTTGGTTTTTGGATCACACCTGGTGGTGCTCAGGGGTTACTCCTGGCTCCATGCTCAAATATTTCTCCTGGCAGGCTTGAAGGACCAAAAAATAATAATAAAAGAAAAAGAAAAAAATGGAAGAGAAGGGGCCAGAGCAATAGAACAGCGGGTAGGGCGCTTGCCTTGCACGCGCTCGACCTGAGTTCGGTCACCGGCATCCCACATGGCCCCCCATGCGTGCCAGGAAGGCGTCCTGAGCAAAGCTAGGAAGACCCCCTGAGCATAGCCGGGTGTGGTTAAAAAAAGACAAAAAAAAAAAAAGGAAAAAAAATGGAAGAGAAGAAAAAAGAAAAAAAAAGTAGAATAGCAAGCACATTTGTGAAAATTATTATATCTCTAATAAAGTCATTAATACAATAGAAGAAGGTTTAGTAAACTCTTGTTGTTAATTGTCCACTCTGTTAAATTGGCGTGTTCTTTTAGGGATGACAGCGTCAAACAAATGAAGTTGTCTAGAAATTCAAAGCACTGTTACCGGTACTATGACTTTTAGGGGCATGTGCTCAGCTGGCAGGCTGCCCAAAAGAAGGAAGATATGGGGTGAGGGCACTCACTCTAAAAAGCCCTGATGATATCATTCTGAAGACAAATCTGAAGTGTGGTTAGATTGGTGCCCTGGCCATCAAGAAAATGGTAATTCTAGGTGATTCTGGGTGAAGGAGTTCACATTTATTTCTGTGCAAAGTAAACCATCTATCTTGTTAACATAAGCTTTATCAGTATACATTGTTTGATCTTCAAAACAATCCACATGCCTCTAGGTGGTTTGTAGACCTTATGAATAGATATATTCCAATTAAGAGCCCAGAGGCTTCCCTGGGATCAAAAGAGGGTAAACAAGATTTTTATTTGGGGGGGGGTCACACCCAGCAGCGCTCAGGGGTTACTCCTGGCTCTCTGCTCAGAAATCGCTCCTGGCAGGGTTGGGGAACCATATGGGATGCTGGGATTTGAACCACACTGTCCTTCTGCATGCAAGGCAAATGCCTTACCTCCATGCTATCTCTCTGGCCCCAAAAGAGGGTAAATTTTTAAAATTAATATCTTTATTTAAACACCTTGATTACAAATATGATTGTAGTAGGGTTTTAGTCATGTAAAAAACACCTCCCTTCACCAGTGCAACATTCCCATCACCAATGTCCCAATTCTCCCTCCTCCCCACCCCACCCCCACCTGTAAGAAGAGGATAAATTTTAACATCACAAAGTTTTTCCTCTCTGGACAGGCCCTAGGCGTTAATTCTGGTATAGATTAAAAGGTATCAAGAAGTCAATTTTTCCTATCAAGGTTCTTTTTTACCTGAGGGAACAGGTTTTTTGTTTGTTTGTTTGTTTGTTTGTTTAGGGCATTTGAAACTAACTTCATAAGACTGACTAAAAAAAAACAGTTAAGGGGGGCCCGGAGAGATAGCACAGCGTCGTTTGCCTTGCAAGCAGCCGATCCAGGACCAAAGGTGGTTGGTTCGAATCCCGGTGTCCCATATGGTCCCCCGTGCCTGCCAGGAGCTATTTCTGAGCAGACAGCCAGAGTAACCCCTGAGCACCGCTGGGTGTGGCCCAAAAACAAAAACAAAAAAAAACAAAAACAAAACAAAACAAAAAACAGTTAAGGGACAACTAAAAAGACACACTTATTTGAAAAAGATTTAAATTTTTACCTGGTAAAAATCTTTCTTAACAATCCATTGCTACTTCCAGGTCAAAGTTTGGATGTTATACCCCAGTTAAAAATTAGCAAGTCATTTAGAGTCCCTTAGATCTGAGAGAAGCTTTCATCTGAGGGTGCTGAGTTTTCTAGGTAAAGAGAAATTGAATCAAGGCTATATTTGCCTGTCTTAATTCTTATATCTGGAGGCAAATGCTCAAATATATACATACTTAGTACAGCAGAAGAGAGATTCATATTTAGGCCAAATAAATGTTTGTAACTAAGCTTGAGAAATACCAAGTGACCTTTTTTTGGGGTCTAGTCAGCCATCGTGTCAAGGGGGCAGTGGGTCTTCTGATAATAGCTTCCTGGGGTCTCAAACTCAATTTACCTGCGGGCCGCAGGAGACAAAGTCGGGGTGATCCTTGAGTGCAAAGTCAGTAGTAAGCCTTGAACATTGGGGGTGTGTGACCCAAACAACTAAAACAAAACAAAACAAAAAGATTCCTCTAGGGCAGGGCCACAAAATGTTGTACGGAGGGCCGTTTGCGGCCCATGGGCCGCAAGTTTGAGACCCCTAAAGTTTAGACTGTGGTGGTGGCAGGCCATTGTTTTGCTACATAGGTCAGTGCACCCATAATCTTTCACAACTCAGTTAACATCTCATTAAAGAGAAGCTATGGAGCTGGCCTGGGTTGAACTTGATTTCAGTGGTGCTCAGGACATACTCCTAACTCTGTGCTCATGGATTTCTCCTGGTGGGCTCAGAGCACCCTATGTAGTGCTGGGATTCAATTCCTAGTTAACAGCATAAGGCAAATGCCTTACCCACTGTACTATTTCTCTGGTCCTACACTGAGATTTTAGAGTTTTCTGGTTCCAGGTCCAGATCCAGGTGGTGACATAAATCTTATTTTGACTCCTTGTCCTTACCAGGCAATGTTATCAGAGCCAAAAGAGGAATGAAGAAGCTGCAGAAGCTGTTTAAAATTTACTTATTACTGTTAATTCCTAACACTGTGACCTCATCTGGATTGATCCCTGCAACACTCTCACAATGATGCTCTCCTGACCTGCTCATCAGGTGGCATCATCTCAAGAATGCCCAGAGTGGGGGCCAGAGTAATAGTACAGTGGGTAGGGTATTTGCCTTGCATGTGGCAATCCCAGGCATCCCATATGGTCCCTTAAGCCTTCCATAAGTGATTCCTGAGTGTAGAGCCAATAGTAATCCCTGAGTGCCACTAGATGTGGCTCCAAAAATAGAATGCCCAGAATTCCCCACAAAGATTAACTGATCATTAACTGTAATGATTATCATGTAATCATTAACTGTAAATGATAGTGGAAAGCACTAAGTGCTGCCATTCCAAAAACCCAAGGTTTTCTTTCTCTAACACCATAGAAAGGGCTGCTTTAGTTCACGCTAACCACTCTTGGTAAGGCAAATCCAGGGGCAGGGCCCCAAGTCTCAATTGGTGCTTTGAAAACAGTCTGAGTCAAACCCCTTGGGAATGATTCTGACTGGAGGCATTTTGCCAAGAAAGGATTAACGTGCCTGTCCATGGCTAGAATGATAGTACTGTGGGATTGGCTCTTGCCTTGTCTGAAGCTGACCCAGGCATTCCTTATGGTCCCCTGAGCCTGCCAGGAGTAATCTTTGAGCACTGCCAGATTGCTCTCCTTCACCCAAATGCTTGTTCACTTATGGTGCCCGTTTATGCCACCCTCTTGCTTACAGAAGGTTCCCCCTTTGGATTCTAAATGCTGGCTTCCCCTCTTCCCTAGAGTAGGTGGAACCAGGCTTTCAGGTCTCCTGCTAATTCATGGGCTATAGCTTTGTTCCAAGTTGGAGAGGGTCTGGAATCTTCCAGTTTCCCTGGGTCAAAGGGTGGTTTTGCTCACAGTGTCTGGAAGAGGGTAGAGCCCTGATTTGGTCTATGTTCACTGAAGACTTGGGAAAATTCACAGTACTCCTCTGGGCATCCATTTCCCTTGGGAAAAAAAAATAAAAGAGCTGGAGAGATAGCACATCAGTAGGGCATTTGCCTTACAAGCAGCCTATCCAGGACAGATGATGGTTCGAATTCCAGCATCCCGTATGGTCCCCCGTGTTTGCCAGGAGCAATTTCTGAGCACAGAGCCAGGAGAAAGCCCTTAGCGCCGCTGGGTGTGACCCAAAAACAAAAACAAAAAAAAAGGAGACAAAAGTGTCTCTGTCTCTGGAAGTCCTAGCTGCTTCAGTACTTCCTGCTTCTCTCAGGTCACCACCACAGCAAGGAGTACATCGAGATCAACCCCCTGAAGAAGCTGCCCAGCCTCAAAGATGGAAAGTTCATCTTATCTGAAAGGTAAGCTGCCACCAAGGAGCATGTGCAGAGACTTCCCCACACCAACAAGAAAGTCCCAGACAGCTGCAATATGTTCCAGAATCCACCACAATCCTGACATTCCCCATCCATGGGATAAGGTCCCAGGACAATGGCTGCCTTATCCAGATCCACTCACTTCATCAGATGCCAGCAGAGTCCGGCCATTATCTGTGTTTTTGAGAATCAAAGGCTCTCAGACCCCCCTCTCCAGTTCTATGAATTTGCTAGAACAACTCAGAGAATTGGGAAGTCTACTTATTCTACTTGCTCGAGCAGTTTTCTTTTTCTGACTGTGACTTCCTTCCCATCCTGTTTCCTTTCTGTGTGTCCTGCTGATTGGTCCCCTGGTCACATGTTATTGTCCCTGTTTATATGCTTTTTCATCTGTAGCTGCAACAGGATGTCCCAGGGGTGTGCGAGGGGTCATGGGCACCCTGATTGAGAAATGCTCTGAGATCACTGTGATATCATCAAGGAAATAGCACAGCCTATTTGGAAGATTTGTATAGGCCATGGTAAATAAAACAGCACAGGGCATCATGGCCTCTTCAGGGGCATCCTTCTCCCCAAATTTCTTCAGGTGAAGCAACTTAGAAGCTCTAGCAGTGGTCCTCAAACTTTTTAAACAGCGGGCCAGTTCACTGTCCCTCAGACCATTGAAGGACCAGACTACAGTGAAAATAAAAACTATGAACAAGGGCCCGGAGAGATAGCACAGAGGTGTTTGCCTTGCAAGCAGCCGATCCAGGACCAAAGGTGGTTGGTTCAAATCCCGGTGTCCCATATGGTCCCCCGTGCCTGCCAGGAGCTATTTCTGAGCAGACAGCCAGGAGTAACCCCTGAGCACCGCCGGGTGTGGCCCAAAAACCAAACCAAAACAAAACAAAACAAAAAACCCAACTATGAACAAATTCCTATGCACACTGCATATATCTTATTTTGAAGTCAAGAAACAAAACGGAAACAAATACAATATGTGGCCTGCGGGCCGTAGTTTGAAGACCCCTGCTATAGAATTTCTTCTACTCTTTTGAAGGAGCCTAATTAGGTGAAGTAAATCTCTTCAGGTGAAGCAGTAAATAGAAGATAATACATATCTTCAGGTGAAACAATTCAAAAAAACTCTACAAAGTTTCTTCTATTTTGACAGTAAATGCCCCGAGTTGGGGCCGGAGAGATAGCATGGTAGGACATTTGCCTTGTATGCAGAAGGATGGTGGTTCGAATCCTGGCATCTCATATGGTCCCCCGAGCCTGCCAGGAGCAATTTCTGAGCACAGAGCCAAGAGTAACCCCTGAGTGCTGCCAGTGTGACCCAAACACCAAAAAAAAAAAAAAAATGCCCTGAGCCTTCATGGAGGCTTCATTACTTAAGCATGCCTGATTAACTCATCAGTCAGTGGTGACTGAATTATCTATCTAGCCCTCTCTTCTATCTATCTAGCCAGGCATGGTGGGTCTTGGCCTGTGCTGAGTATTAGTTTCTCTGGAAACCAGTTCTCCTATTCCCATTTCCCTCCAAAGTTACCTTCCTGGGCAAGATACCTTTTATACTCTTTTTGTTTTGTTTTGTTTTTGTTTAGGGGCCATACCTGGTGGCACTCAGGGGTTACTCCTGGCTCTGAGCTCAGAAATTATTCCTGGCAGGCTCAGGGGTCCATATGAAATGGTGGGGAAGGAACCTGGGTTGGCCATGTGCAAGGCACATTCCCTACATGCTGTGCTATCCCTTGGGCCTAACAGTTTCTTTTTTTCTTTGTTTTATTTTGGGGGCACACCCAGAAATGCTCAGGGTTTACTCCTGGCTCTGCACTCAGGAATTACGCCTAGCCATGCTCAAGGGGCTATCTGGGGTGCTGGGGATTGAACCCAGGTCAGCCGCTTATATATTTGGCAGATGAGCAGGCTCAGAGGCAATGAAAGAATTCACGGAAAGTATAGTACAGACAAAAGGGTTAATGACAAAATCTCCTTTGAGGACTGTTGTGACAGATCTTTACTTAGATGCACAACAGATCCTACATCTGGGGTTATGTGCCATCTTGGGTATCTACCCCTCGCCCTACAGGGCAGCACTAGGTACAAACTCAGAAGAGTTTGTACAATTGGGTTTGGAACAGTCTACTTTGGGAGGGGGCATTCCTAGAGGTACTCAGGTTTTACTTTTGACTCTGTGCTAAGGGATCATAGGGATCTTGGTAGAGTTCAGGGATTAATATGTGGTGCCAGGGATCAAACCAGGGTCAGCAAAAAAAAAAAAGTGCCTTATCCACACTGGACTATCTCTCAGCCCCAGATAAGACTTTAAACAAACAAAAAGCCATCACTACATTATTATGTATTCCTGGGTTTCTTCAGACCACCAATTTGTATTTAAAAGTACCTGATTAACTCAAATGTATTTTCTTTGCCATTTTATATACTCTAGATGGGACAAATAAGCAAGTTCTTTAGTCATTTGGTCTATTTCAAATCTTC
Organism: Suncus etruscus; assembly: GCF_024139225.1. NCBI lineage: Eukaryota > Metazoa > Chordata > Mammalia > Eulipotyphla > Soricidae > Suncus > Suncus etruscus. Next base: position 23,159,420 of record NC_064864.1, read on the forward strand.
ATTCATTTGTTCCTTCATTCCTACCTTCCTTTCCCCCCTTTTTCCTCCCTTCTTCCTTTCCTATACCTTCCTTCCACCCCCATTCCCTCCTTCTCCCTCATTCCCTTCTTCCTCCCGTCCTTCCTTCTTTCTGTCCTTTCCCTCCTTCCTTTCCTTTACCTTCTTCCCTCCATCCCATTCCTCCTCCCACTCTCCGTCCCTCCCTTCCTTCCATCCTTTCCCTCCCTCTTTCCTTCCTTTTCCCTCCCTCCCTTTCTTTCCTTCCCTCTTTCCTTCCCTCCTTTCTTCCCTTTGTCTTCCTTCTTCCCTTCTTCCCTCCCTCCCTCCTTCCTTCCCTTTACCTTTTTTCTTCCCTTTCTCCATCCCTCCCTTCCTTAGGTCTTTTCATCTGCAACATCCTCCATGCCCCCACATCTATCTTGACATTTTTGTGCTGGAAGTAAATAGACCCTTTATCTTGTGAAGTTTCCCACAGTGTGAAGATCGCAGACTGCATTCTCAGTATTATGTAATTGTTTTGCTGTTTCTGTAATTTGGTCCTTGTGTTACAGATCATGTGGTGGAATTTGGTCATTATACTACTCAAGGGGAAACTGCAAAGGAAACGGAGATAAGCTAATTCTGGCTCTGACAAGGGTTTCTGTTCTGTGTGTTCTAACACAAACAGTTATGAGAGCTGGTCAGAGAAGCTTCTGGTTTTCACCTGCAGGTGCCTTGCTTTAAAGCCCAGCAATCAGTAAGAATCCTGCCCCTCAGACTCCCTGCTGAGAATACAGAAAAGCTTCACTGCCTCTGGCACATATCCAGTGTGAATTCATATGCATGCCTTATTTCTGGGTCAGAGAGCTAGTACATTTGCCTTGCATGTGGCCACATGGGTTCAATCCCCAACACTCCATATGATCCCCCAAGCCTGCCAAGAGTGATCCCTGAATGCAAAGTCAAGAGTAAGCCCTGAGCACAGTTGGAGGTGGCCCCCAAGGCAAACCAAACCCAACATCAACTTTCCACCTCTGAGTGTGATTCCTAGTATTACTATTAGGAGCAAATCAGTGAGAGGGAACACTGGATCTAGCTGGGCATGTTGGTATGGTCCACTTTTTTTTTTTTTTTTTCAGTCACGTTCCTTTCTCTCTCTGCATCTGCTGTTCAAGGACACAAAGCTCAGCCTTTCCTTTTGAGATGATAAGTGCAAAACAGAGCTGTATGATTAGGGCTAGATGTGGGGTTCTGAACACAGACCCAATTCTTGGGATGAACCTCCCCCAGGTTTCCCCTTAAAGGGAAAATTTTGGATCAAGGTCTCCTTCCTGTTCCCAGCTGGCCTTGGGGTTTTGCTAAGATTCAGACTTGGCTGTTTGCCAGAATCCTTCAGAGGCCCAGGGCCAACAAAGAATGAGAAAAACAACTGGGGGGACTTAGGATACAAAATGTTTTGTCTTGGCAAAGCAGCAGCTCATTCTGTGCTTTTAACTGCCTAGCACTCACACATTTCTAGCATCTGGACATCTAAAAGTATGCTCCCTCTGAGGAGCTTGGAAGAATATGGCCCAGGCCTCCTTCCAGGGCCCTGGAAGTCCCAGCAGCCTTGACAAGCACATGGCTATCTTGGCCTTAGATCTCCTCATTTTCCTCTCCCCACACCTGAACAGTCTATGCGTGGGCATTTTGGCTGCTGCCATCTTGACTTCCCTCTTGTTACTTCTGTGGGTTCTGATTCACTCATAAAACATATCTGGCATCAGAGATTTTTTTTTTCCTTCAGTTTTTTTGTTTTTGTTTTTGAGCCACACCCGGCAGCGCTCAGGGGTTACTCCTGGCTATCTGCTCAGAAATAGCTCCTGGCAGGCATGGGGGACCATATGGGACACCGTGATTCGAACCAACCACCTTAGGTCCTGGGTAGGCTGCTTACAAGGCAAACGCTCCCTGTGCTATCTCTCTGGCAGTCAGAGTGACTTTTTTAAGCTTTAAGGTAGAACTTCTAACCTGTTTGCTCACAGATTAGGTATGAGGATTAGGCCCATGGCCTCCTGCTGCGAGGGCCTTCACTCTGCTGTTTCCCCTTCACCCAATCTTTACCTTTCTGCCAGCCATACTCAACAGAAGCAGAAGTCTCATGCTCCAATCTCAGGGGATTGGGGAGACACGGATCTGGAAGCAAATGCCAACACAGGAAATAAAGCACATATGGTTAAGGAGATAATGTAGGTTAGGAAATTCCACTGCAAGCTTTCCACTCCTAACACTAAGGCCAGCAAGTAGATATCTCAATCGTGGAAGACCGAAAAACCAAGCAGTGTCTCCCAGCGACCTCGGGTCTTTATTGGGAAGCAAAAGACCACAACCTAGGATGTATGGTAGGGTAAGAGACTAATCCAAAAGGTGCTTCAAGCTCACCTCAAAAATTGGTGAATGCAGTTAGAGAAACAACTACACTAACAACTATCATGATAATGGTAGTGAGTGAGAGAAATAAAATGCCTATCTCGAAGACAGGCAGGGTGTGGGGGAGGAGGGAGATGGAGGTATTGGTGGTGGGAAGGTTGCATTGGTGAAGGAGGGTGTTCTTTTTTATAACTCAAACGCAAGTACAAACATGTTTGTAATCATGGTGCTTAAATAAAGATATTTTTTAAAAACAACAACAGCAAAGGTGCTTCAACCCAAAGGTGCTTCCATCCAATGAGTGATAAGTTCCAGCAGAGAAGAATTATCCTGAATAGAATGACAGGTTATTCCAACTCACCCACTCTTTTTTCTCCAAGTTAAACTTATTTCCTCTTACCTCTGTATTTCTGAACATATTTCCTGAACTGTTCTTCCTGCCATTTCACATTACCCGACAGCTGCATTCTCATTCCACCCCACTCTCACCACCTAGTTGACCGATGGCCTTTCCTACAACCCTTTGGGCTCATCCTTCCCAGAAGAATGTCAAAGAATATCAGTGCCCAGAATGTAGTTCCGGGCTCCATCTACATGGAGGAGTCTCTGCAGCGGCCTTGGGAAAGGTAAAACGAGTCCCTGACCTGCCCTTTCTGCAGTGTGGCGATCCTCTGTTACCTATGCCGCAAGTACAGTGCACCCTCTCACTGGTACCCTCCAGATCTGCACACCCGTGCCCGTGTGGACGAATTCATGTCCTGGCAGCACACAGGCATTCAGACACCCATGACTGAGATGCTCTGGATCAAGGTAAGTGGGCAGCTGGTGAGCTCAGAGTTCAGCCTTATTTCCATGTTTCCTTCTCTTGTCCTCCTCACCCCAACTGCTGGGAGTATGGAATGAGTGAGCAATGCTCATGCTGGGAATGAGCAAGCTTTGAAAAGACAAGAGGAGCTGTGTCCAGGAGTGACCAGTAGTGCTCAGGGAAGGAAAGAACTAAAGAACTTTCCTTCTGAATGGAAAAATTTCCAACAGCCCAAGTCTGCAGAGGACAGCCAGCCAGCACTTGTCCTTTTACTTCTGATTCTACTTTATGTCTTTGACAGACATTACCAATCAATTGAAGGATCCTTTTCTTCTTGGATCTTTTTTTTTTTTTTTTTTTTGACCATACCCAGTGGTGTTTGGAAGTTATTTGCAGTTCAGTGCTGTGGGATGGGGGTAGCACTCCTAAAAGTGTTTGTGGGGGCGATATAGTGTTGGGGATTGAACCTGGGACTATTGAATGTTAAAAAAGTGTTCTGGCCTATTGAGCTATCTGCCTACCCCTCAAAATATTTAAGAAAACTCCTGGAAAATTCTGTAATCAGAGCTGATAATATACACCTTTATAGCTGATATACATCTTTATAGAGTTCAAGAGTCCTCTAGCAGATCAGGATGCTGAGGCCTAGAAGGTTAGAGAGGACAGAGGTACAGCTTCATCCTGTCTCCTTTCACCCCACCCTGGTCAGCTGCTGATCCCGATGATCACAGGCAAGGAAGCTTCCGAGTCCAAGGTAGATGAGATCACATCAGAAGCAAAGAACTGTATGCGTCAATTCGAGGAGAAGTTTCTGAACAACAAAACATTTGTCACCGGGGAGAATATATCACTGGCTGACCTGGTGGCCCTAGAAGGAATGATGCAGGTGTGGATGTGTGCATGGCAAGGCAGAGGGGTGCAGGTGTGTGTGGAATTTGCAGGAGTATGGGGTGTCAGGGAGTGTTAAATGTGGGGAGTGGTTGTAGGTGTGGAGGGTGGCAAGTTGTGGTGTGAGGTGTGGAGATGTGGATTGTGGGAGATCTATGTGTAGAATGTAGGGTGTGGAATGTACAAGGGTGGGGGTTGTTGAGATGGGCACCAGGATAAGTGGGGTGTGGTGGGAGGATGAGAGTGTAGGGGGTGGAGGTGGCAGATGGGCAGAGGCAGAGGTGGCCTCCTTTGTGATGGGGTCATAGTTTGAGGTGGTGGCAGAGGAGAAATAGGTACAGTGAAAGCTGAATGTAGGTGTCAGGATTCCCTGTGGGATGACAGAAAATGTTAGGCTTTGAGCCAGGAAGGTTCTTGATCATCATCTTGATCATCTCATCAGTGGTAAGGGCTGAGGGTGAACTGGAATAGTAAGGAGAACCCCACTTTTTTGGGGGAAAGGAACATAAAATCCCCCCTTTCTAAATATCTCTATTTAGGCACCATGGTTACAAATATGTTTGTAGTTGGGTTTCAGTCATAAAAAAGAACACCCTGACTGAAACCCAACTACAATCATATTTGTAATCAAGGTATTTAAATAAAGATATTATAGGAAAAAAAGAACACCCCAGGTTCACCAGTGCAACCTTCCCACCACTAATGTTCCCCATCCCCCTCCTTCCCCACCCCTTACCTGTCTTCAAGACAGGCATTCTATTTCTCTCACTCACTGCCATTGTCATGATAGTTGTTGGTGTAGTTATTTCTCTAAATGCACTTGCCAGTCTTTGTGGTAAGCTTCATTTTGTGGGCTGGTCCTTCCAAACTTCATCTCAATTGTCTCTGGGTATTATTACCATACTGTCTTTTATTTTTTAAATCCCACAGATGAGTGAGTCTAATCTGTGTCTATCTCTCTCCCTCTGACTCATTTCACTCAGCATAATAGTTTCCATGTCCGTCCTTGTATAGGAAAATTTAATGACTTCATTTTCCTGACAGCTGCATAGTATTCCATTGTATATATGTACCACAGTTTCGTTAGCCACTCAATAGTTGTTGGGCATCTGGATTGTTTCCATATGGGAGCTCAAATTCCAGTTTTTTTGAAGTTTACCAGAAAGGCTGGACTAGATTGTATTCCCACCAGCAGAGAATGAGAGTTCCTTTCTCCTCACATCCCCGCCAGCACTGATTGTTCACTGTTTTGATTTGCATCTCCCTGATGATTAATGATGTAGAACATTTTTTCATGTGCCCTTTAGCCATCTGTATTTCTTTTTTTTTTTTTTTTTTTTTTTTTTTTTTTTTTTTTTTTTTTTGTTTTTGTTTTTGTTTTTGGGTCACACCCGGCAGCACTCAGGGGTTACTCCTGGCTTCATGCTCAGAAATCGCTCCTGGCTGACTTGGGGGACCATATGGGACGCCGGGATTCGAACCAATGACCTTCTGCATGAAAGGCAAATGCCTTACCCTCCATGCTATCTCTCCGGCCCCAATCTGTATTTCTTCTTTGAGGAATTATCTATTTCTTCTCCACATTTTTTGATGGAATTAGAAGTTTTTTCTTGTTAAGTTCTGTCACTGCCTTGTATATTTTGATATCAATCCCTCATCTGATGGGTCAATGCCCATGGGTGAATAGTTTCTCCCATTCTGTAGGTGGCCTTTGTATCCTAGTCATTGTTTCCTTTGAGATGCAGAAACTTCTCAGTTTAATGTAGTCCCATTTGTTTATCTCTGCTTCCACTTATTTGGACAGTGGTGTTTCCTCCTTGAAGATGCCATTAGCTTCAATGTCGTGTGTTCCATTGGTCTGATGGTCTGTCTTTATTCCAGTACCATGCTGATTAAATTATTATTGCTTTAGGGGCCGGAGAGATAGCATGGAGGTAAGGCGTTTGCCTTTCATGCAGGAGGTCATCGGTTCGAATCCCGGCGCCCCATATGGTCCCCTGTGCCTGCCAGGAGCAATTTCTGAGCCTGGAGCCAGGAATAACCCCTGAGCACTGCCAGGTGTGACCCAAAAACCAAAAAAAAAAAAAAAAAAAAAAAAATTATTATTGCTTTGTAGTACAATTTAAAATCAGGGAAAATGATGCTTTCTATCTTCTTTTTCCTAAGGAGAACACCACTTCTTTAAAATTTTATATGGTATTGATTTATTATGAGATACATGGTTATACAGTTGTTTATGGTTGAGTTTCAGTCAAACAATGTTCCAACACCCATTCCTTCACCAGTATACATTTCCAGGCACCAATGTTCCCAGTTTTTCTCCTACCCCAGCTTGCCCCTGTGGACTGTGACACTCTGTATGACACTATTCTGTCTTTCCACCCTCTTTCTCTTTTCTCCCTTTCTTCCTTTAGTCACTGTAGTTTTCAAGATTGTTACTGAAGGTTATGATATGTATCACTTTATTTTTTTAGCACCTGTCAGAGTGATCATGTCAAACTATTTTGCTATAGTGATACCTCCTCTGTCCTAACTACACTCCTCCATCTTTGTGGCAAGCTTCTTATTATGAGCCAATCCTCTTGGCTCTCATTTCTATTATCTTTAGGTACTAGCCCCATACTGTGTTTATTTTATATCCTGAAAAATGAGTGTGATCATTCTATATCTACCCCTCTCACTCTGACTCATTTCACTCAGCATGATACTCTCCATAAATATATATATATATGTGTGTGTGTATGTATGTATGTATAAACCAGTCTCATGACTTCATGTTTCTAACAGCTGAATAGTATTTCATTGTGTAGCTGTACCATAGTTTCTTTATCCAGTCATTTGTTCTCAGGCACCTGGGTTGGACAGTTGGCTACTGTAAATAGTGCTGCCATGAACATAGGAGTGCATTGTGCATTGTGTTTTTTGATACCTCTAGTCTATATTCTTGGGAGCTGTAATGCTGAGTTGAATGGATGCTTAGTTTCTAGACTTTTTTTTGTGTGTGTGGGGGGGTCACACCCAGCAGCGCTCAGGGGTTACTCCTGGCTCTCTGTTCAGAAATCGCCCCTGGCAGGCACAGGGGACCATATAGGATGCCAGGATTCAAACCACCGTCCTTCTGCATAAAAGGCAAACACCTTACTTCCATGCTATTTCTCCAGTCCCTAGACTTTTTTTTTTTTTTTGAGGAATGTTCATATTGTTTTTACAAGAAGGCTGGACCAGTCAATACTCCCAGTAACAGTCAATGAGAGTCTTTTCTTCTCCACAACTGTACCAACAATGATTCTATTTTTTTTTAATGTGTGCCAGTCTCTGTGGTGTGAGATGATATTATTGTTTTGATTTAAATTTCCCTGATAATTAATGATGTGGAGCATTTATTCATGTGCATTTTGGTCATTTATATTTCTTCTTTGAGGAAGTTTTTGTTTATCTCTTCCATTTTTAGATGAGATTGTTTTTGTTTTTTTGTTTTGTTTTTTGGGCCACATCTGGTGACACTCAGGTGTTACTCCTGGCTATGTGCTCAGAAATCACTCCTGGCTATGTGCTCAGAAATCGCTCCTGGCTTGGGGAATGAAATGTGATGCTGGGGGATTGCTTGCTCCACCACACCAGCCCCGGGATTGTATTTTTTTCCTTAAGTTCTCTCACTCAGTACTTTGTATATCTTGTCATATATAACTCTTCGTCAGGTGGATGTTGAGTAAATAATCTCTTTCATTCAATGGGCGATCTTGGTATTCTGGTCATTGTTTTCTTTGAGGTGTAGACACTTCTTACTTTAATATAATTCCATCTGTTTATCTTTTTTTTTTTTTTTTTTTTTTGGTTTTTGGGCCACACCCGGTGACGCTCAGGGGTTACTCCTGGCTATGCGCTCAGAAGTCGCTCCTGGCTTGGGGGACCATATGGGACGCCGGGGGATCGAACCGCGGTCCGTCTCCTAGGCTAGCGCAGGTAAGGCAGGCACCTTACCTCGAGCGCCACCGCCCGGCCCTCATCTGTTTATCTTTGCTTCCACTTGTTTTGTCCTTGAAGATGCCCTTAGCTTCAATGTCATATAGAGTTCTGCCTATGTTTTCCTCTACATACTTTTTAGATTTGGGTCTGATAGCAAGGTTTTAAATTCACTTTTTTAAATAATATTTTTATTTAATCATCTTGATTACAGACATAATTGTAATTGGGTATCAGTTATATAAAGAACACCCCCTTCACCAGTACAACATTCCCACAATTAAATTCAGTTTGATTTGACTTTTATGCCTGGTGTTAGAAAGAGAGGTGAGTTACTTTTCTTTTCTTTTTCTTTTGCCTTTTTTTCTTTCTTTCTTTCTTTCTTTCTTTCTTTCTTTGTTCTTTCTTTCTTTCTTTCTTTCTTTCTTTCTTTCTTTCTTTCTTTCTTTTTTTTTTTGGCATGTGGCTAACTAGTTTTCCCAATACCACTTGTTGTAGAGATTTTTCTTGCTCCACTTTATATTTTTTGCTCCTTTATTGAAGATTGATTTAAACCCTATTTCTTTATTAATGATCAGGGCTCCACATTCTGCTTCCTCACACTAATTCCCTAGAAGTATCTGGAGGCTTACAAAAGACCCTTCTAGCTTTCATTCCTCTTACCCAAAACTCTAGACAGAGGGCTATACAGAATAGTTTTCCTGGCTTTGGAGCTAAGAGGTCACCACTGTGTGCTTGAGCATACCTGAGCCATTTGAGGTTTTTACATAGAGGGAGGGTGGGGGAGACACGCCAGTGGTGCTCAGAGGTTACTCAACTCTGTGCTCAGAGCTTGCTCCTGACATGTAGGATGACATTAGGAGACCATGTAGGATGCCAGGGATCAAACCTGGGTCAGACCCAGGTCAGACCTGGGCGGCTGAGTGCAAAGCAAATGCCCTACCCACTGTGCTATTGCTCCAGCCCCAAGAGTGGTCAACTCTGAGCTAGCTAATGTGTAGGAGAACCCATTTATTTATGTTAAAAATCTGTTTTTCGGGGACAGAGGGCTAGTGCAGCAGTAGGACGTTTGCCTTGCATGCGGCTGACCCAGGACAAACCTCGGTTCGATCCCTGGCATTCCATATGGTCTCTCGAGCCAGGAATAATTTCTGAGTGCATAACCAGGAGTAAACCCTGAGCATCACCGGGTGTAGCCCAAAAAAACAAAACAAAACAAAAGAATCTTTTTTTCCCTTTTGCTTGCTTTTGGACTATACCTAGTGGTACTTCAGGCATACTCTCTGTGCTTGACAATTTCTTCTGATAATTTTAGGGGAATAATATATTGCTGGGAAGCAAACGTGGTTATCCTGCATGTAACATATGTGCTCAACCCTTTGACATAACTCTTTGGCCCAGGATGATCAATTTATACCCTGACCAGTGTCTTGAGAAAGACATAATTTCTGGCCAGTATAAGAAGAGGCCATGAGGCATAGAGTTAGTACTGGGGTCAAGATACTTCTCTCAGGCCTGGAGAGATAGCACAGTGGCGTTTGCCTTGCAAGCAGCCAATCCAGAACCAAAGGTGATTGGTTCAAATCCCAGTGTCCCACATGGTCCCCTGTGCCTGCCAGGAGCTATTTCTGAGCAGACAGCCAGGAGTAACCCCTGAGCACCGCTGGGTGTGACCCAAAAACCAAAAAAAAAAAAAAAAAAGATACTTCTCTCTCAGACCCCAGTTTGAATCCCTGGCACCATATATAGTTTTCCAAGGACCACCACAGGTTACTCTGGAGCACAGTCAGAACTAGCCCTAAGATCTGCCAGGTGTGCCCCCCCCCCAAAATGATCACTTTGAGATCAGGTCAGTGTGTAGCAGGTATTTGTACCAGGGGAATAGCCTGGTTTTCCTGTACAATGCAATGTGGAAAATGTTCATGCTCCCTCTCCAGGATTTACATTTTTATCTATCTCATCCACTTTTGAGTCCTCTGAACATCTTGGGGTATACCTCTTTTTGACTACCTTCTATTTCAGTAATTGCATTTGGTCATGAAGAGAGATTCAATGTGGGCATGGGGCTAGTGAGAACTTGTTATTAAAAAAATATATATAGGGGCCCAGAGAGATAGCACAGTGGCGTTTGCCTTGCAAGCAGCCGATCCAGGACCAAAGGTGGTTGGTTCGAATCCCGGTGTCCCATATGGTCCCCCGTGCCTGCCAGGAGCTGTTTCTGAGCAGACGGCCAGGAATAACCCCAGAGCAACGCCGGGTGTGGCCCAAAAACCAAATATATATATAAAGAAGAAAAGTTAATAATTCTAAACATTAAAATAGTTTAGTACAGAAAAAAAAAGACAGAGAACTTGTACTCCCAACTCTGACCTAGAGACAAAAGGTTTCCCTGGAAGAAGGGAAGTCCCAGGTTAGAAAAGTGGTAACTGCCTGGGCCATGGGGAATCTCAGAGAGAAATTTGGAAGTCGATAAGTGTTAAAACTCTGGGAGTATTCTGCATTTTATAGACCTATCCCACATCTATGATATAGTCTGTGATTCCCTCGCAGTCTTGGGGTCTTGGGGGTCAGAACAACCACTTAAGGAACCTCATGGGGAGAGAGACCTTGTGGTGTAAGAGGCCATCCAGGTTTCCTGGATGATCACTTCTTCCTCTTTGTCTCTTTACAGCCCATGGTTCTCAACTATGACCTTTTCAGTGACAGCCCCAAGCTGGCTGAATGGCGAGCACGGGTAGAGGCCTTCATTGGCTCTGGCCTCTTCATGGAGGCCCATGATCGGTTAATGAAGTTGGGAGAATGGGATTGTTCAACGTTGGATCCAACAGTCAGGGATAGAATCAGTGAGCTCCTAGAGAAGTACCAGTAAAAGCAAACCAAGCTGTAGGGTCAGGTTGGCTCAGCCCTCATCTTAGGGAAGATGCTGAAAAAACTCTCATTCTTTCCCTAATAAAGAAATGGAACAACCTCTGGCTGCCAAGCGATTGGTGTGAGTCTAAGTCCTGATGCAGGAGAGGGGCTGGAGTGTTAGTGGGTGGTGGTTGTGGGTCCTCTTAAAAAGAATTTCTTTTTTTTTCCAAAATAATTTCTTTCGGGGTGCCGAAGAGATAGCGTGGAGGTAGGGTATTTGCCTTGCATGAAGAAAGACAGTGGTTCAATCCCGGCATCCTATATGGTCCACAAGCCTGCCAGGAACGATTTCTAAGCATAGAGCCAGGAGTAACCCCTGAGCACAGCTGGGTGTGACCCCCCCAAAAAAAAAAAAACAAAAAAAAGAATTTTTGGGGGGGGCACACCAGGTGACTCTCAGGGGTTACTCCTGGCTATGCGCTCAGAAATTGCTCCTGGCTTGGGGAACCATATGGGACACCAAGGGATCGAACCTTGGTCCATCCTAGGTTAGCATATACAAGGCAAATGCCTTACAGCTTGCACCACCACTCCAGCCCCAACATTTTATTTTTTTTTTTTTTGATAACAGTTGTGGTTTTATTCTGTCCAATGCATCAATAAATGAACTTTACACCCGAGCCTGCGTGTGACCGGATTCACCCAGCCCCAGGCTGCCACCCCGCTCCCCCATCCCGGCCTCACAGAAGAGGGGTGAGTGTCTGTCACCAGCCTTCTAGACTCTACCACATAGGTCACCGGAGGAAAGAAAGAGCGAAAGGAGCACCATGCCCAGCCTCCACCTGGACAGCAGGCTCAACTCTACACTGATCTAAAGAAACACAGCTACTTGCTGAAAACCTGAAAACCACCACAGCAAAGGTTGAAGTCCACCCTCCATGACTGCTGGCCCATATGGGTAGCAGGAGGCCGCTCTGGGGTGAGCAGACAGTGTGCTTCTGCCCCCTGGTGGTGGGGGGAGGCAGTGTCCCCGCCGCAATAGCACCTTGAAAGGGGAAGAAGGAAGATAAGGGCAGAGCCAGCCAAAAGCGGTTGGTGTGTGGAACGGCACAGAAGGGGAGGCCCTGAAAGATCATCTCAGCGACTCCCATCACTTTACAGATGAGAAAACTGAATCCGAAAGAGGGCGAGGGCCTGGCGGGGGCCCAGAGTCACATATGACTCAGCACAGTCGGCAAACGAAGAGGCCCACGAGTGGCTACCTGAGCAGGAAGGGGAAGAGCTGAGAGAGCAAGCAGCATCCAAGCTGACTCCTCTGAGTCCTGCCACAGTCCTGGCACGTGAACACCATCCTGGGGCACCCTGCTTCAGGTTAGGGTTCGAATGTGTCACAAACAAGAAGCTCAGAGTGGGACCCTTGAGGGTAGAGCTGACCCCCCTCCAATAACCCCTTCAGAAGTCACCTGGGAACAGAGGGGGTGGAAGTGGGGTGACCTGCAGTTCCCAGAGCTGGGAAGAAGCAAAGGTGGCCAGGAATAACCCGGCTGCCTGCCCCAGTGGGAGCACCACCCCATAGTTGATGACAGCCCAACTGTTAGCTCTGCCCTCTCTTGGAAACGCCACTGTGCTATCTCTCCGGGCCCTACTTTATCATATTTTACAAATTAATTATATTATAGAGTGCTTATCTGGGTCTGACCTATCTCATATAGCTTAATGCCCACAAGGCTCACTTCAGTGTTATAAATGGCAGGGTTTCCTTTTAAGATGGAATAGTATTCTATTTACATGAGACAAATATTGGGGCCAGAGAGATAGCACAACAGTAGGGTGTTTACCTTGTATGCGGCCAACCTGAGTGGGGCCTGGTTTTATTCCCAGCACCCATATGGTCCCCCCGCCTGCCAGGAGATGATTTCTGAGTGCAGAGCCAGGAGTGACCCCTGACCACTGTCGGATGTGGCCCAAAATCCAATCAGTCAATATAAATAAAGTTAAAAAAATAGAAACATATATGAGACAAATATTGTGGATTCACTTATTTATCCATTCATTTGTTGAGGAAGTTTAGATTGCTTCCATATATTGGCAATCAAGAATAATGCTGCAACCAACACAGAGATACAAACTATTGTTATGACACTGTGTTTTCATTTCTTTTGGGTCTATGGTAGGCAGCGAGAGTGCCGTATCTCTTTTCATCATTTAAAAACGAAGAAACTGGGGCCATAATGATAGTACAGAGGTTAAGGTGCTTGCTTTACATGTGGGTGACCCAGATTTAATTCTTGGCATCCTTTTTGGTCCTCAGAGCTCCTCTACAAGTGATTCCTGAGGGCAGAGCCACCAAGTGTGATCAAAACAAAACAAAACAAAAACACACAAATTAAAAAAGGAGAACGGAAGTCCCACCCGGGAAATGAACCCAGGCACCAACCAAGGCTCATGCCCTAAACTGGCAGGAGCAGGAAGACCAAGATCTGTCAAATTTCAGGGGACTATGGGAAGGAAAGTGAGTGACCACAAAACATGGAATATTAACCAAAGACTTCACCATTTGCAAGCATCAAGATCTTTGGCTTTGGGCCCGGAGAGATAGCACAGCGGCGTTTGCCTTGCAAGCAGCCGATCCAGGACCAAAGGTGGTTGGTTCAAATCCCGGTGTCCCATACGGTCCCCCGTGCCTGCTAGGAGCTATTTCTGAGCAGACAGCCAGGAGTAACCCCTGAGCAATGCCGGGTGTGGCCCTAAAACCAAAAAAAAAAAAAAAAAAAAAAGATCTTTGGCTTTGGGGACTAAAGGAATTGGTCCTAATGTCAGACAGTTTGGGTTGCAATCACTGCCTGCCCCAATTTCCTTATCTATAAAATGGCAAAGATGAGAGATTCTGAACCAGGTTAGTGTCTGATGGGTACATGAATACTGAGTTGAAGAATTAGAGATAAGTGAAAATCGGTCACAAAAAGACTGGGAATGCTGGCCATCGGGAGAGGATGGCCCATTTACCCCCACTCCAGCCCCACTCCAACCCCTGCACCAATTTTGGGAACCCTGAGACACGCCCAGGGCCTCACCACCGATTGGCTGGACCTGCCTGGGCTGCCCAATGGGAAGCGGTGGGTATGGCCTCCTGGTCCGGGTCTAAAGCTCCCAGCTCCGGAGTTTGTCCCAATCTCCCAATCGCCTCCAACATGGGTCTCGAGCTCTACCTGGACCTGCTGTCCGAACCCTGTCGCGCTGTCTACATCTTCGCCAAGAAGAACGACATCCCCTTCGAGCTGCGCCCCGTGGACCTGCTCAAAGGTGGGACGGGGAGAGTTGAGGCCAACAGAGAGGTTTAGAAGAAACTGGGAGACCGAACAGTGCAGGGAACTTCTATTCGCGCAGTCTCCTTCCTAGGACTATTGCAGGAAAGACCGACCCACTAGGTAATCCGAGATTCAAGGAACCCAGCTTTCATGCCACTCACCCAACTCTGCTCAAAACAAAACAAATAAAAAAACACAAAGCGACCAGACTCCCCTGAAACCGAATGAAGAAAGGAGCCACCTAGTGAAAGGGTTGAGGGTGCACTGAGCTAGCAACTAGAAAAAAAGTTGGGAGGAAGGGAAAGGGAAAGGAGGATACTATTCTGTGGGTACAGTTCGGTTCCTCCTCTTTTTAAGTCCCTGATAGCTGGACACTCCCTGGCACAGACTCTGCCCCCTTCCCTTCTAATTCTTCTCCCTGCACACCCCAGTAAACACTGGAGACCTCCTCTCAGGCCTGCTCTCTCAGTTCCCTTCTGAACTTTGCATCTTTCTATCCTGGGTTATCTTTGAAAAAGGGGCGGGATGGGGTTGTGTGTTTCTCAGTCAGGCACCCCCAGGCTCTAGAATAGAGTGGCCTGGATCTAGGGACAGAAGAACCCATGTGGTAGAGCGTGGCTTCTTTCTTTCATTGGCACCTTCTTCTTTTGTTTTCTTTGCCGGGTCTAGTTTCTCTCTCCAGGTCGCCTCTGGGGCCACTCACAGTCCTGCCCAGGGTTTGCCTCTGCAGAGAGTGAGACGCAGGGGTGCTCCCGACCAGCTAGTAAGCATAAGGGGTTGGTGGAGGTGTGTCTGACCAGAAGAGGATCAGAGGGTGTTTCTAGATAGGGAATACTCTGAAAGGAGAAAACATGTGGATGCCAGGGGATTGGCTGAGGCTAGGTAGTAGTGTATGCTTCTGAGGAATTTTCGTTAATTCTTGGGTCACGGTGAGCCAGGGAAAGACTCTGAGCAGGGCAATGCTCAGATCACTGATGTGATCTACAGGCTATTCAGAAACTTGTCTATGGCTTCATCTGCAGGAGCAGAAACTACTCATATTTGCAAAGGTTAGGATCTCTGGGGGACAATGGACTGGAGTTTTAGGGGGATGGTGTGTGTGTGGACAGGATAAAAATAGCAAAAATTCATGCTTCAGGAAAGCCAAAAAGGAGGGCCACTCTCCCCAATGCTAGTAGAAGTTGGTTACAAGGCAAGAGCTGCTCTGTACAGTGTCTCCACCTTTGAGCTCACAAAAAAAAAAAAGGGCACTCAGTCATAGATCGCTGTTGAGATACCTTGTCTCTGCAATGAACACACCTTGAATGTAAATCCAGGTTGCTAGGGATGGCAGGAGTGGTGGATAGAAAGTCAGAGGACAACAGCACCCTAACTGGAAGATTCTAAGCTCTAGGAAAGAGATATGTACAGGGCCCGGAGAGATAGCACAGTGGTGTTTGCCTTGCGAACAGCCGATCCAGGACCAAAGGTGGTTGGTTCGAATCCCGGTGTCCCATATGGTCCCCCGTGCCTGCCAGGAGCTGTTTCTGAGCAGACAGCCAGGAGTAACCCCTGAGCACCGGCCGGGTGTGGCCCCCCCCCCAAAAAAAAAAAGATATGTACAGGCCAGGGGAAGGTTTTCCATAAGGACTGGCAAAACTGCCAAGTTCTATTTTGCACCAGCTGACAGGGAAACTTCCTCTCTTCTCACAGTGCTCCCTACTAGCTTTTGCTATGCAGAAGAATAGTTAGGACCAGGAGAAGTGGAGAAATTGGGGTCTGGGCCATGCAAGGAATGGACACAGACTAAATAAGGGTCAATGCTTTCCTCCACAACCCACCATCCTCTGCAGGCCAGCACCTCAGCGATGCCTTTGCCCAGGTGAATCCCATGAAGAAGGTGCCTGCTCTGAAGGATGGGGACTTCACCTTATCTGAGAGGTAATGGGGTCCTGGGGTTGCTATCACACCTCACTGGACCTTGTCCTTGTCCTACCCCTTGTTTGGGTTAATTTTAACCTTTTCCTGACCCCCTGTTTTTTGGAAGATAGTTTGGGCCACACCCAGGTGTGCTTAAGGCCTTACTCTTGGCTCTTTGCTAAAGGGGTCACTCCTGGTTATACTCAGAGGACCATATATTGTACTAGGGATTGAACCAGAATCTGCCACTTGCAAAGAAACACTTTAAGCCTAGAACTTCTTTCTGGCTCCCTGTTTTATTTTATTTTATTTTATTCTATTTTATGTCTTTAGGTGTTGGGGATCAAACCCAGGTCTCTTGCATGTAAGATAAGTGCTTTACTAATCAACCACATAAGTTTTGTAGACAGTAAACTGAGATTCTCAAAGGTGAAGGAAAGGGTCCCCACAGTCAGGGCCAGAACCGAGCTGACAAGCATGATGAGAAAAGCAAGCAGATCTTTTACTTCTGGTCCAGTACTATGGTTATTGGTGTGAGTACCTTGGTGCAGAGGTAAAGGACAGAATCAACCACTCCATTCTGCCCCATAATGGCAACCCTGTGGTCAAACATTTGTTGCAGTGTCCCCAGGTGTCTGGGCTACTCCTTGGCTCCACTTTGAGCTAGAGTGACTCTAGCTGGTCCTCACAAGAACAGCAGTTCCCATGATGTGGAAACACAAAGGCAAATAGAATGATCAAAACTTAGATCAACAAGGAGAGATAGCACAGCGGCGTTTGCCTTGCAAGCAGCCGATCCAGGACCTAAGGTGGTTGGTTCGAATCCCGGTGTCCCATATGGTCCCCCGTGCCTGCCAGGAGCTATTTCTGAGCAGACAGCCAGGAGTAACCCCTGAGCAATGCCGGGTGTGGCCCAAAACAAAAAAAACAAACAAGGGTCAATTAGAGATAACTATTTTATCTTTCTATGATGTTACTAAAGTCAGTCTAAGTATTTATTGTGCTGTGGTTGGAGCTTGTTGAACCTCTGTACTACTGTTTAGACTCACTGAGCTTGGTGATTTTCCCCATCTGATTTTCCCCATCAGATTTCCTATGATAACACTGGGATAACACTACAATAAAATTTTGAAGTGTTGTGTGGCTGTAAGAAACTGTGCAATTCAAGTTTTATAGATTTGAAATAAATTTTGTGGCTTGGCAGTTTTGATAAGGTTAAGTTGTGAAGTTGGGCGGTTTCTGTCAGAGGGAGTGGGTGAGACACTGGGCTACTGGGATTTGTGCATAAAAGGGAAATCTACCCTTATCCATTCTGAGAATTTCACATAGGTATTAGTCTCAACCAGAATATCTAGGAAGTATCAGTGCCTGTTATTTTCTTTAGGAGCTTAGTGGAGGAGCCAGGCCATTTTTCTACCTGGAAGTTTGGCACATGTGGGTAGAGGCTGCTGGGTTTTCCAGTGTTGGGGTGGATTTGTGAGAGGGGCTCAGTCCAACCCCATTTTGAAAAATGTCCCATTTTTTAGCTCTGTAGGGCAGTCTCATCTGAGAAGATTTAGCTGGAGTTCAGTCATGGAGCTGGGCTGCTTTTGTCAGCGAGTGGAGGATGAGAGGCCAGAGGGATAGCACAGCGGTAGGGCATGTGCCATGCAGGTGGGCAACCGGGACTGACCTGAGTTTGATCCCTGGTGTCCTATATAGTTCCCCAGAGCCTGCCAGGAGTGGTTTCTGAGTGCAGAGCCTGGAGTAATCCCTGAGCACCGCCAAGTGTGGCCCCAAAATCAAAAATTAAATTAAATTAAAAATATAACAGAGAGTATAGGATGAGGCATTGAATTCCTGTGATTCATGTAGAAAAGAAAATCTGTGGCTGTACTTTCTGAGAATTCGATAGAGATATGGAATTCTAGATCAGCTTGGACCAGACTACAAGGGGAAAAGCCTCTGAGCAAGCTAGTATCAGATGTGGTCTGACTTTACATAATATGGCTGTATCCTGAAAACAGCTGAGTTTTGAGAAATTTCAGCTTTGATTTTTCTCCTCAAGAAAACTTTCTCTGGCCAGAAAATGCCCTGAAATTTTTAGCAGGACACTACTGTGAGATCATGGCAGATTGTACATGAGCTTGGGGATTAGATTTAGGAAGTCTTTCCACTTGGCTTTAAAGCCCATGTGTCCCAGGGCAAATCTCCTCACTTTCTTTTTGGTTTGTTTTTGTTTTGGGCCACACCCACTGGTCTCAGTGCTTACTGCTGGCCTTATACTCAGTGATCACTCCTGCTGAGACTCAGGATATAGAGTGCTGGGGATCGAACCCGGATTGGCTACGAACAAAGCAAACACCGTACCTGCTGTATTATCTATTGTCTGGCCCACCCTTCATTTTCTAAGCCTGACTTCCTTGTTTGGAGAATAAGGCAGATAGATAAGGCACAGGATGAGTAAGGGTAAAGAAAGGACTCTATAAAGCACCAAGCAAAGTGCCCTCCTGCCATCCATCATAACCTTCCCTTCCCTGCAGTGTGGCTATCCTGCTATACCTGACTCGCAAGTATAAGGTCCCTGACCACTGGTACCCCCAGGACCTGCAGGCCCGAGCCAGGGTGGATGAGTACCTGGCATGGCAGCATGTGAACCTTCGAAGAAACTGCATTCGGGCCCTGTGGCATAAGGTGAGGCTCCAAAGAGGGTTCAGTGATAGCATCCTCACAAAGGGGCCAACATCTCACCGCATTCTCCTTCCTCAGTCTGGATGGTTTCTATAGATCTGATTTTGATTCTCCCTTTGATCTGACTTTGATTCTCTTTTGTGGCCAGGTTGCTATGCTATAAAGTCTATTTTTGGTTCATTTTGTTGATCACTTTCCAATTTCTTTAAATTTGTTTTCTTTGGTATGGTGGTGGTGGTGGTGGTGGTGGTGATGGTGGTGGTGGTGGTGGTGGTGGTGGTGGTGGTGGTGGTGGTGGTGGTGGTGATGGTGCACTTTCCAATTTTTTCTTTTTTTCTTTTTGGTTTTTGGGCCACACCCCGTAATGCTCAGGGGTTATTCCTGGCTGTCTGCTCAGAAATAGCTCCTGGCAGGCACGGGGGGACCATATGGGACACCGGGATTTGAACCAACCACCTTTGGTCCTGGATCGGCTGCTTGCAAGGCAAACACCGCTGTGCTCTCTCCAGGCCCGCACTTTCCAATTTTTTAAGCCGTGTCATTAAGTTATTTGTGTAAGTCTTTTCTCCCTTCCTAATGAATGCTTGCAAAACTGTACATTTTCCTCTTAATACCTCTTCTGTTGTGTCCCACAAGTTCTGATCATTCCTATCTTTATTCTCATTTGTTTACAGGAGTCTTTATATTTTTGTCTCTGACTGACTATTCAGTAGTGAACTGTTTAATTTCCAGATGTTAAAGTTATTTCTCTGTATCTGCAATTCACCTATTTTCAGTATATCATGATCTGAGAAGAGAGTTGATACCATTTCTTTTTATGACCCAACATGTGGTCTATCTTAGAGAATGTCCCATATGCTTTGGAGAAGAATGTGTATTCTGCTTCCTGGGGATGGAGGGCTACATATGTATGCACTAAGCCACTCTTTTCTATTTCTTCAGAACCAGTATATCTTTGTTAAGTTTTATCCTGGTTGACCTATTGAGGGGGGACAGGGTAGTGTTGAGGTCTCATACTATTATTGTGTTGCTATTGATGTCTTTCTTCAAATCTGTTAGAAATTGTTTTAAGTATTTTGCTGTTCCCTTTCCTTATTATAAATGAGTAGATGGAGGCTCTGGCTCAGAAAGTTTGAGTGTTTTGCTCTGGGTACACTGTTTATAAGTGACAGAATGAAGGCATTGAGAGTCCATCCTCCTGGAACCTGAGGCATAGTACAAGGGTTAAATCATTTGTCTTATGCAGCTTGAGCCCTGTCTATGATCACTACATAGGAACCTCTGAGCATTGTCGGTGTGGCCTAAAAACCCATTTTTTTTGTTTGAAAAAAAAAAAAAAGAGCACATCTTCCTAATTACTTAAAATATATACTGATTAAAAAATAGTACATGGGGCCGGAGAGATAGCATGGAGGTAAGGCGTTTACCTTTCATGCAGAAGGTCATCAGTTCGAATCCCGGCGTCCCATATGGTCCCCTGTGCATGCCAGGAGCAATTTCTGAGCACGAAGCCAGGAAAAACCCCTGAGCACTGCCGGGTGTGACCCAAAAACCACAAAAAAAAAAAAAAAAAAAAAAAAAAAAAAAAATAGTACATGGCGGGTTACTCATTCCTAGCACAGTTTGAATAAAACATGCAGTGCTGGGTATCAAATCCCTGATTGAAGACCATGATTTCCATCCCTTTGAGTTATCTCTCCAGCCAAGAAATACTTATTTATACTCAGGGGTAAAGAGGTTATAAAATAGTCAACAAGGCAGCCTTCTCCATCCCCGATACGAACTAATTGACTGTTATTGAGTCTTTCTCAAGGGTTTCAGGCCATTTTATCAGATTCCCCTTTGATTCATCCAATCAAAATTTTTTTTTTCTTTTTTGGGCCACACCCGGTAACCCTCAGGGGTTACTCCTGGCTATGCGCTCAGAAGTTGCTCCTGGCTTGGGGGACCATATGGGACACCAGGGGATCAAACCACGGTCCGTCCAAGGCTAGCGCAGGCAAGGCAGGCACCTTACCTTTAGCGCCACCGCCCGGACCCCAATCAAAATTTTATAGGCTAATTCTGGTAAAGGGGATCTTTCTTCTGGATAGAGCCAGTTAATGGAGACCAGGAAGCAGCTCCTGCCCTCAGGAATGTGTTGCCTCTTCACCTACCTGCCAACCCCAAATTTGCTTGCCCATCACCAGGTGATGTTTCCTGTTTTCCTGGGTGAGATAGTATCTCCTGAGATTCTGAAAACTACACTGGCAGAGTTGGACGTGTCCCTGCAGCTTCTTGAGGACAATTTCCTGAAGAACCAGGCCTTTCTTGCAGGGCCTCACATCTCCTTGGCTGACCTGGTAGCTGTCACAGAGCTGATGCATGTGAGTACTGTGGGTCCACTGGGTAGAGGGCATCAAGGCTAATTGCTAAAGTCCTCACATCTCAGGGCAGGAGAGAAAGCATGGAGGTAAGGCATTTGCCTTGCATATAGAACATTGGTGGTTTGAATCCTGGCATCCCATATGGTCCCCCGAGCCTGCGAGGAGCGATTTCTGAGCATAGAGCCAGGAGTAACCCCTGAGTGCTGCCGGGTGTGACCCAAAAACAAAATAATAATAAAACAAACAAACAAAAAATCATAATGTCCTCACATCTCCCTTATCTATAATTAGGTGTTGAAAACCTTTATGGAGTTCTGTGGTCTCAGAACCAAATCACCATCTTTGACCTCATCTCTCTACCTCCATCTTGTTCTTTTTTTCTACCTAGGCTGTGGGTGCTGGCTGCCCAGTCTTTGAAAGACGACCCAAGTTGGCTGCATGGTACCAGCGAGTGGAGGAGGCAGTGGGAAAAGTCCTCTTCAGGGAAGCCCATGAAATCATTCTGAAGGCCAAGGAATTTCCACCTGTAGACCCTACCATAAAGCAGAAACTAATGCCTAGGGTGCAGTACTTGCTCCACTGAGCCAGGAAGGCTCTTTCCTTCCCACACTGCCTTCCCTATGTAGTTGAAGAAGTGCTCTATTTTCCAGTTTCTCATGGGAAGCAGACCCTGAGTAAAGAAGTAGCTTGTCATACTCCTGATGCACTTCTGCTGTCCAGACATCTGGACGTGTCTTAGTCCAGCTCATCTTCCATAGCTGCCTGAGATATAATGCATATAACACTTGAATTTGTCTCCTTCAGTTGCCACATTTGTTTTTTCCAGTTGAAGCAATAAAACCTGGCTCAGCTTTAGCCTCTGCTCCCAACTCTGACGTGTGGTTTATTTGAATTTCAGCTCTCCTGACCTGGGTCTTGGTTTTTATCCAAAAGACAACTCCCTTTCCTAGGTCAGCTTCCCCTAATAGTTGCCAAGGGTGAAATAAACAGGCTTGCTTTTCAAGCCCAAGGGGTTACTCCTGACTCTGCACTCAGAAATCGCTCCTGGCAGGCTCAAGAGACCGTGTGAGATTGCCGGGGATTGAATCTCAGGTCAGCAAGCAGCATGCAAGACAAACACCCTACCCACTGTGCTATCTCTCTGGCCCCTGATAATTCTTTTTAAGTGGGGTTTGAGCATCCATTCCAGAGAATCTGCTGTATTGAATCTTTGGGCTGAACCAGATCTTTGGTAAGTCAAAGTACAATTGTTTCAAGAAATCTTCAAGCTAATAATTGAGGGGTCATCCTGATAATAAAGATGCATGATTTGGGATATTTTGCTTGAGGATAGAATGAGTAACAAATCATATATTAAGAGTAACTTTAGCATGTCAGCACCAAAGAACTCTGCTTGGGGATAACATGTGACAGTGCTCAGGGATCACTTCTGACTGGGCTCAGGGAACCATATGAAGTTCTGGGGATTGAACTCAAGTCAACCACATAAAGACAAGTGCCCTAATCACTGTAATGTCTCTTTAGCTCAGGACCAAAAAACTTTTTAAACCATTTTCCACAACTTTCTCTTTCCAGAAAAACAAAACACAACAAAAACAAAAATGAAAATCTACCTTTGATTCTTTCCTGGGATGCCAAGCTTCTCCCAGAATCCATGATTTAATAAATCCTTGATTTTAAGTAAGAGCTACATCAGAGCATCCTCAGGCATCCTATACTGGCTAAAGAAATGGGTTTAATTCAGCTAGCAGGGCAAGCTTCTCAAGACATGGCCCTTTGGCACCAAGCACTGAACATCATAAGGCCTGCTTCTCTCTGTCCTGTTCAGGAAGGGCAAATCTGAGCTTCAGCTTTCCTGGTTAGGACTTAGCTACCTGGGATCATAAATGGTATGCCTACAAACTGCCAACAGAAACAAGAATGCAAGCTCGGATTGTGTTTTAGAATATTTTGGCTTCTGTGAGGGTTGAACTGGAGGGCAGCCATGGAGGAAGTAGAGGGATTGGATGTTGCAGTAATCTGGCCAAAAGTGATTTGTGGAGGAGGACATGCCACTGGAGGAAAGAAGGCTGGATCATATTCTCAGCCTGGAAAAGAATGTAGTGCCAAGCCAGGAAGATGCTCTCCTATGTCTCCTATAAGGCAATATAAAGAACTTTAGGTCTTCTTTCAGTCAGGAGTGTGGGGACTAGTTTTCCAATAATTTACTCCAAAAGGCTTACTCTGAATCTTGCTTGGGGTTGTGGCAGTCTTCTCATCCCAGGAGGCTTTAAGGATTGGGGGCATCATAGCTACAGATTTTAGGGAGCCTTGGAACCTTAGTTGGAGGAACTTTGTGAGAGTTGCAACCACTCCTTCACAAATTTCTAGGTAAAAGAGCAGCCCCTATCATTTTTCCCATGTGGGATTAGCTATGTCAGAACTATAACCCAGGTACTGAAAGCTGGAGAGGGAGGATCATTCTTTCCTTGAGTCTGGAAGGGAAGAAGGGTTCACACACCCTTCTCAGCCACCATTCTGGGCATAGGGCTTAGGGGAAGTTGATCTACCTTCTTTCCTCCACTTGTGCTCCCAGAATTTCTAAGCTGCTACTTTCTCAAAGATCCTCAAAGTGGGAATATGGCTTGGAGTAATTTCTGGCAGTCCAATCCGTCCAACCCTAAATACACTAGGACTTATGCTGGAAACACCTTTCTTGATGCACCATTTTTATCACTACTGTCTTCTCTGATCTTTCTTTTCTTTTGTTTTCCTTTATAAGACAAACATCCTTCCCACTGTTCTATCACTCCTGCCCCTTCCTCATGATCAACAAAGCTTTTAGTAACAGTCTCTGGCATTCAGTACTACTTTCTAAATCCACCATTCACAATGTCAACATCTCTCCTATAATGACCTAAGTTTTCCTCCTTCCCATTCTTCCTCCGTTGCAAATCATTTTCTAAATTTACTTATTAGGGGCAGGAGAGATAATACAGTGAATAAGATGCTTGCCTTGCGAACAAGTGCAACCTCCTGGCACCTGAGCCTGCCAGGAGTAATCCCAGAGCACAGAGTCAGGAGTAACCCTGAGCATTGCCAGATACCCTTCTCCCACCCTCTGCAAATTTTCACTTATTAGGGTTTGCACCACTTGCTTAACGCTAGAATGACTCTTGGTTTTGAGTTTTGTTTTGTTTTGTTTTGTTTTTGGTGGTTTTTGGGTCACACCGGCAGTGCTCAGGGATTATTCCTGGCTCCAGGCTCAGAAATTGCTCCTGGCAGGCATGGGGAACCATATGGGACGCCAGGATTCGAACCGATGACCTCCTGCATGAAAGACAAACGCTTTACCTCCATGCTATTTCACCAGCCCCGACTCTTGGTTTTGAAATACAGTTACTCTGTGTGTGTGTGTGTGTGTGTGTGTGTGTGCGTGTGCGTGTGTGTGTGTGTGTCTTTCATCACTAAAATGCCCAAGACCCTTGACCAATACTTTACTGTTGTTTGATTTTCACATTCTCTCTCCCCACTCTCCTTTCTCCTACTTTGTCTTTCTCTTTTCCATTTCTGTCCCCTTCGACGATGTCAGATACTGAAATGTCAGAAGGTAGAAAAGAGGGGGTACTGTGCGCTCCCTCCCAAACTAGCCTCAGCTTTCCACACTCTGAGAAAACCAGAGGAACGGGCACATTGTTCATTGATCCAAGATCCTACAGAGCCGTCCAATGGATTGGGGGAAGGCATGGCTGAGCTCGGGCTGTGAATGGCTCGAGGCTGCTGCCTCCGAGCTCTGGCAGTTTCCCTCCGCCTTGCCGTTCCCGGGTGGTCTGTGGCACCCCAGCTCTCGGCCATGGGTCTGGAGCTCTACCTGGACCTGCTGTCCCAGCCCTGCCGCGCCGTCTACATCTTCGCCAAGAAGAACGGCATCCCCTTCGAGCTACACACTGTGGAGCTGCTCAAATGTGGGTAGGGCGCCATGTGGGTAGGTCTGGTCCAACTTTATGCTGAGAAACACCCCCATTCTCATTTACTCCTGACCTCCCACCCCACTCCAGCTCCTCTGGCCTCAAGGTCTGATTGCACGTGCAAACGGATGGGAATAGGCCGCAGAAACTTACATTACTTATAATCGTGTGATTATCATCATTGTTTTGTGTGTGTGATTTTGGATCACACCTGGCGGCTCTCAGGGGTTACTTCTGGCTCTGCGCTCAGATCGCTCCTAGCAGACACAGGGGACCAACCATATAGGATGACGGGATTCGAATCACTGTCCGTCCTAGGTTGGCTGTATGCAAGGCAAATGCCCTACCGCTGTGCTCTCTCTCCAGTCTCTCCAGCCCTAACATCATCATCATTGTTATCATCATAGCATTTCTTCTTCTTCTTCTTCTTCTTCTTCTTCTTCTTCTTCTTCTTCTTCTTCTTCTTCTTCTTCTTCTTCTTCTTCTTCTTCTTCTTCTTCTTCCTCTTCTCCTCCTCCTCCTTCTTTTCTTCTTCTCCTCCTTCTTTTCTTCTTCTTCTTCTTCTTCTTCTTCTTCTTCTTCTTCTTCTTCTTCTTCTTCTTCTTCTTCTTCTTCTTCTTCTTCTTCTTCTTCTTCTTCTTCTTGTTCTTCTTATTGTTCTCCTCCTTCTCCTCCACCTCCTCCTCCTCCTCCTCCACCACCTCCTTCTCCTTCTTCCTCTTCTTCTCCTTCACCTTCTCCTCCTCTTCCTTCTTATCTTCATCCTCGTCCTCCTTCTTCCCTTCTTTCTTCTCCTCCTCTTCCTCTTCCTCCTCCCCTCCTTCTTTTCCTTCTTCTCTACTTTCTCCTCTCTTTCTTCTCCTCCTCCCCATCTTCCTCATTATTTATTATTATTATTATTATTATTATTATTTTGGGGGGCGTCTCACTCGGCCGCGCTCAAGGGTTGCTCCTGGCTCTATGCTCAGAAATTGCTCCTGGCAGACTTAGGGGACCATATGGGATGCAGGGATTCAAACCACAGACCTTCTGCATGCAAAGCAAATGCCTTACCTCCATGCTATCTCTCTGGCCCATTATTATTATTGTTATTATTATTATTATTATTATTATTACAGTGCTGGGTATTGAACCTAGTTCAAAACACACATGTAAAGCAAGTGCCCTAACTCTTAGCTACATTCCTAGCTCCAACTGTATATTTTTCAAAGAACCTGCATTTCTGCCAAGTGAATACAAAGTATTCTTCAAAATACAGGTTAAGAGGAAGTAGAGCAGGTGGAAAGCAGTGGGAGGGATTTAAGAAAGTAAAGAGAGAACCCAAATGCCTCCCACTGCAGGATTTAGAAGACTCTGTGTCCTTGTGTATTTATTCCCTAATTTCCTAGTAGGAGTAGACCCTTTTTTCTGAGTATCAGGAGAGGATTGATCACCTGGATCTGATCCTCTCTTTGCTCCTACCTATGCCTAGAATCTTTTCACCTTTGCAGAATGCAATGACTGAGCAGGCCTGCAACTAACTGCACTGGAGGGCAAGTTCCAGTGCCAGAATTCCTTGAGCAGGCTACAAGGGAGATTTAAACTGTTTGGACCTGCTCACCTGCTTTGGTGCATGTAGCCTCCGTTGTCTGCTACTATGCTACCAATTTGTGTTCTGGCATTGGGAAGGGACAGAAGCTGGACACAGAAACTGTTTAAAAGGTAGAATGGGGGAGGAGTGACTCTGTCCACTCTGTAGAAGGCCAAAGAAGGGTCAGAGTGGTAGCATAGCGGGTACTGGTACTACATATTGGCCCCAGAATTCTGCCAGGAGTGATCCCTGATTGTAGAGTCACAGGTGAAGGTCACACTAAAGGCTGGACACAATTATCGATGTGCCAATAGCATGACTCTAACTGGAAAGCTACAGGTGTGACACCTGGGCTCTTCATTAGTGGGTGAAACTATAGCATGGGGAACAAAGTGCTGATCTGCTGGGGGGGGGGGGTTGCTGCTCTCTGAATGGGGCAGGTGTTCCTGTCCAGAGAGAGACTGGATGGATGGAGCTCTAGAATCTGGACAGGTAACACACTGAGGAGGGAAATAAGTGAACTACAACAGCAAGTCACGAGGTTGACAGGGGCTGGAGTGTCTGTCAGATGGATGGAATTGACTGGGGTTGGTAGAGTGCCAATTGCAGTTCCTAATAATAAATATGTTCTCCCCCACCCACCCCCCCATATCTTGCCCCAACCCAAGTTGAGATGCTGCTTGGTCCAGATTCCCAAGGAGTTGAATCCAGGAAAAGTGTCTCTCTGGTGGGCTTTGTTGTATATGAAAATATTTTCATAAGATTATTCTTTGCCTGTTGTCCCACCTTGACCTTTCAGGTGGGTGTGTGTAGAATCAAATAATTAACGATGGGGCTGGATGGTGGTGGATGCCATTCCAGGCCACGTGGCTCTGCAACCCCATCCAGCCGGCGTCCCAGGCCCAGGTGAAAGGCGAAATCACTCACTTACAGGCGGGCTTCAGGAAGCATTAACTTTATTCATGCCCTATTCACCACATGTGTGTGGCCTATCTCATAACCTTTTAAGCATTCAGCCATTCTAGGCTACCCTGCGTCTTAACCCTTTCAGCCATCTTCCCTTTGGTCTCCATCCTGGTCCAAGACCAGAAACAGAGATCCCAAAGCCAGCGAGCTCAGCAGGGCCGAAAGGGCCCAATTCCCTCGGTCCAAGGCTTATCTAACTTTTCCAAGACCCCTCCCAGGAATGGGCCGGGTCTTGCAGGTAAGGTCACACCTAATATCCGGTTCCCAAGACCCCTCCCAGAAATGGGTGGGTCTTAGGTATCTACACCAAATCCAGGGTCTCACACCAACAGGTGTGCTGTTGAGAGCCTAATAAATAGTTTGGGAGAGAGGTGTTCAGGGTCCTTTGCCAGAGTTAACTGGCTGGCTCCAGGTGTGTTTTGGAGCTAGCAGCAGGCTGACAAAGGACTATCTTTGCCCAACATTTTACGCCTTAACCCTCCTGTCTGTGTGGATTATTTGCTGCTGATAAATATTACCAAGATCTCCCCCCCAAAAGGGGACAAGGGGATGGGAATCAATTTCTCATTCTGGGAGCTCTTTGCAGATACACAAACAACCAACAAAGGAATAAACAGGACCCAACAAATGGGGCAACAGGCTTAGAGTCTTTGATAGAGACACCAGCTCAGTGGCCTCCCTTTTTCTGTTCTCCAGGCACCTGAGAGTGCTGGAGCCTGGACACTGGAACGGGGGCTGGTAGATCCAAGGAGGTGCAGGGACCTCCCTAATGACCTCACTGTCTCTCCCACAGGTCAGCACCACAGCGATGCCTTTGCCCAAGTGAACCCCCTTAAGAAGGTTCCAGCCTTGAAGGATGGAGATTTCACCTTAGCTGAGAGGTAACCAGTCCCTGGGATGCTATAGGTCCTCATGGGGACAGTTACATAAGCAATAATGTCCACTGTGGCCAGTCCCAGAACCTATGCTGGCCTCAGGGTGAAGAAACTGTCCAAGGTGCTCAGAAATGGGGGTCCTGTACCCCTGCTTCACACTGCATTGAGTAGATGAAGCTAGGAGACAGGAGGACTGGCACACAAGTCACAAAAAATAAGCTGGACCAACTTTCAGGCTTGCTTACTGCACATCCATCTCTCAGACAGGAGAATGATAAGTATTGAATAACAGCTGTACTAGGGATTTTGACTTTGCTGTTCCTGCAAATACTGTGGGATAATGACTATTTTCCTGAATCAACACAACACCCAGAAAGCTTCAGAGGCTGTTTGCTGAGAGCACATTAGAACTAGAATCTGACCCCTGACATAGAGGCAGTGGACAGCTTCAAGTACTTGATCTCCAAAAACTCATACTCAGGAGAAACTTACAATAGTTTATGTAAACCTATGTAAGTGGGTTATGTTGCAGGTGACGTAAGTGAAGTGGGGAGATGAGAGGGCGTAGCCTCAAGAGGAGAGTTTACTGCTTTCCTCTCTATCCACCCCACACTAGGAAGTCCCTGGGAGGATTAGGACTGATAAATTCTGTAGATGTGATAAAATCACACCTATGAAGCCTTGTCCTTCATGTCCCAGCAGTTCCACTGAACTATCATTAGATTGTACCTGAGTCTCACTTGATCTACACAGTGGAGAAATTAATCTCTACCACCCAAGTTCTCAGGAATCTAAGGAACTTAGGTTGGAGAGAGGAGCTGCTTTTTTGCAGGAAAAGAAAAATCATTCCTGGGCTGAAGAGATAGCACAGTGGTAGGGTATTTGCCTTGCATGAGGCTGGCCTGGAATGGACCCAGATTTGATCCCTGACACCCCATATGGTCCCTCAAGCCTGCCAAGCATGATTTCTGAGTGCAGAGCCAAAGGTAACCCCTGGGTGCCACCAGGTGTGACCCAAAAACTGAAAAAAAAAAAAAGTAATAGTAATCACTCCTAACTCCTGTCCAGGCTCTTTTCAGATATGTCACTTTCCCTTGTAGAGGGGAGAAAATAATTTGTAGGGCCCGGAGAGATAGCACAGCGGTGTTTGTCTTGCAAGCAGCCGACCCAGGACCTAAGGTGGTTGGTTCGAATCCCGGTGTCCCATATGGTCCCCCATGCCTGCCAGGAGCTATTTCTGAGCAGACAGCCAGGAGTAACCCCTGAGCACGGCCGGAAGTGGCCCAAAAACCAAAATAATAGTAATAATAATAATAATAATAATAATAATAATTTGTAGAAAATAATTTTAGGACAATGGTGCTAAAGCCATAGTACAGCAGCTAGGGTGTTTGCCTTGCATGCAACCGTCTCAAAGTTGATCCCTGGTATTTCATATGGTTCCCCGAGTACCACCAGGAGTAACTTCTGAACATTTTGGGGTGTGGCTCAAAAACCTAAACAAAAGGAAAAAAAAAAGAAAAAATTGAGACATGATCAATAATAAGGTTAAAGAGTATTACTTAGAGATTATGAAGAGGAAAGAGAGAATAACATTTTCAAGAGACAACATGGGCATCTCCAGAAGGGAACCTAGGGTACCCCATAAAGTAAAAAGAGAAATTACACACCCCAAACTGAGATGTACATATCCCCTATAATGGTGAGTCATGCTACGACTTAGCAAAGTAAGTTTTATAGGTTTTCTCCAGAACTTCCCCCCCCCCCCACACACACACAGGAGCTTTCTGTGTAGATAAGCATCTATTGCTGGGAAAATGCTTTGAACTTTGGTGGTCCACCTTCTGTGTCTTACCACAGTCATCTGTTGGGAGTTTCTCCTCTCAGAAGGGGCCCAGTCTTCTCTGGGCAGGTGCTGGTGCCAGTTAGTCATT
Organism: Suncus etruscus; assembly: GCF_024139225.1. Classification (NCBI taxonomy): domain Eukaryota; kingdom Metazoa; phylum Chordata; class Mammalia; order Eulipotyphla; family Soricidae; genus Suncus; species Suncus etruscus. The sequence goes on from NC_064864.1 coordinate 23,189,849, forward strand.
TAAGTCTCAGTCCTAAGTGTAGTAAGTAGATCCAGCCTTCAGGGCTAGTGATGAGAGGCTACTTGGATTTAGGGTTTATTAGTTGGCTTACTCCTTTACTACCTGGTATTATTGCTTTCCAGTACCTCATTTCCAGCCCCTGTCCCCTTCCTACTTGAGTAACACATAACATGATGTGCACCTTAAAAAGAATAATATTGGGGGCCTGGAGAGATAGCACAGCAGCATTTGCCTTGCAAGCAGCCAACCCAGGACCTAAGGTGGTTGGTTCGAATCCCGGTGTCCCATATGGTCCCCCGTGCCTGCCAGGAGCTATTTCTGAGCAGACAGCCAGGAGTAACCCCTGAGCATCACCGGGTGTGGCCCCCCCAAAAAAATTAAAAAACAAAACAAAACAAAAATATTGGGGCCGGAGGGATAGCACAGAGGTAGGGCGTTTACCTTGCATGTGGTTGACCCAGGACGGACCTGGATTCAATCCCTGGCATTCTATATGGTCCCCCAAGCCAGGAGTGGTTTCTGAGCACATAGCCAGGAGTAACCCCTGAATGTCATTGGGCGTGGCCCAAAAACCAAAGGGGGGGAGAGAGAGAGAGACAGAGAGAGAGAGAGAGAGAGAGAGAGAGAGAAAGAGAGAGAGAGAGAGAGAGAGAGAGAGAGAGAGAGAGAGAGAGAAATACTACAAGGTTAGCATGGGAATATTGTAAAGAGAAGGTCAAATTTCCCCTGAGGAGGCACCTGAGCAGAGACATGTAGGAGTGGAGATGCAAACCATGTGGGGAAAGGTTTTCTGGCAAGAGAGGACAGTGAGGCCAAAAGCCATGAGGTGGGACAACATTTGGGGTACAGACAAAAGGGTAAGGAGGACAGCATGGTGAAGAAAGAGAGCAGGGATAAAACCAGAGAGAAGCATATGGGGAAAATTGACATGTCCTGTATGGAAGACAGATAGGGCCATAAGATGGTTTCAAATGCAGGAGAGTTTTAGGCCTTTGAGTTTATTTTTTATTTGGTTTTGGAGTCACACCTAGCAGTACTTGGGTACTGCTTCTTGCCTGGCCAGATACTGAACCTGGCTTCCTGTGTGCAAAACATGTTGGAGGGGCCAGAGCCATAGTAATGTGGGTAGGGAGCTTTCCTTCTTGCATGTGGTACAATCTCCTGAGAACCACCTAAAATAAACAAACAAGCAAACATATGCTCAAGCCCTTTGAGATATTACCCAACTTTGGGTTCTATTATTATTGTTATTTTGTTTATCTTGGGGCCACACCTGGCAGTACTCAGGGGGTTCTGGATCTACACTTTGGAATCACTTCTAGCAGTGCCATATTGAGAGCGGATTGAACCTAATTAGACCACAAGCAAGGCAAATACACCCCTTGCTGGTAATATTACTCTTGCCTTTAGGTTTCTATCATCACCATCATCTCTATTATTATTATTATTATTATTATTATTATTATTATTTGGTTTAGGGCATCACACCCAGCATTTCTCAGGGCTCACTCTTGGCTCTGTGCTCAGAGATTTCTCCTGACAGTGCTCAGGAGTCCAGAATTGATCTCAGGTCAACTGTGTACAAGGCAAGTGCCTATACTATCTCTCCTCTTCTCTAATTAGATCTTAAAAGATCCATCTGGAGGGGGTGAGAAGGCTAATCACTAATCCAGGCAACAGTGCTGTTGCGGGCCCGGAGAGATAGCACAGCGGCGTTTGCCTTGCAAGCAGCCAATTCAGGACCAAAGGTGGTTGGTTTGAATCCCGGTGTCCCATATGGTCCCCCGTGCCTGCCAGGAGCTATTTCTGAGCAGACAGCCAGGAGTAACCCCTGAGCATCGCCGGGTGTGGCCCAAAAACAAAAACAAAAACAAAAAAAAAAAGAGTGCTGTTGCTCAGATCAAGGCAGTGGTGCTGGAGAAAGTGGAGAGTCTTTAGACTGAGTAAAAAGGTTTGCTCTGTAGGATTGGAGGTTATTCATGTCCTAAACGTATGAAGGAAACCCAGCCTTCAGGGTTAATGGCGAGAGGATTTTTGGGGTTAGGATTTATTAGTTGACTTACTCCTTTATTACTTGGTAATAATGAATAACCCCACCTCTCTGGGGACCACACTATGGCCTTCTCTACCATAGTGAGTGAGAGTAGTAAGATACATTTTCCTGGCTTTAGCATCTGTGATGGGGGCAATGCATTCCCACAATAGCATGAGGAAAGAAGGGAAGGTTGCCAAGAGGATCTCCTTAGGAGGGGGCTGTTGTCTTGGGTGGGTGGGTGGTGAACAACGTCAGGGCATGAATCAGTTTCCTGTGTCAGCCACAGTGGAGTTTGAGGGGCCAATAAACCCCCTTGTTCATGTTTGGGATATATTGGGATGGGGCACCCTAATTGCTTTTATGCTATTAACAAGTTCCAGGCAGCTTCCCCTTCCATTTTTTGGAGGTGGTCACACTTGGTGCTCAGCATTTCCTCCTGGTTCTGGCTCACAGATCATTCCCGATAGGCTCAAGGGACCATATAGGATGTCAAAGATAGAACCTGGGTCAACTGCATGCAGGACAGGCAACCTTTTGGCTATACTATCTACATGACAGACAATCCTTTACTCTTAAATTCCATAATATTTTCCTTTTCCCTCTGCATTATCATTTCTCATGATCAACCCAACTTAGAACTGTGCAACCATGGGCAGTCATCTGGCCTCTTTGGAGCCTCCTATTGCCATTCTGCAAATGAAAGGGTAAAACCTCCCATTCTGAGGGGCTTGGGAAAAACATGCCAGCAGCCAGGTCCTGAAGTGGCAGCAAATGACCTGGACATCTGTCTCTCTCACATTATGCCCCCCCCCCTCCAGTGTGGCCATCTTGTTGTATATGAGCCGCAAATTTGAGACGCCTGATCACTGGTATCCTCAGGACCTGCAAAGCCGTGCCCGCGTGGACGAGTACCTGGCATGGCAGCACACAGCCCTGCGGAGTAGCTGCACCCGGGTCCTATGGCAGAAGGTGAGCTTCGGGCCCGGAGAGATAGCCCAGCGGCGTTTGCCTTGCAAGCAGCCGATCCAGGACCAAAGGTGGTTGGTTCGAATCCCGGTGTCCCATATGGTCCCCGTGCCTGCCAGGAGCTATTTCTGAGCAGACAGCCAGGAGTAACCCCTGAGCATAGCCGGGTGTGGCCCCAAAAACCAAAAAAAAAAAAAAAAAAAAAGAAGGTGAGCTTCATGGGGGCTGATACTTCGGAAGAGAGGAGGGGATCCCTCCTAAGATGCCCTGGTGGGGTGCTTCTAGTTTAAAATTTCTGTTTGGAACTGAGACCTTCCAACACCAAATACTAGAGAATACCAGAGGGTCCCTAACCAGAGTTCTAATCAGGTTCTAATCCAGAGGGAAAACTGAATTAAAGATGGACCTGCCCCCACCTCTACCCCACCTGCTGTGGTTCCTGAGCTTCTGGAATATAATACTTTGTTCTTTTGCATTTACCAAGCTGCCTGAGAACATTGCCTTTTGCAGGAGAAAAGAAAGAACTCTATCTTTCTCTCTCCTCTCTCCACTTTGCTTTCACTTGCCATCTGGAAAGATGTTAAGTGAAAAAAAAAAACCCTCAAAATTAAGAAGACACAAGGCGATACAATTTATCAACATTAGACAAATGTTCGTTTAATTTCTGGGTATGTTAGAATTTTAAAGCCTAGAAAGAGTAGAGGAACTTCAGGAAAGGCCTAATAAGTTTTACACATAAAATGACATTTTGTGCTAAGAAAATACAAATTAAGCTTAGAACAAGGAAAAAATGGGAGAAGATCCAGGCAAAGATAAGTTAGGATCAATGTTCTTAGTATTAAGATGCTCTTGGAAATGTATCATGATAGAAGAGAAAAATGGACAAAAAAAAAAAAAAAAGGAAATCAGGGAGATGTTGGGATTCTTTTGATTGGGAGCATACCTGGTGGTACTTGGGGGGTCAGTCTACTTCTGGCTTAGGTCCTGCTTGATGCTGATGGGGGACCATGTAATGCTGGGAACTGAACCCTGACTTTCCATGTGCTTTGACCCATGGAGCTTTTTCCCTGGCACACCAGCAGAGATTTAATTGAAGAGAAATTCGTATAGGTTCTATAATATAGGATGTTGCAAAGACAGACCCAGGGAATGGTAGGGGCTATCTCTTTTAGAAGAGGGGTGGTATTTATGGGTGGGTAGACAGAACACGGAGAAATAAAAAGTCTGGTGGCAGACTGGTGAGAAAAGGAGCCAGGCTGGCTTTGGCCACATCCTGAGCTTTCTCTCTGCCTGCCCACCCACTAGGTGATTATTCCTAAATTCATGGGCCAACAAGTGCCACCTGAGATGTTGGTGTCCACTCTGGCTGAACTGGATAGATGCCTGCAGCTGTTAGAAGACAAGTTCCTGAAGGACCAGGCCTTTCTTGCTGGGCCCCTTATCTCTGTGGCTGACCTGGTAGCCATCACAGAACTGATGCATGTGAGTGCTGTGGGGTGGGGTGACACCCTGGGCAATAAATTATCTGGGAGGAAATGAGTGCAGCAGCTCATATTTCCCCCATCTCCAATTCTTAGGGGAAGTCATTTCATGCTCCGAGAAAAATGGGGTTCAAAAGCCCACTGCAGTGAAGATTTCCCAGTGTCTCTAGGGGAGAACCCCAGTCCATTGCAAGTGTGTAGAAGAGGGAAACTCTTCCCCTAAGCCAGGGCTACCTATCTTGTCCTTGATGGTGCTCAAAACTCTCCCTGGAAACCTTTCCCCATAGCCCATCTGTGCTGGCTGCCATTTCTTCAAGAGCCGCCCCAAGCTGGATGCATGGCGTCAGCGAGTGGAGGCCGCTATAGGGGACACCCTGTTCCAGGAGGCCCACGCTACCATCATGAAGATCAAGGACCTGCCTCCAGCAGATGCTACTATAAAGGAGAAACTGAAGCCCTTGGTGCAGGTCCTTTTGCACTGAGGGCCAGGGAGGGACCTAGAGAGTCACTACCAGTGCCCATGACAAAGACAGGAGTTTCCAGTGGTCAGCTGGAGTTCCTCTCCTGGGCAGTGAGCAAGTCCCTGCACATAGTGTCAGGTCCACACAGCTAACTCCACAATCAGGCCTTTCTCCCTACTCTATCTTTTGTCTCCTCCACTCCAACTCCCGTGGACCGTCTGGAAAGAGTTTAGTAAATGCAACGTTTGACTCTATACTTTCTTTGTTTGCAGTCTTTCTTTGTTTCTCTCAGTCCTGAAGTTTTAGGGCAAACCTTGAACTTTGTATCCATCTCCCACTCCCTTTCTTCCCAGCAGCTCCCTTCTGCTTGTACAGAGTATTCCATCATGTTCCAACCTCTTCTTTGAACTTCTATCCTGGCCCAAGCCCAGCTGTTTCCAATGCCTGCAGAGCCTCTCATCACCCTTACTGGGAGTTCTCCGGGGCTTTTGGTCTCTGCCACTATTTTGGCTCCTTCAGGAAGAATTCCTGAGTTCACAGTCCCAGGTTCCACCCAGGTTCCCCCTCAGCCCTACTCCTTCTTTCCCTCAGGGCAGTCAGTGTCATGCCTCCAGGGATGAGTACAGGTCACACAGGAGGCTAACCCTTGAAAAGCAGCTGAGAATAGTTTAGTGGACAAGGCACTTGCCTTGCATGTGAACAACCCAGGTTCAATTCCTGGCATCCTATATGGTCCCCCCAAGCATGCCAGGAGTGATTCCTGAGCACTGAGCCAGGTGTAACCCCTGAGCATAGCTGGGGGAGCCTCAAAACAAAACAAAACAAACAAAAGGCAGAAGGAGCAGGAGGAGGAGAAGGTGGAAGAGGAGGAGGGGGAGGAGGAGGAGGAGGAAGAAGAGGAGGACCGCGGTTTGATCCCCCGGCGTCCCATATGGTCCCCTCAAGCCAGGGGCAATTTCTGAGCGCTTAGCCAGGAGTAACCCCTGAGCATCTAATGGGTGTGCCCCCCCAAAAATAAAAAAACAAAATAATTAAAAAAATTATTGTAATTGTAATCATTCATATACACCTATGCAGTACCAGTTATATTTTCATTGACAGTTCAACTGATTTCACAACACTGATGGAAGTATGGCAACTTCAATAATGTGTTTTTAATCAAAGTCTTTTTTGTTGGGGATAAGACCTGGTTGTAAGTCAGGACTTACTCTTGGCTTGGTGCTCAGGGATCACTTCTGGTGGTGTTCAGGGAAACACCAGGATCAGGGGTCCTTCACGGTCAGCAACATGCAAGACAAGCATCAGATCGCCTATACCAGGGGTCCTCAAACTTTTTAAACAGGGGGCCAGTTCACTATCCCTCAGACCATTGGAGGGTCTGACTGTAGTAAAAACAAAACTTATGAACGAATTCTTATGCACACTGCATATATCTTATTTTGCAATGAAGAAACAAAACAGATACAAATACAATATGTGGCCCGCGGGCCATAGTTTGAGGACCATTGGCCTATACTATCTCTTGGACTTGACGAAGATTTTTTTTTAATTAATAAAGCTCATGAGGAAAAAGGTTAGCCCCCAAATCCCACAAAATGGTGTTACTCAAGCATCTTATGTTGTTGTTGTTATTATTATTATTATTTTTGTTTTGTTTTGGGGTTGCCATTCAGCCGAGCTCAGGGGTTGCTCCTCTTCTGCACTTAGAAATTACTTCTGGCAGATTCAGGGAACCATATGGGATGCAGGGGATCAAATCCCGGTTGGCTATGTGCAAGGTAAGCACATTGTTATTATTATTATTATTATTATTAATGCCTTTTCTAGGAATTGACTGGAGAGCTCTGAGTAATCATTGTACTGTTTAACCACAACAACAGATTTATGCATTTTATTATCTTAAAATTATTCTTGTTTTTGGGGCCCGAGAGATAGCACAGCGGTAGAGTGTATGTGCCAAGCTCCCGGCCAACCCAGGACGGACAGTAATTCAATTCCCAGCAACCCATATGAGCCCCCGAGCCTGCCAGGAGCGATTTCTGAGCGCAGAGCCAAGAGTAACCCCTGAGGGCGCTGAGTGTGACCCAAAAACAAACAAACAAACAAACAAACAAAAATTATTCTTTGTTTTGGTGCCCACACTCCTTGATGGTCAGGGATTCCTCAGGACTCTGCCCAGGATTGACCCCTGGTGGTGCTCAAGGGAAACAAGCAATGCTTGATCCTCTGCAAGGCATGCCTATCCCTGTGTTTACTATCTAGCCTGAGTTTTTAGGTTTTATAAAGCTTTGTTTATAGAAATAATAGGGTGCCATAAATATTGTTGGTAATCCCACAGGGACCTGGCTTTCACCCCTTGGCGAAAGAAACTTTGTTATAGGATAAAAGTTGGCAGCAGCATAAGAAAACACAGAGGTGGGTGTCTGTGAAGTTGTGCAAAGGGAGCAGTGAGCCTAAACGTCCTTGCCCAGTTCAGCCAGGTATCCTGATTGATAGAAGAAGCGCAGATTCATACACTGTACAGTCTCTCTTTGAAATGGTGGCAGTTCTGTGAAGGTGTGACATTTAAAAAAATTTTTTTTGGCTTAGTCTTTGGGCCACACCCGGTGGCTGCTCAGGGGTTACTCCTGGCTATGCGCTCAGAAATTCCTCCTGGCTTGGGGGACCACCTGGAATGCTGGGGGATCAAACCATGGCCCGTCCTTGGTCAGCCAAGTGCAAGGCAAATGCCCTACCGCTTGCGCCACCACTCAGGCCCCGACATTTAAATCTCTATCTCAACATGAGCTTGGAAAAGCACCATCTCGGCACACCCCCCCCCCCCCGCAAAATTACATGGAGCAGAAAATTGCAAACAACAACGATTGCTACTCTCACACCGTTATTACTGTATATATCTTTTTTGTTTTTTGGTTTTTTTTGGGGGGGCCACACCCTTTTGACGCTCAGGGGTTACTCCTGGCTAAGCGCTCAGAAATCGCCCCTGGCTTGGGGGGACCATATGGGACGCCTGGGGATGGAACCAGGGTCCTTCCTTGGCTAGTGCTTGCAAGGCAGACACCTTACCTCTAGCGCCACCTTCCCGGCCCCATACTGTATATTTTTAACTCTTATTCTTTTTATTAAAAAAAATTAAAAAGAAGAGCTTATTAAATTTCTGCTGGTGCTTTAATGAATTCATTGGTGATTCAACAATTTTCAAAAATAGATTTGCTACTGAACTTTTTCTCTTTTTTTCAATAATAATTTTTATTTTGACCAAAGTGGATTAACAAATCTTTCACAGTAATATTTTAGGTACATAGTGACATTAAATCAGGGCCAATCCCACCACCAATGTTGTCCTCCCTCCACCCCTGTTCTCAGCATGCATCCCATATCCCCCTCCTTTGCCTTGCCACTTTCTTCTTTCCTTTCTCTTCCATCTGTTTAGATTTTCTTTCAATCTTCTATTTTTTTTAAACATGTTGCTTTTGGTCTTCCTAAAACAAATGTATTATGATCAGTTTTGTCAACTATGTGGGGCATTTTCTTTAAATAAGTTAAAAAAAAAATAAAAAGATTTAAAAAAAAAAAAAGGTCGAGTTTGTATACTGGGAGCGGGGCTAGGCTCAGTGGGCCGGGCTGTCGCTGGGTCAAAGTCCCCCCGGAACCACCTGGGGTAGAACTTCCGGAAATCTGAGCTGGCCAAAGCTGTCATACCGACGGGGGTGTGGCCTCAACAGCCAATCGGAGGGGCTCTGCGTGCCGGCCAGCCAATGAGCAGCCGGCGTTGTTTTTAGCTCCGCCCCCATTCATAGGCCTAGACGCAGGGTTTTTTTGGAAGACCCGCATTCTTGGGCTGCAGCAGCTTCGCGCCAGTTCCCTGCACACAACAACTCAAGATGCCATTTGTAGAGCTGGACACGAACTTGCCCGCCGACCGTGTGCCCGCGGGCCTGGAGAAGCGGCTCTGCGCGGCCACCGCCTCCATCCTGGGCAAACCCGCGGAAGTGAGCAGGGGGCCTGGGGTCTAGGGGGATCGGATGGGAGGGAGATTGGGGTATCAGGGAATCGAGATCTGTCCATACTCGGGGTCCCCAACCAGGACCTAGTTCAACCCCCCTCACCCCCAGCCCCTATGGCTTCTGGCTGATCCTTCCCAGAAGGATTTTATTGATTAAAATTAATCTATTTATTAAAATAAATTAATTTATTGATTAGAATTAATTGATTGATTGATTGATTAGAATTCATTTCATTAATAAAGCCATATGATCTCCAAGGACCCTCCTTACCTGTGCCCCAAGCCTGACTTACCCTGCATGCGTTCCCCTCTACCTTCACCTGGCTTGGGTCCTGGGCACCTCCACCAACCAGGGCCTGCACCGACCTCGGGCGGGACTTTCTTGTTTCCCCGCAGCGGGTGAACGTGACGGTGCGGCCGGGCCTGGCTATGGCGGTGAACGGCACGTCGGACCCCTGTGCTCAGCTGCTCGTGTCCTCCATCGGTGTGGTGGGCACTGCGGAGGAGAATCGCAACCACAGCGCGCGTTTCTTTGAGGTTCTCACCAAGGAACTGAATCTGGGCCAGGAACGGTGCGTAGAGGCTGGTCCCGAGATGGCTTGGGGGCAGGGACAGTAATCCTGGAACTTATCCTAAGGTTGGGGAAATGTTGCCTGCCCTGGGGGAAAAAGGCCTACTACAATCCCAGGGCCTTGCTCCCTGACCCACTTGGGTCTCCTTTCTAGTCGGTTGGAGAGGGAGCAAATAGTGTTTGGCTCTACAGTAACTTCTGAGGAGGCCTGGCCTCCACCATTTATCTGTGAGATGGGAAAATTCCTTGAAATGGGTGGTTTAGGGGTTGCAAAAGGACCTATGGGGTGCTAGGCCTGGAATTCTTCACCTGGCAGGGTACTCTAACAATGCTATAGCCATTTGCCATCTGCCTTCAGGCTTCTCCAGATCATAGAAAATCAAGTCTGGGTGAGGAGGAATTCTGGGTATGTCCTGTCACTGTGACCTTTGGGCCTGTGACCTAATCAGGTTCCAGAGTTTTGTGGGAAGGTCGGGGAGCAGAGGTAAAAACCAGGGGCCTGGTTGACTCAGAGACCTGGCTTCTGGGTCTAGCACAACTCAGGAATGCCAGACAAATTATAGTTCAGAGCTTTCTCTTTTTTTTAATAGAGGGTAAGGTATTAAATGACCTCCTAAGAAGTCCTGTCCAGGTTTGTGAATCCACAGCAGAGTTAAAGATTATTTCTGGGGTCAGGGAGATGGCGCAGAAGACTTGAGTATGTTTTGCATGTGGGAGTCCTGGGTTTGCTCTCCAGCACTTTCTGGTTTCTCCATCACTGCTGGGTATGGCCCCAAATAGAAAACAAACACTTTTTTTTTTTTTCTGGGTGAAAGTATTCCTGAGCCAAGTCTAATTCTATAAGGAATTAAGGGGATTCAATGTTTGCAAGAATCTTCTAGAATGGAATCTCTGTTGGCCCAAAATGAAACCTCTGTTGGTGAGATTCCTTTGGGAAGTAGCCCCAAATGGTGCCTGCTCAAAGCTGATCCTCAAACTGGGAGAGATAATTTTAACAATCATTGAAAATATTTACAATGAGGGGTGGAGGAGACAGAGTGGTAGCACAGAGGGTAGAGCAGTTTGATCCCCAATATCTCATATGGTCCCCCGAGCCTGCTAGGAATAATTTCTGAGCACAGAGCCAGAATAATCCCTGAGTGCTACCAGTTGTGACCCCAAAAACAAACAAACAAAAAAGAAAGAGAATGTTTACATTTTTTTAATGGACTAGGTATGCTCTGTAGGTAAGTACTTAGCATGTGAGGTCTCATTTGATCCTGCAAGCTTTGTCCCCTTGTCCACACTGCTTCTTGCAGATTTTCATCCCCATGAAGTAGATACCTACCTCTTTTAGCTCTATAATTCAGGTGGGAAATACACTATCATGCACAGCCTGTTTCCTATTCTCCCAGGCTGTCCCGGTAGCCTGGTGCTCTTCTTTTTATCATGTCCATAGCATATTCACTTGGGCCACAAATACTTGTGGTGCTGACCCTGTGCCAATCTGATGTTGAGCCAGGCTCTGAATTGGCTGGAACCTGGTGCCTCCAGTGAACTGGCACTTTGGAAGCTGCCCCTTTGATGCCATAGCATCCCAGTGGCAACAGTCTCCTGTGTTGAGTATCTGTTGAGGAACAGCCACTGTTCCTGTTCTGAGAGGCTCACTTCTTCGCTAGTGGTTGGAGGAGAGATCCTATCTGAAATGACAGACTAGCCAAATGTCTGATGGGCTAAGGCAGATGGACCCTGGAGCTCATGGTAAGAGTGCCTGGGGCCTTAGAATATTGGACCTTGTTAGCAAGGAGTTGATGGCATCTTCCTCTCTGTTTCCTAAAGGATAATCATTCGCTTTTATCCGGTGGAGCCTTGGCAGATTGGCAAGATGGGGACCGTGATGACTTTTTTATGATTGGCATAGAAGTGATTCGAGGGCATCTGTGAGTGAGCCACCCCTTCCTGAGAGGTTTGCTGGCAGAGTAAGGATGTGGTGGATGCCAGCTTCTGACACCCCTTGATGCAGACATGTCTGGGCCCCACAGTCCCCTTATTCTGGTACACATACAAAATAAAGGAGTGTTCGACTTTCATACATATGTTCTTTACCTCCCTTGATCTCTCCCTGGCATCTCTGGGCCACCCTAGGAAGTGGTGGGCTTTATGAGAAATGGACTTCAGGATACTGGGGCATGGTTATTTCCTGTTCCCAGAGCTACTGTTTCATGTGCTTGGGATGCTTAAATATGAGCTTGGAGGGCTTAGCCTGGAGCCTTCCTTTCCATGTCTGTGTAGGGTTCCTGGACCAGTTATGAGACTTCTCCACTGCAGTGTATCAGAGAATACAAGTTAGTTCTGCCACTGTCTCCCCAGACTTAGCTCCAAATTCCACAGGCTAAAGGATCAGTTTCCTAAGACCTTCTACCTAAAACTAGGCTGTTCCCTAAGCTTCTGATCAACTGGCTCCAAATGAGAAGTTCCTAGATTGCAGCTGCCGGTTACTTCTGCTCTGAGTGGTTATAAATCAGGTTCAGTTAATGTGACATATCACTTCACAGCACCCAACAAAACCCATCATTTACTCTCAATGAAATATTACTAAAGATTGTGGCTGGAGAGATAGCATGGAGGTAGGGCATTTGCTCTGCATGCAGAAGGACAGTGGTTCGAATCCTGGCATTCCAGATAGTCTCCCGAGCATGTAGGAGCGATTTCTGAGTGTACAGCCAGGAGTAACCCCTGAGCGCTGCTGGGTGTGACCAAAATAAAAAAACAAACAAAAAAAGAATTATTACTAAAGATAGAACTCAGGAACAGTCAGTGCAGGAGTAGCTTGGAGTAGGAGGTATGTAGCATGCCCTCTCCGGATGCACCATTCTTACCCAGTTTCTACATGTTCACCAACGTGAATGTTCTTGGTGTCCCTCTTGGGTCTGCTCTCTTTTTTTAACCTTCATGATACTGGAAAACCGATCCCAGGGCTTTACTATGTGTTCTACAGCAGAATTGTACCTTGGCCCTCTTTTTTGCACTTTTTTTGAGGTTTTATTAAGTCATTGTTCATGGCAGTTGAGCTCTGACTGCCCAGACAGTGGGGAGTGGGAGTGAAAGTTCTGCGTTCTCTTCATGTTTCTTTTTTTTTTTTTTTTTTTTTTGTGGTTTTTGGGTCACACCCGGCAGTGCTCAGGGGTTATTCCTGGCTCCAGGCTCAGAAATTGCTCCTGGCAGGCACGGGGGACCATATGGGACGCCGGGATTCGAACCGATGACCTCCTGCATGAAAGGCAAACACCTTACCTCCATGCTATCTCTCCGGCCCCTCTCTTCATGTTTCTTTAGCACTCAGTGCCTACCCACAGGCATTTCCCCAAAGTGTCCTTCATTAATATAACAAGAGATGGGCCCGGAGAGATAGCACAGCGGCGTTTGCCTTGCAAGCAGCTGATCCAGGACCAAAGGTGGTTGGTTCGAATCCTGGTGTCCCATATGGTCCCCCGTGCCTGCCAGGAGCTATTTCTGAGCAGACAGCCAGGAGTAACCCCTAAACATTGCCGGGTGTGGCCCAAAAACCAATATATATATAAAACAAGAGATAAGATTTATCACTGGCAATCCTTAGGGCAGGGGTCTCAAACTCTGCGGCCCTCCCTACAACATTTTGTGGCCCTGCCCTGAGGAATCTTTTTTTGTTTTGCTTTGTTTTAGTTGTTAGTTGTTTGGGTCACACCCCCCCCCAATGTTCAAGGCTTATTACTGACTTTGCACTCAAGGGTCACCCCGACTTTGCCTCCTGTGGCCCCCAGGTAAATTGAGTCTGAGACCCCTGCCTTAAGGTATTCCAAGAGTTTGGGGAGCTGTCTGACAGCTAGGAAATATATTTTACTCATCCAAAAGAAATATATATGCATATATGTTTCCGATAACTCACAATATTGCAACGCTCATTGTGTCAGGTTGTGGGGCCCAGAATCTGGTTCTAGTTATAACCTTTGCCTGGGTGGGGAGCAGGAAGGGTTAGACTTAAGGAATGTTCTCTGGATGTTTCCAAATTCCATGGCAGAGGTCCTCAAACTTTTTAAACAGGGAACCAGTTCACTGTCCCTCAGACTGTTGGAGGGCCAGACTATAGTTTGAAGAAAGAAAAACTGGGCGGCCGGAGAGGTGGCGCTAGAGGTAAGGTGTCTGCCTTGCAAGTGCTAGCCAAGGAGGGACCTCGGTTCGATCCCCCAGCATCCCACACCAAAAAAATTAAAAAAAAAGAAAGAAAAAAGAAATACTGAACAAATACCTATCCACACTGCACATCTTATTTTCTTTTTTTTTTTTTTTTTTTTTTTTTTGTTTGTTTTTTTGGGTCACACCCAGCAGTGCTCAGGGGATACTCCTGGCTCCATGCTTAGAAATTGCTCCTGGCAGGCACGGGGGACCATATGGGACACCGGGATTCAAACTGATGACCTTCTGCATGAAAGTCAAATGCCTTACCTCCATGCTATCTCTCCGGCCCCTGCACATCTTATTTTAAAGTAAAAAAAAATAATAATAATAATGGGAACAAATACAATATTTATAATTAAGAACAAGTAAAATTAAATCAACATACTTACCAGTATTTTAGTGGGAACTATTGGTCTGCTTTTGAGGGGCTGTCATTTGAGGACCCCTGCCCGAGACAGAAGAGGAGTCTAGAGACAGGAGGAGGAGGAAAGCTGTACGTCCCATGCATATGCACTGTGGAGCCAGAATGAGTTGGCTGCTAAACAGGACAGGCTGAGGTGGCAAAAACACCTACTAGGCTGGGTAAATGTTCTCAGCGTGCCACATGTGGCCGGTATGCCAAGTTTGAGGAACCCTGACCTATGAAATGGATAAGAATTCTCTAGTTTTGTAGCTTGTAAAATCCACATCCTGAACTGGAACAGCAACCATCTATCCCTAGAAACAGAAAGGAGGGGGGGTGCTATTGCCCAACCTTTGCATGCTTTAGCATTTCTGAGGGAAAAAGGGCTGGGTGTGTGGAAACCTGAATCTCCTTTTCAATTTATTTCCAGAGATTTGATGCAGAGTTTATATCTCATGACCTTTGGATGCCACAATGGACATTTACCTTGTACACCCGATGGTCAAAGCATCTGTTAGTACACCACCACATTGAAGCAGCATTTACTTGTATATACTTCATGATAGCTAATAAAATTTATTTTAGTGAATATACCTGGGTCTGTTGTTTGTGCCTGCTTACTACTGAGGGCTCTAGTTAGATGCTAGTATTTCTTTCCCTGGCTTCCAGTTCCAACTGTTGCAAAATAAAAATACACGAGTGCCAAGACTGCACCCCACATGTCATGTTTCTAATTCCTTAGGTGGACAGGTCTTGTGAAGCAGGGTAGCGGTGGAGAAATAATACATCAAGCAGTTAGGATCAGAGTCAGTCAGCTTTTCACTTTATGGCCTCTCTCTGCCATGTGCTCCCTCTATGCCTCCTAAAACCAGATCTGCTCTCTTTATTATCCAGAACCACATCTACTAGGATGGGGGAAGGTCCTGTAATCCTGGTGAGCTTTTTCTTTTTTTTTTCTTTTTTTTTTTTATTTTTGGGCCACACCCGATGATGCTTAGAGGTTACTCCTGGCTATGCGCTCAGAAGTCGATCCTGGCTTGGGGGGACCATATGGGAGGCCGGGGGATCGAACCGTGGTCCATCCTAGGCTAGCGCTGGCAAGGCAGACACCTTACCTCTAGCGCCACCCTGCCAGCCCCGAGCTTTTACATACCAAAGAAAGGGTTTACTGGGAAGAGGAAGTTGGGGGAACACCTTTGTTTAGGGTTGTAGGTAGTCTTACCTTATAGACATTTATTTCTTCTTGCTTCTAAAGGGACTTGGGTGAGATGAGTTTAAGGAAAATATGAGCCCAAAGATGGAGCCCAGGCCTAACCCTAGCTGAGACCAGAGAACAACCTCCTAATAGATTTACACTTTTTATCTCTCTGTGGTGAAAGTGGCAAGTCATCTGCCTGTTTATGGGGGTAGTCCCTCTCCAGCTCATTAACTCTTCTTTCCCCATTGTTGTAGAACCACTTTTTTTTTTTTCGGGCCACACCCGTTTGATGCTCAGGGGTTACTCCTGGCTAAGCACTCAGGAATTGACCCTGGCTTGGAGGGACCATATGGGACGCCGGGGGATCGAACCGTGGTCCTTCCTTGGCTAGCGCTTGCAAGGCAGACACCTTACCTCTAGCACCACCTCGCCGGCCCCTTAGAAATTTAAATATATTTTGTGTTTGTGGTAGAACCACTTTGTTTTTTTCTTTCCCCATTGTGACCTTTGGAAGTTTTTGGGATTTTCTTGGGAGGTCTGGGTGTATGTGTGTGAGGTTCTTACTAGCCAAATGGGCTAATGCTTCAGAGTATGGGCACAAACTGTGATGCTGCTCATGCCCTGGGTGCTGAGGATACCTAGACTACCTTAGGGGTGTTGGGGGCCTCAAGGGCCACACCCAGTGATACTTGGGGAAAACCATGTGGTGCTGGGAATTGAACCCTGGTAGGGCACATGCGAGGCTTGCACCCTAATGGCTGGACTATCTTTCTGGCCAGGCTTTGATTTTTGGTGGATGGGAATTCTGTGTTGCTAGGAACTGATGTGTGGCCTGCACAGTTTCTCATCTCCAGACACCTGCCACACAGCCTCCTGCTGCTCAGATTGCTATTCTTTTTTTTTTGTGTGTGTGATGCCAGGACTTTACCCATATATTATTAAACCACATGCTGAAGATTTTTTATCTGTCATTTGAACTATTTTCACCCCCAGAAAATCTTTCAAGATATGGTTTAGATGGGTGTCGCATCCAAAACTGCTAGTCACGTTCCTTCTTTCCCAAGACTTTACTTCTCTCAAAACCAAGATGTGACTCAGTTCTACCTCCAAGCATATCAGAAAATTATGTTATACTGATGATTTGAATTCAGCATGATTTTACCATAAGTAAAATTGAAAATACAAAGAGAAAGCCGTAATACAGTTTCCTGTTGAAACCATTCTTGCTGGGGTCAGGGAGATGGCTCAAAGGGCTGAACGCATGGTTTGCCTGTGGGAGGAGGCCCTGGATGGATCTACTAGATCCCGTAAGCACCCAGGAGCGACTCCAGATCACCCCTGGGTGTAGCTCAAACACGACAACCACCACCACTATAAATAAACCATCCCTGCAGGTTGCAAGCAGCCATGTATTTCAACAGGCACCAGTTCTTCCCTAAAAAAAAAAAAAAATGCTTAGCAGAACCTTTTCAGCCTGAGACTGAAGTCAGACTTTGGAACCGCTGGCTCAGGAATTCTGTTCCACCCACTGGATCTTGTTCTGCACCCTTAACCCCACTTGCTTCGACCTCTGTCTTCTGGGCTTGGGAGCTTTTTTAGGAGAGTGGTTAGGAGGCCTGGGGGAAATAAAAAAGAGGATGCATTTCCTCTGCCAGTTCCCTCAATCTTGCTCTAAGGAAGACTTTCGATGGATTCCAGTCCAGGATGCAACAATAAACAACGCAACATTTAGCTCCTGCTAGGCTTAGGCACCGAATTACATGCTTCCCGCGAAACCAGAATCCCTCGTCTAGAGAGAGTCCAGCAGGCTGCCCAAGGAGGTCGAGCAATTCACCAGGCGCTCCGGCTCTCGCTGATTGGCTGAAGGGGTCGGCACGGAAGCCAGTGGGAGAGCCGCTTGCTACTAGGCGCGAGACGCATGCGCAATTGCCGTGGAGACGCCAAATGAGCTCCGGGCAGCCCGATAAGGGGTGGGGTTCTTTAGAGCCGCGAGCGTGGGGGAGATCCTGGAGCCGGGGCCCCCGCGATCGATACCACGGGTGGGGTGGGCGAGTAGCTCAGAAGGGGGAAACCGAGGCCAGAGCGCGTGGGCATCTAGATTGGCTTTCGCAGCTGTCCCTGGGACCTGCGATGGGCTGCAACCTAGTGGGTGGTTCCCCTTGACTGTAAGCTGGAGCCACCATTGATTCTTGGATGCAAAAATCGGGCCCTCACCTTCGGCTCGTGACCTCTCGGAGCGGCCTTTCGAGGTGAGCGCTGGGCCCTGCACCCTCTTGCAGGGTGGGGAACCAAGGCCGAGGAGGCGATGGGACTTGCCCCCCAATCTTCAGGTCTCACCCTGGAGCCCAGTTGCCGGCTGGCACAGTGGAAATTGATCAGCCTGCCTCTCTCCCGCCTGGAGGTTGGCCCACTGCTGTTTTGTGTTTTAGGAAGCCATCAATGAACTCTTAGTTACTCTAGGGGGGGTCGGGCTGCTGAAGGCCAATTGTTTCATCTATGGAATCCGTAGCAGGCTAGAATCTAATACCCTGCGATCTTGGGCAGGGGGTCCCTCAACTTTTGTTGTCCATGCAATAACATTGACAGTAGGGGTGATTTGGGCCTATAAGAATGATCATCTACTCTCTCTGAAGCCTTTGGGGACTCGACACTGGCTTTGTATTGTGGATACAAAGACAAGAGCAAGTCAGTGTGGTACAACGCAGTTTTACTTTATGAGTTCCAAAATGAAATCTTAGGCAATTTTTTTATATGCCATGATTTATTTATTTATTATTTTAGCCATTAAAAATGTACAAACTGGGGCTGGGAGGTAGCGTTGCTGGAGGCTTCTCCCAGATGCTCAGATGAGGGCACCCATTTGTTCCCTGGTGTTGTCTATGTAAACATTGGTTTCCCTTTTATCCCTTTATTTTTCTCCAGACTATCAGATCTGGTCCCAAAACAACAAAACAACAACAAAATTAAAAATAAAAACTTCTATTTTTGCAGTGGGCTTTTATACCCTAGTATTAGGCTTAAATATTAGGCTTTTATACTCCTAGTCTGTCCCACAGGTTCTTCAAGTAGAGATAGGTTCCAGTGAAGAACCCCCTGATTCAGGATGGTTACAGCCAGGGGAGTGCTGCATGCAGGCTTCCTTCCCAGGAAAGTGCATGTGAGGAAACATCAAGGCTTATCACTGGAGCTGGATGCGGAGGTTCTCAGAGTTTGCAGTTGTTTCTTTTGAGTTCTTAAGGCCTTGGAAACTATGTTCTAAAAGAGTTTGGAAACTTGAGGGTTTGAAAAAATATATCCGAAATGTATCCAAGAACTGTCTTTTTGGGTGGGAGGAGGGGTGGTTGGGCCACCCCACCTGGCTCAAGGATTATTCAGTGTTCTGGAGTCACTTTTGGAGGGACCGTTCGGGCTTGAACCTGGGACAGCTGCATGCCTTAAACTCTGTACTGTTGCTCCAGCCCAGGCTGGCATCTGTGGTGAACAGTAGTAGGACATGGCCCTCGTCCTTACTTAGTCTTAATACTTAATAGTATGCATGACAAATGAATATTGTTGAATGAGTCTAAGTGGGTGTTTCTTTTTTTTTTTTTTTGGTTTTTGGGCCACACCCGGCGGCGGCGCTCAGGGGTTACTCCTGACTGTCTGCTCAGAAATAGCTCCTGGCAGGCACGGGGGACCATCTGGGACACCAGAATTCGAACCAACCACCTTTGGTCCTGGATTGGCTGCTTGCAAGGCAAATGCCGCTGTGCTATCTCTCCGGGCCAGTGGGTGTTTCTTTTTATACTTTTTTTTTTTTTTTTTTTTTAAATTTTGGGGCCATATCCAGTAGTGCTCAGGGATTACTCCTGCTCTGCTCTCAGAAATCGCTCCTGGCAGGCTCTGGGGACCATAATGGGATGGCAGGGATTGAACCCATGACTGTTAGGGTCGGCCGCTTGCAAGGCATACGTCCTACCGCTGTGCTATCTCTCCAGCCCCATTCTTTTTATACTTTTAAGCAAGTCTAGGTTTAACCAACCTGGCCGGTTTGCTCAGTTGGTTAGAGCGTGGTGCTAAAAGTTTAGGTTTAGAGAAAGTTTCAACAGTTTCCTTATGTCCTGGAATTAGCTTTCCTTAAAGTTAGCATCTAATGTAATTTCTGTACAAAGATGTACCATAAGAAGCTAGTTTTATCAACTCTAAAACTAGTTTGAATTTCACCAGTTTTTCACTGATGATTTTTGTTTTCCATTCTAGTACCCTATCTAAGATCTCATATAAATTATTTCTCCTTAGTCTCCTCCGGTCTTAACAGTTTAGCCTTTTCTTGTCATTCTTGACTTTATTTTTTAGTAGTGAAGGGGGCACTCCTGGCTCTACACTCAGGAATCAATCCTTGCAGTGGTTGGGATACCATATGGGATGCCGAAGATCAAAGCCCAGGAAATCTAACCCAGTTTGACTGAGTGCAAGAAAAGCACCCTTCTGGCTGTAGGCCCTTTATTATTCTTGACTTTTGATTAAAGATTATTGCTTAAGTGTTCTTGTTTTTGGCAATGTTCAGGGGCTCACATTCAGTGGTGCCAGGGTACCATGCAGTGCTGGGACTGAACCTACACTTCCTACATGTAAGCTTTGAGCGACCTCTCTGCCCCTGGATCAGTTATTTTGTCCTTATCTCTCAACTTAGCTTGTCTAATGGTTTCTCATTTTTGGAGGGAAGTTTTTCATTTTGGTCAGAAACATTTAATACATTACATTTGTGGATCAGGTGAAAGAATTCTGTATGTTCACATGTCTTATTATTGATGGAATTTTCCTTGAAAATAGGATGCAAGTTGGTGTCTACAGGTTTCTGTACCATAAAGTTATTATCTTTTCCTTTTTATTTCTATAATGCTTCTTTGATCTCAGGAATCTTTGTTGTGTGATATTAAGGTTGTTTTCAGTGTGTTGCCATTACAAATTATGCTTGAGCAATGAATAATCCTGATGAATAATTCTTCATATAGATTTTAATATTGTTGGGAGTACATCTTTGGGGTAGATGTCTAGAAGTGAAATTACTAGGTTAAAAGCAAGTACACAGTAATTTTGTTAACTATTTCAACAATTCCCTCCATAGTAATTGTTCCAATTTGCATACCTAACTACAACATATTAGAATAGTGCCTGTTTCTGAAACCTCACACTAGCCAACAGTGTTTTGTAGTTTGAATTTTTGCCAGTGTGATAAGAGAGATAAACCCAAAGAAAGAAGGGGTGTTTCTGTAGTATTTAATATGCATTATTTCTTTTCTTTTTATTAAATATATTTTTTATTTAAGTAACATGATCATTTTTGGGTTACAGTCATAACCAGAACACCCCCCTTCACCAGTGCAACATTACCCCCTCCCCCCTTCCCATCCCCTGCCTGTATTCGAGACAGGCATTCTACTACATTTATTTGTTTTTAAGTTCAGTAAGTTGTATTTTTTTCCTTAAAGGATAAGAGTAAAAAAATATAGTAAAGGTGTGATAGTGGCAATGGCCAATGTTTGCATAGGTCCAGAAAAATGGAGAAAATGGAAAAAAAGTCCTTGACCTGTTTACAAAAAGGCCTCACCCCAGAAGTTTATTGGCATAAGACAGACTCTGGGTTCCAGGCATACCAGTTCATCCAACTCCAGTCATTCTCAAGGTCCCGGTGAAATTTTTTTCACAATTTAGCTATTGTTGGTATCAGACTCTTAATAATATGCATTATTTCTAATATAAATGATTTGGAACATTTTTTCATATGTTTGAGAGACAGTTGCCTTTTATATGTCTGCTTTTATTTGTTTTTTGGTCCCTCAGTTTTGTGCATGTATTTTTAAAAATATTATAAGTTGTGATAAAATGTACTTAACATTGGGTTGGCCTCGTAGGGGCAACTCCTGGTGATTCTTTTTTGTTTGTTTTGTTTTTGTTTGTTTTTGGGTCACACGCGGTGACGCTCAGGGATCACTCCTGACTATGTGCTCAGAAATGGTTCCTGGCTTGGGGAACCATATGAGACACCGGGGATCGAACCCAGGTCTGTCCTGGGTCGGCCACATGCAAGGCAAACACCCTACTGCTTTGCTATCGCTATGGCCCCTCCTGGTGATTCTATGGCCAACTGGTGTATTGCTTGAGGGAGACCATGTGGTGATGGGCGTCACAGTAGGTGATTTGTAAAACAAGCACCTTAACCTAGCTTGCAATATCTTTCTGGCACAATTATTTTATGTAGTTATTTTTTTTTTTTTTTTTTGTGGTTTTTGGGTCACACCCGGCAGTGCTCAGGGGTTATTCCTGGCTCCAGGCTCAGAAATTGCTCCTGGCAGGCACGGGAGGACCATATATGGGACGCCGGGATTCGAACCGATGACCTCCTGCATGAGAGGCAAACGCCTTACCTCCATGCTATCTCTCTGGCCCCTTTATGTAGTTATTTTTAAAAAGTTACATAAAAACTTTATATCAATTCTTTTTAGTATCAGTTACAGTAGTGTTAACCTTCCTGGTTTTTTTTTTTTTTTTTTTTTTTGGTTTTTGGGTTCACCCAGCTGTGCTCAGGGGTTACTCCTGGCTGTCTGCTCAGAAATAGCTCCTGGCAGGCACGGGGGACCATATGGGACACCGGGATTCGAACCAACCACCTTAGGTCCTGGATCGGCTGCTTGCAAGGCAAACACCGCTGTGCTATCTCTCCGGGCCCAACCTTCCTGGTTTTGATGTCCCAGTTACTATATCTTTCCTACCACCAAAGTGCCCAAGACCCTCCACCACTATCGTTGTGCCATCTTCAGCCTGTCTCCTCCCTCCCATCACCAATCCCCACATGGCTTGGTCATCTGAAATAGACTTTATAATAAAAGGTTAAATGTTTGTCCCCATTTAATTTTGCTTGTTTTCTTGTTTTGTTTATATATCATAGATGAGTAGATAATCTGATATTTGTCCTTTTCCTCTGACTTATTATTATTATTATTATTATTATTAATTATTACTATTCCCTTCTGTTCCCTCCAAGTTGCAGCAAACTGCAAGATTTTATCTTTTATTAAAGTTGCATAGTAATCTGTTATATATGTATACTACAACTTCTTTATTCATTTTTCTGTTGCTGAATGTTGATGTTGTTTCCATATCCTGGTTATTGATGTACTTAGTGCTGCAGTGAATATAGGCTTGAATACATTTTTCTCAAATTTATGTTTTTGTGCTCCTGGGATAGATGCCAAGAAGTGGGATCAGTGGGTCATACATAAGTTTTATTCTTTTTGTTTGTTTGTTTGTTTTTGGGTCACACCCTGCAGCACTCAGGGGTTACTCCTGGCTTCATGCTCAGTAATCACTCCTGTCAGGCTCGGGGAACCGTATGGGATGCTGGGATTCGAACCAATGACCTTCTGCATGAAAGGCAAACCCTTACCTCCATGCTATCTCTCTGACCCCATAAGTTTTATTCTTAGTGCTGTGTTTGTTTGTTTGTTTTTCCAGACAGGGGTCCATTCTCACAGAGCCTAGGCTCACTTCTGGCTCTGTTCAGGGATCACTCTTGGAGTGGAAGGCTCAAAAATTGGGGACCAAACCCTGGTTGGCTGCATTCAAGAGAAGTACCCTCTCTACTCTACCCAATACTTCTGGCATTTCTTGGGGCACCCTATGTTCTGCTGGGGATTTAACTAGGGTTGGTGGGATGCAGGATCCGCTTGGCCACTGTATTAACTCTCTGGCCTCTGGTCATATGATTTTTATCTTTCCTTTTGTTAGTGTTGTGGATTATATTGATTTGCATAGATTGAACCATCCTTGCATTCCTGAGATGAATCTCACTTGATCATAGTATATGATCTTTTTACTATTTTGTTGGGTTCAGTTTGCTGATATGTTGTTGAGAATATTTACATTAGTATTTAGGCATTCAGCAGTAATATTTTCTTTTTTTAGTAGTATTCTGTTTTTGGTAGTAGGGTAATATTGGATCTATAGACATTGTTAGGAAGTGTTTTCATTTCAACATCTTGGAAGAGCTTTTGGAGTACAGTTAGTAAGTTTTAATTAATTAATTATTGGTCCTCCTAAGCAGTGCTCAGGAATCTGGGTACCACTTGGCCTGACCGCACAGGCCAGACAAGAACCATTGATATTTATTTATTGTTTTTTTTGTTTGTTTTGTTTTTGACTACACCTCCCTCGTGAGGCTCAGAGCTAACTCCTGACTTGTACTCAAAAATCTCTCGTGGTGATGTTCGTGGACCATGTGGGATTGGGGGGATTGAACCAGGATTTGCTGTGTGCAAGGCAAACATTGTACCTTCTGTGCTGATAGCTTCTTTTTCAGTGAAACTAACTGTGGTTCTTTGTATCAGAGCTGTATACGAAGTTATGCTCTGTGATACATTCCTAAGGGCTGTTCTGCTGTGATTGCTTTACATTTAACAGTGCCTTGAGGGCCCGGAGAGATAGCACAGCAGCGTTTGCCTTGCAAGCAGCCGATCCAGGACCAAAGGTGGTTGGTTCGAATCCCGGTGTCCCATATGGTCCCCCGTGCCTGCCTGGAGCTATTTCTGAGCAGACAGCCAGGAGTAACCCCTGAGCACCGCCGGGTGTGGCCCAAAAACTAAAAAAAAAAAAAACAAAAAAAAACAGTGCCTTGAAATTCTGTGCTTGGTAAGTGAAGCCATGCTGGGATCTATTAGGACTATAGCTGCTGTTGCATGGCTGTGGCTGTGAGGTGTGAGTGCTGCTTTCAGGATTTCAGCAGGACTGGGACTCAGCTTGTTCCGGTCCCCAAAATTTTCAGCCCCAAGACTGAATGACTTTTAGTGACTTGGTTTGCCTAATCTGTCAAGATTAATGATAAAGCAGTAAAGCTGGACCTTTGCTTATTACATGGAAGCTGCTGTATAATCTTGTCTATTATTTTTTGTTTGTTTGTTTTTTGAGTTTGGGGCCACACCTCGCAATGATCAGGGCTTACTCCTGGCTCTGCACTCAGGAATTAGACCTGGTGGTGCTCGGAGGACCATATGAATGCAGAAAATGGAACCCATGTTGGCTGTGTGCAAGGCGCACAAGTACTACCTTCTGTACTCTCTCCAGCCTCATCTTATTACACTCTTGACCTCTCCTAATTATAGAGCTAGGAATAGAGTCAGTTTTTACCCCCCAAAATAAACAAAAATTCATAAAAAAGCCCTGTGAAGCTTTTTGTTTTGCTTAAATGTGCCTTACAATCATAGTAAGAACTATAAGAAGCTAATATTCAAGATATCTAAAGAGTTTCAATAAATTTTAAATCTGGGGGAAAAAATTTAATTTAGGCTGGTCACATGCAAAGCAAGTTATTTTAGCCCCTGTACAGCCCTAAAACTACAAAATTTTTATTTGGGATGATACTTATAATCAAAATAAAAAATCAAAAAATATTTTATTATAAGCATCAACTCAAATATGTTATTAACTCTATTACACAGCCACTAGTAAAAGCAAAACAAATCAACCCCTAAAACTTCCCCCAAACCAAACACTAGAGGGACCAGAAATAAAAACAAAACTAAAAAAATAGGGGCCAGAGTTGTGGCACAAGTGGTACGGTGTTTGCTTTGCATGCGCTGACATAGGACGAACCATGGTTTGATCCCCTGGCATCCCATATGGTCCCCCAAGCCAGGAGCAATTAATGAGCACAGAGACAGGAGTAACCCCTGAACATCAGTGGGTATGGCCCAAAAAACAAACAAACAAAAACAACCAAAAAGCTAACAAAAATATAAAAACTAGTGGATTGAATCTAGGCCTTTAGCATGCAAGGCTTTTTAAGATATCTGTTGATATTTTTCCAACTCTATCAGGGAACTATGTCCTGGAGAGCGCTTGGCACATTTAAGGGCCATATAGTAAAGTTGTAAGTTGGAGATCACAGGCTTTCTTTTATTTATTTATTTATTTTTGAATTTTGGGCCACACCCGTTGATGCTCAGGGGTTACTCCTGGCTATATACTCAGAAATTACCCCGGGCTTAGGGAGACCATATGGGACGCCAGGGATCGAACTGCAGTGTCCCAGGCTAGCGCTTGCAAGGCAGACGCTTTACCTGTAGCGCCACCTTTCCAGCCCCGAGCACAAGCTTTCAAGTCTACCTTTTGGGAAGATTGGGGGTCATAAGGTTATGAATTCATTCTTTTTGAGGGAGATACTGGGAGGTTTGCCAGCAGTACTGGGGGTGATAGGGTGATTGGGTGCTTGGACCCAGAGATGCAGTACTGCACAGGCCTGGTGGTGATTGGTGGCCTGTGCAGTGCAGGAGATTGAATTTAAGGCCTTCTGCATGCCAGGCCTATACTCTTACCATTTGAGCTATCTTTCTACCCCTGGTCTGACCTCTTATCTAGTTGTTTCACTCTTGGCTGTCATACAGCTGGTAACATGATTATTTGAGATATTGTTTGAAGTATACCACAGTTTTTTCACTTTTCTTTTGCTTTCTCTTCCTAGACTGAGTAATTTCAATGATGGTGCCATTTTCAGATTTGCTGGCCCTTCTTCCTGTTTAGCTCTCTTGTTGAACCCATCTAATGAGTTTCTTATTGCAGTTGTATTTTTTCAGCACCATAGTCAGCTCAGGAGCTGCTCCTGGCAAATGCTCAGGAGACCACCTGGTCCTGGGGATTGAACCCAAAGATTCTTGTCTTTTTTTTTTTCGGGCCACACCCGTTTGATGCTCCGGGGTTACTCCTGGCTAAGTGCTCAGAAATTGCCCCTGGCTTGGGGGGACCATATGGGACGCCGGGGAATGGAACCACGGTCCTTCCTTGGCTAGCGCTTGCAAGGCAGACACCTTACCTCTAGCGTCACCTCGCCGGCCCCAGATTCTTGTCTTCTTATTTTTATTTTTTATTTATTTATTTTTTTTGCTGCTGCTGCTGCTGCTATTGCAGCAGTGCTGGGCATGCACCTGTGTGATACAAGGTGTCACATTCATCTGTACTGGATGGTTCCAGGGATTGGATCAAGCTGCCTCTGAATCCCAATCTTGAAGATTCTTCAGACCCTTGGTACATTTTGTCAATTTGCTTTCCATAGTCTCACTCATTTATGGGTTTTAAGAAAAATAAAAGACATTATTGTAATAATGCCCAGAGATGAGGGCTGGAAGAACCGGCTCTTGATAAAGCTCACCACAAAGAGTGGTGAATGCAGTTAGAGAAATAACTACACTAACAACTACTCGCTTGGAAATCTACCTTTTTTTTTTTTTTTTGGCCACACCCGTTTGATGCTCAGGGGTTACTCCTGGCTAAGCGCTCAGAAATTGCCCCTGGCTTGGGGGGACCATATGGGACGCCGGGGGATCGAACCACAGTCCTTCCTTGGCTAGCGCTTGCAAGGCAGACACCTTACCTCTAGTGCCACCTCACCGGCCCCCCTTTTTTTTTTTTTTTTTTAATCTACCTTTTTTTTTAATTTTTAGGTCACACCCGGTGACCCTCAGGGGTTACTCCTGGCTCTGCACTCAGAAATCAATTCTGGCAGGCTCTGGGGAACATATGGGATGCTGGGAATTAAACCAGGGTCTGGTCTGGGTTGACCACATGCAAGGCAAATGTCCTACAGCTGTGCTATTGCTCCAGCCCCTATCTTCTTTACCTGAACAAAAAGAAACACTTCCCAATTGCTTCTGAGGCTATTCTCACCCTGTGGTTTATTCCAGCTTCACCCTCTTTGGAAGACATTGAAGACATTGCATGTGCCTTTTGCAAACCTGAATGGGTCGTAGAGGTGGAGGGGCAGAAAGGGATTTTTAGATTACCTATTAACATAGGTTTTCTTTTCAGTAGGAAAAAATAGTTTGATTTTTTTAGAATGGAACAATCCTGAAAAGAATTAGAAGGCTTTTGTTGTTTTTGTTTTGGGGCCATACCCAGTGGTCCTTAGGGCTTACTCCTAGCCTTGTGCTTAAGGATTATTCCTGGCTGAATTTGGAAGTGCTGGGGGTTAAGCCCAGGTTGACTGAATGCAAAGCAAATGCCATATCTGCTGTGATATCTCTCTAGCCCTAAGAATTAGGAAATTTCAAAATTCAGCTTCTTCTTGAGAATCTTCTTGGCCCCACTAGTCATAGCCTGATATCCTGGGGAACTTTTTTTTCAAGGGTCTGAAAATGATCAGAGAGGCAGGCCAGTACTTTGGTTGCATTTGGGTTAGAAATTTCTCCTAACAGCTGGCTCTGTTCTCAGGAATCTTAGAGGTGCATGGGGGACTACATGTAGTGCCAGCTATTGAATCTGGGTCAGCTGCATGCAAGGCAAGTGCCTTATCTGTTGTGCTATCTCTCCAGCCCCCTTAACTTTTCCTTTGGTCAGTCTCCAGGCTGTGTGCCTCTTGTCACCGTGGATGGATATTGTACTTACCCTGGCCTGTGGGGCTGAGAAACCCCTGGTGAAGGCATAGACCTAACAAATGTGATGGTGTCATGGCAAGGAGTCTCGTTTTCTTTCGGTAGAGCAGGGAGCAGAAATCCTCCATTAATCAGTCAGCCCCTGGTGCGAGGGCTCTCCTGTCCCTGCATACAGCCAACCACCTCCATGCAGGGATCCACTCTCAGCAGTCTTGCTTTTCTCTCCTGAGGATTTAGCTCATATCTAGGATGACCTTCCTCTTGGAGCTGCCTCCTGCCTAAGAGAGAGAACCATGGTGGATGGGTGTCTGGCTAAGTGACTTCTCTCCTCTTTGCTCTTCTGCAGCTAGTGTTGTTTACCTCTGCTGTCAGTTCTGTTGTGTACATGTGGGAAGTGGAATTTGCTGGAAATTGTGGACACTTGAGATTTAAGTTCCGAGGAACTACCATTCTATTTACCACAGCGATCGTACTTCTCACTGATGCTCTTCAATGTGTGTGTATGTATTTGAAATAATAGTCTAGTACTGTATTATTTTCTTTGTTTTGTTTTGGGGTCACATCCGGCAGCACTCAGGGGTTACTCCTGGCTCTATGCTCAGAAATCGCTCCTGGCAGGCTCGGGGGGCCATATGGGATGCCGGGACTCCAACCACCGTCCTGCATGCAGGGCAAACGCCCTACCTCCATGTTATATCTCCGGCCCCTAATACTGTATTTTAATATTACAATTTCTACTTTTGTCATCTTTTTCCCATATCATGTAAGTCACAGTATTCATTGTGACAGGCCTTATGGTGAGGCAGTATTGCCTAGCCTTATTTAATAGCTTAAAAAAAGTTGAATGGAGATTTAATAGTGAGCCGAGGGGAGGCTCAAATCTTCTTACTCTGTGGAGAAGATGGACCCCTGGAGAATTCAGTACCCAGGTGGAAGCTCAAGAATCCATTGCTTTAAGTGCTGGGGAAGGGGAGAAGTGGCTGTTCTTTTCTTTACACAGAGGGGCATGGTTCAGTTTGCCAAGGTTCAAGCATGCTATGCACTTCCAGGGCCTTTTGCCACTTCTGGAACCTTTTATGTTTCCTTCTCTTGCCCTCTCTGACTTGTTTGGTGCCTTACTCACAGGCCTGAACCCAGTTTCTCTGCTGCTGCCTCCAGTCTCTTTGAATCTAGTTCCTGGGGTGTGACCCTCCATGCCCATGACCACAGCCTCTCTCAGCAGCATTATTGTGACATGCTTCAGATATCACCCAACTCACTCAGGTAAGGAGGACTGTTAGTGGGTTTTAAGGGGAGGAAATCTCCAAATAATACTTAGGATTAGCAATACTGGGATTGCTTTTGGCTGGACAGGACCACTCAGTGCTTAAACCCAGGCCTGTGATGTTTGTCAGGCCTAGTAAGGTCCCACAAGGGTCGCTACAGTTGTGCTTGGGGGCTTCCTAGCAGTTGTACCTTAGTAGTGGTGGGGTGAGATGGGGTGCCATGTGGCTTTTTATGTATTCACAGAAGTGGATATCCACTACCATTAATTTTATAGATTTTTTTTGTTGTTGTTGTTTTGGTTCTTGGGCTACACCCGGTGACGCTCAGGGGTTTACTCCTGGCTATATGCTCAGAAATCGCCCCTGGCTTGGTTCACCATATGGAACGCCGGGGGATCGAACCATGGTCTGTCCTAGGTTAGTGTGTGCAAGGCAAACACCCTACCACTTGCACCACCACTCCTGCCCCATCTACCATCAATTTTAGAACCTTTCTACGCCTCAGAAATAAATCTTGGATCAATAAGTAGTTGTGTACATGTATCTCTCTCCCATGCCCTTAAATCTTATTTTTATAGATGTAAATCTGTAAAATGCTCTTCTGAGCATTTCATAGAAACAGAACTAGATGGTGTTTTTGTTTTTTCAAATTGTACAAGGCTGGTGTATGTTGTAGCATATGCCTTTATTTTAGTCTCTTACAACTAAGCAGTAATCCATTGTATAGGCACAGCAGTTTTTATTCACCCATTGAATAGCTGCTGGACATTTAATCCACTTTTAAGCTGCTATGAATGATGCTGTGATAAGCATTCATGAACAGGCCATGGTGTGGACCTGAGAGCTTATTTCTCTGGGGTAGGAGAGTGGCATTTCTGAGTTAGGCATTAACTCTGTGTTAAAATTTCCAGCCCCTGTCTAGACTGGCTTAGCCAAGGGCTATGCCATTTTGCATCCCCCTCAGTGCTGCTTGAAGTTTCTAATTTTTCCACATCTTATCAGTCTTGTTGATTTTGGCAAGCTCTTAACTAGTCAACCTAGCTCTATAATTTTTCCCTGTATGTTTTTAAAATCTAGAAATACTATACTCTGCATATGCCACAGAATATTTGGCATCACTCCTTTTTGTCTCACCTTCCATGCCTGCTCCGGTAACCCTATGTTTACTTTCTCTTCCCACTGCTTTCCTGGTAGTGTCAGCCATTCCTCAGGGCTAAACAGCTTCCTCCTCCCTCTTCTTCATCCAAGGAAATCAAATACTTGACACGCTTAAAAGTTGCCTATGTCCTTTTTATTTGTAAAGAATTGTTTATAATGATCCATTGCTTTGCTGAACAGTGTCCTCTGAGGACCAGAGTTGATCTCAGTCTTTCTGTTCTTCAGAGTTTCTGCTCTCAGGGACAGAGGGACTTTCTGGTAGTAGCCCATATGGCCATCAGGCAGCACTTGCTCACCAGGTGCCCGTGTGACTTGGGCTAGGGAGGCCCATGGACTTGAAGTCTTGCTCCCTGTGGGACCCTGACACTGTGATAGACTCTTCATGGCTTTCTCTCTGTCTCCCTGTTTCTTGCAGGAGACTTTTGGACTGATGCAGCCCCTGCTAATGAAAAGAAGCAATACTTAGCAGCACTCAGCACTCAGCACTTTCAGTATGGTAAGAACTGTTGTTTGCTTATTTGCTGGTATCCAAACTCTTATCACTTCATTCCTGGGGCAGGGTCACCCGGGAGGCTTTTCCTCTGAGGTATCCTTTCTCCAGGAGAGCTTCTGACACATTTGGGGTGTGGGTGCTTGACATTCTATTAAAGTGGTTTGCATGGTCTAGTAGTTGCTACAAGGGCACAAAATTTACACTTTGTTAGAATCTGTGATTCTGATGCCTGGGTCTCCTTGGATTGGGCTCTTGCTTGGACACCCCCAAGTTCTGTTTCTTTTGCAGTAGATCGTATCCAGAACATGCTTCTCAAATAGTTCGGATGATCCCTAGAGATGTTTTGATTTTTATTCTTTTCCTCTGTGATCATGTTTAGTTTATTCCCCACATTCAGAGAAAGGCTGAGCTGTTGAGGGCAGAGTAATTTATGTTATGCAGGACAGAGTTTATTCATTGTAGATTATTCAAGTGACAAGTGACAACTTGTCAACTAAAAGCCACTCTTATTTTCTCTTAAATCCCTTTCTAGATTCGAATTGCAGCCTTGAATGCCAGCTCCACAGTTGAGGATGATCATGAAGGAAGCTTTAAAAGTCACAAAACTCAGACGAAGGAGGCCCAGGTTTGTAATCTGTGTTCTTCCTCTGCAGGTAGATCTTGCTTCTGATTTTTTTTGGGGAGGGGGGGTCACACCTGGCATCGCTCAGGCGTTACTTCTGGCTCTATGCTCAGAAATCGCTCCTGGCAGGCTCAGGGGACCATAGGGATTCGAACCACCAACCTTCTGCATGAAAGGCAAACGCCTTATCTCCATGCTATCTCTCCGGCCCTGCTTCTGATTTTTGAATGGAGCAGACCTCAGTTTACATGTATTCCCTCATTTCTAAGGGGATTTGAGAGAATATTCCATTTTGTAGCACCACTAGCTCTCCCTGTCATGTTAATTTGCTTCTCCTAATGACTGTCACACTGAAGAAGAATTCTGTCCTTTCTGTGTCTGGTTGGACCAGGTCACTCTGGGTCATCTGTCCTCTCCTTGTGATCCCATTTTTTGTGCAGGTCTTGGGATTTGCTTTCCCATCGAGTTCAACAGACATGAGGTAGATGGGCTTTAGGGATCTCCACTGTGTTACTCTTACTTTTCAGTGTGAGGAACTACAGGACTGAATCTTGCAGAAATTAGTGGTGGATCCAGGTTCTACTTTGGCTCTCTAAATTTTGGTGCTTCATCTTTACTATGAGGGCTAACATAATTTCCATTTCCCTCCGTCCCTCCCTCCCTCTTTCCATTCTATCTCTCTCTACGTGTGCCCTACCTTTTATAGCAAGGGTTTGTGCCTGTATTTGTTTCCATTGTAATAAAAACATATCTACCTCATCACAGGAGAAACCAGGATAGTCTGGGCCCTGTCAGAAGTCCACTTGTCATTTGTCCTGAGCATGGAATCATGTCACTGAGACTCAGTCTGTCCAGTTGTCCCCCTCCTCAAGCATTGGGCAGTCTCAGGGGGTGGACAGAGGCAGTAGAGACCATCCATACTTTTCAGTTGTATGGGTTAACCTGGTTGGTGTGGCCACTCTCTCAACTTTTTCCACAGAGGGCCAGCTGGGTTCATTACCTTGGAACTGAGCTAATTCTACCCTGAGTCTTTGCTGTACTTGACTGTTTGTTTGAGCATGTGTTATTGTGTCTTCTTGGGGCCTCCTGAGGGTTTTTCTCCTGCTGATGGCGCTCCTGGGAAGTTGGCGTATAAGGATTATTCCCACTGCAGAGGACCCATTTAACATAGCCTTGATTACAGCTCCCCTACCTTATTACACTTTTGACATAAAATAGACAAAGCATGCTTTATTTGCTTTTTCTTGGTTTACAGGAAGCAGAGGCTTTTGCCTTATATCACAAGGCCCTGGATCTGCAGAAACACGACCGGTTTGAGGAGTCTGCCAAAGCCTACCATGAGCTCTTGGAGGCACGTCTGCTGCGAGAGGTGTGTCACTAGCTAATCTGAAGGATGGCCGTAGAGCCAGTGGTCTGTCTGGGCCTAACCTTTGGCTTTGTGTGTATGTGTGGTTGTGGTGGTGGTGGTGGTGGTGGGGGCAGTCTGAGGATTGAAGTCAGGGCTTTATGTATGCAGGGCAAGTATTGTACCATAGAACTACAATCCCTGCTCTCCTACTTGTTGTCTAGTTCATTTCCCCATCTGCCTCTCAGCATCTTGTGAAGTGTCAACCTCATTGGGTCACTGTGGGGTTGAGTGAACCTAGCAGTGCATGTTGCATTGCCCTTGGCCATAGTAGGAGCTCTGTATCAGCTATGGTTAGTCCTCATCTTGGTAGTTCAGTACAAAGTGTTGTCTCATATTAGAGTCATGGAAACTGAAGCTTAATGAGCTGTTGATGGCTCAAAGTCCCCGATCTGAGAAGCATTTGAAATTTCTGATACCTAATGATCTATTGACAGCACATTTTGACAGGTGCCAGTTAGGTGAAGCCCATAAGCTTAGGAAGCCTGTTGAGAACATAGGGTACATGAGAGGGGCAGATACGTGAACCTGGATGGGGGTTGGCACTGTTTTGGTGAATTTAGACAGAACTGGTTGGGAGTAGAGCTCAACCTGAATTAACTTAAAAGACGTGCATCTTGGGGCCTGAGTGGTGACGTGGAGTGGTAAGGCGTCTGCCAGCGCTAGCTTAGGACGGACCGCGGCTCAATCCCCCAAGCCAGGAGCAATTTCTGAGTGCATAGCCAGGAGTAGCCCCTGAGCATCACTGGGTGTGGCCCCCCAAAGAACAAAACAACAACAAAGAAAAGACATGCATCTTATTAGGAGGAAAGGCTTTTGTTTCCAGGTACCTGGACACTAATACGGAGATACACACACACACACAGACCATGTGCAGTAAGGAGCAGCATTTGACATTTTCTGGAATTCTGTCCTTTGGTTGGGAAGAATCTTCTGTGGCTTTTGGATGTTAGATGCTTGTTGTCTTTAGTGCCTCCACTGGTAGGTTTTTACTAACTGGCAGCTACAGCATGTCTTTTCTCACTCAAGCCATCTCTTTCTATTATAATCTTGTAGCTTTGTAAGAAAGAACTATTGGCTGTTTTTCTTGCGGGGGGGGCGGGGGTCAAACCCATTGGTGCTTTGGGAGCTTCTCTCAATTCTGGACTTGCGAGTTGCTCCTAGTGGTGCTTAATGCTCAGTCCTTTGAGACTCAGTCATATCTCCTGCTCTTGCTTACAAGGTTGTTTTGCATTGGTTTAGTGCCTTAGAATGAATGCTATGGAAATTATGGGCATGGTGATTTATCTCCTGTCTTTTAGTAGGTACTGAGTGAGGGCCTAGGAAGAGAAAAGGACTTACTCACTATTTACTGAGCCTCAGCTGAGGGCCAGGTGCTGGGTGAATCTTAGTGGCTTTTCCATTTCTAACTGGGGTGCAGTGGGCCTTCCTTGGAGACATGAAGCACAGGGCTGAACTTGCAGTCTGAGAACGAGTTTTCCTGTGAGCCAATATTCAGCAAGGAGCAGGTATGGGGTTGGTACAGAAAGGGGACTGCCAGCCTCAGAGACAGGTGTCCGTGTGTTTATCACTTTCTGTCTTAAACAATTATGGAATTTCCTTCCCTTTTGCTTACAAACAAGGCGTGCTCATTGTAAACAGTTGAGAAGTACAGAAAATAGGTAGTGACATTTTATTTCACATTCATCTGGCAGTAGTGGACGTAATGGTAAACTAAATAATCTTTTTTTTTCTCTAAAATTAAATAATCTAATTAGCGTCTTACACACTTGATATAATGGCCCTGGCTGGGCTCGAAGATAGTACAAAGAATATGGCAAACCCATGTTTGATCCTAGCATCCCAGATGGTCTCCCGTGCTTGCCAGGTGTGATTTCTGCATGTAGAGAATTCTTGGGGATTTTTCTTCTTTATACATCATTATAAATTAGAAGCTAATGGATTGCTTGATTCTAAGGTTGTTTTGTTTTGTGGGAGGGGATGGGAGAGAAGGGGAGGAAAGAAGATGTTGGGTTTGGGGACCATACTCTGCAGTTTCTGTGCTCTGGAATGACCGACCCCTGGTGGTGCTCAGGGGGCCACCGATAGTGCTGGTTAGCCAGCTTAGGCTGCATTGCAAAGCAAATACCCTTCTCTTGTATTATCTCTCCAAACCGTGAAAGTTCTTTTCAATCTTGAATTCCTTGAGAGCTCTCAGGCAGGTTTCTTGTTTGCATCAGGGAACTCCTAAAGCTTGAATGTCCTCAGACCTTACCTGTTCCAAACTTATGTGGATCTGTTTAGGGAAGACTGGTTTGTGACTTGCTCCCCTGAAAAGGACTTTGCATCAGAGAAAATAATTTCAATTTAAAGTATTTTATTCTTTGTCCTGTGGTTGGAGTAATTTCCTAATCAATGGTTTCTTTACAAGTTTTAAAGTTTTCTAAGAGTTCTTATAAAGGTTTTTGTGAAATAAATTTATTTATTTTAAAAAATTTAGGGTTGGAGAGAGTTACAAGTGGCTGGGCCTTTGTGTGTAGCCACTCCAGGTTTGATCCTCAGCATCACATATGGTCCCCTGAATATACCACCAGGAATAATTATGGAATACAGAGTAAGGAGTAACTCCTGAGTATCGCCAGTTTTGGCCTAAGAAACAAATAGTTTTAAAATAATAAAAAATAAAAACAAGTTAAAGGATCAAAGTACAGTAGTACAGTAGGTAGGGCATTTTTGCCTTACACACAGCCAACCCGGATTTAATCCCTAGCCTCCCATATGACTCCCCACTATCGATCCCTGAGCCAGAACCAGGAACACTAAGGGTCTACCCCTCCCCCAATTTTTTAAATAGTGTCCACACCTGGCAGTGCTGGGAGGGGAGCCTGCAGTATTGGGGATCAAATTAAGCCTTACACATGTAGGCATATGACGTATCACTTGTTTCCCCAGGCCAGAATGTCAGTTTGTATAAAACCTGCTAATGGTCTCTAGACTCTTGTGACTCACTTTCTTTCTTTCTTTCTTTCTTTCTTTCTTTCTTTCTTTCTTTCTTTCTTTCTTTCTTTCTTTCTTTCTTTCTTTCTTTCTTTCTTTCTTTCTTTCTTCCTTCCTTCCTTCCTTCCTTCCTTCCTTCCTTCCTTCCTTCCTTCCTTCCTTCCTTCCTTCCTTCCTTCCTTCCTTCCTTCCTTCCTTCCTTCCTTCCTTCCTTCCTTCCTTCCTTCCTTCCTTCCTTCTTTCATTCTTTCATTCTTTCCTTCTTTCATTCTTTCTTTCTTTCTTTCTTTCTTTCTTTCTTTCTTTCTTTCTTTCTTTCTTTCTTTCTTTCTTTCTTCCTTCCTTCCTACCTTCCTTCCTTCCTTTCTTCCCTCCCTCCCTCCCTCCCTCCCTTCTTCCCTCCTTTCTTTCTTTCTTTCTTTCTTTCTTTCTTTCTTTCTTTCTTTCTTTCTTTCTTTCTTTCTTTCTTTCTTTCTTTCTTTCTTTCTTTCTTTCTTTCTTCCTTCGTTCCTTCCTTCCTTCCTTCCTTCCTTCCTTCCTTCCTTCCTTCCTTTCTTTCTTACTTATTTTTTAAAAATTATCTTTATTTAAACACTGTGATTACAAATATAATTGTAGTTGTGTGATTACAGTCATGTAAAGAACACCCCCCTTCACCAGTGCAGGATTCCCACCACCAATTTCCCAGATCTACCTACTCCCCACATCTGTACTCGAGACAGGCTTTCTTTTTCCCTCATTCATTCACATTGTTATGATAGTTTTCAGTGTAGTTATTTCTCTAACTGCACTCATCAGTTTTCAGTGTAGTTATTTCTCTAACTGCACTCATCACTCTATGTGGTGAGCTTCATGTCATGAGCTGCACCTTCTGAGAAGATAGGGGGAAATAAGGGTTGGGACTGAGGCAGTAAAATATTAGAAATGAGATTTGTAGGGCAGTATCAAGGTCACAATACAAGATGGATGATATGGATATATAAAATATATACTATCAATAGGAAAACAAGGAGAAAAAAATTCCAGTGACTGTCCCAACATAAACCAGTACTAAAACGGCCCACCTTCCTCCCAAAGTGCATTTCCATTAGTGTAGGGAGAGGTAGGGGGGAAGCCTGAGGACCACTAAGAGTCCACCTGAACCCATTCTGACCATCTGAGCTGGCACCCAGGGAAGGCCTGGGTGACGCACTTTCACCTGTGCTACTTTTTATGTTACAAAGGTTCTCTAGCACTAGCTTTTTAGTTAGCTTGTCTGTGGCTAGTTACTAAATTGGGAGTTCAGTGGCCCAGCTCCTAAGCTTGTTTCAGGATGTGAAGGAATGGGTTGATGGGCTGGGGTGAAACTCCAGGTCCTATCTGGTGTCCCCCAGCAGTCTGCCCTGGCACCAGGACCTACACTGCCTCAAAGCTCCTCACTCTAGTTTGCTCTTCTTTATGTGGCATTCTCAGAGCATCTGCAGCACTTCTGCTTCCTGAGAGCAGCTCCACAGTCCCAAAGCCATGCACGGTGTTTTGCTTTGGGTTGCAGCATCATCTCCGTTTCTCTATTTTGTTCACAGGCAGTTTCATCCGGTGATGAGAAAGAGGGGTTGAAGCACCCGGGGCTGATGTTGAAATATTCCACGTATAAGAATCTGGCACAGCTGGCAGCACAACGAGAGGACCTGGAGACAGCCATGGCATTCTACCTGGAGGTTTTGTCTCCTTCTGTGTGTTTGAAAGTTTTTGGGGGACAGGAGTGAGGTTGTTGTCTAGAGAACTGAAAAGAGCATATGTGATACCACATCACCAAGCTGTGGAGCCTAAGGTCCTGGTGGGGGGGGGGGGTGTGTGACACAGCAAGTTCAAAGAAGCCTGGAGAGGAGAGGGCCTACACCTGCACTCTTTCATCTCTTAGGGTACCTACAGGTAGGACATGTGATCAGTTTCCCCATGTCTCCAGCTGCGCAGTGTACTCTCTTTCTCATCATTTCAATGGTGAACACATGGAGGCTCAGGGTTGCATTGCTAGTCAGTACAGGGGTGTGAATGACAACTGAGGTCTGTCTTTGCAGCCCATCAACTCTAGAACTCTACAAGACTTCCCTGTTTTGGGGCTAGAGCGGTGGCACAAGCGGTAGGGCATTTGCCTTGCACACACTGACCTAGGATGGACCATCCCATATGGTCCCCTAAGCCAGGAGCAATTTCTGAGCACATAGCCAGGAGTAACTCCTGAACGTCACCGGGTGGTGCCCCCCCCCCCAAAAAAAAAGAGAGATTTCCCAGTTTTCTTTCAACCTGCTTTTACTCTTCTTTTACCTGTCAAAAGTGTAAGGAAGACGTAAAAGGTGTTCAGAGTGACAAATCCTGGCAAGAAAAGGTTTAGTTCAGTGGGTCTATGTGACTTTTGCTGTTAGTTGTGGGAATCCTGTCTGGTGGTACTGAGGCATGTAGGGCATGTGGTGCTGGAATTGAAACCCAGCCTCACACATGCATGACTCTAGTAATGAAAACACTTCCCTGTCTCATAGGCCTTCTCTGCCTGTATTCTGCTGGGCTGGAGTCTGTCCATTTAGTCAGAGGGTGTCTACTCAGTGAGAAGCTAACTGAAGGTGTGTCCTCTGCTTGTGTTGCTTGCAGGCTGTCATGCTGGACTCTACCGATGTCAACCTCTGGTATAAAATTGGCCACGTGGCCCTGAGACTCATCCGGGTGCCCCTGGCTCGCCATGCGTTTGAGGAAGGGCTGCGGTGCAATCCTGACCACTGGCCCTGCTTGGACAACCTCATCACTGTCCTGTACACCCTCAGCGATTACACAAGTGAGTCACACTTGAAAAACCTTCTCCTGGGTGCTCAGGTTTTTGGAAACAGGAAGGAGCTCTGCTTGGGTAATCTAGAAGCTTAAAGTGGATCCCAAGTGCTTTTCTCCTGATGATCCACTTAAAAGAATGCACATGTTTCCACGTGTTTGCTTGCTTTGATCTTACTTGCTTGAGATTTACCAGTTGTGTTGGAAGAGTAAGTAGAATGTTTTCTGAGTGTTTTTTCCTCCAGTTATATCATTTTATCATAGCCTTGCTCCATCTGCAACAGGGCTTGTCTCAGGCAAATTAGCTATTGCAACTCGTTTGGCCCTTTCTGGTGCTGGGGTGTCACTATTTTCCAAGATGCATGTGCCTTCATTGAGCAGCAGGGCTCCTGACAACCCACTGATGTGGTTCTTGCCACAGGAATCAGCCTCCTCAGAGCACCTCCTAAAGCCAGAGTAGAGGCGACCATCAGGAATTTTCTGTGTAAGGCTGAGCTCAGTGAGGGTCAGGCTTGTGAGCTGGCCCATCAGAGATTAGCTATTCTTTACAGGAAAGATGGACTTATGAACATTTGTTAAGAGTTTAAATGGTGGGGCCGGAGAGATAGCATGGAGGTAAGGCATTTACCTTTCATGCAGAAGGTCATCGGTTCGAATCCCGGTGTCCCATATGGTCCCCCGTGCATGCCAGGAGCAATTTCTGAGCGCAGAGCCAGGAAAAACCCCTGAGCACTGCCGGGTGTGACCCAAAAACCACAAAAAAAAAAAAAAAAAAGAGTTTAAATGGTTACGCCTGGAGAGCTGCGATCTGATTGTTGAAGTAGATGTCCACACTGATATTCCCACAGTAAGAAGTGCCTGTTGTTTGAGGCCTGTCAGTTTGCTACAAGAAACATGTCAACCCCCATAAAGGTGGGCCTATTTTGGACCTTTTCTTATTTACTTTCATTAAAAAAAATTTTTTTTGGATCACACCAGTATTTTCGGAAGTCTTTCCTGATCGATTATATTGCATCTTTTTTTTTTTTTTGTCACACCCGGTGATGCTCAGGGGTTACTCCTGGCTATGCGCTCAGAAGTCGCTCCTGACTTGGGGGACCATATGGGACACCGGGGGATCGAACTGCGGTCCGTCCTAGGCTAGCGCTGGCAAGGCAGACACCTTACCTCTAGCGCCACCGCGCGGCCCCATCATCTTGTTACTATTTACAATGCATTTTTCTGATTCCAGAGTGGGGTACATTCTGGGCTTACTTGACAAGGCCAGGAGTTTGGAGAGCACGTTCAAAGCTCATACTGTTTCTTTCCCCACCAGCCTGTCTGTATTTTATCTGCAAAGCTCTGGAGAAGGATTGTCGGTATAGCAAAGGGCTGGTTCTGAAGGAGAAGATCTTTGAGGAGCAGCCATGCCTCCGGAAGGACTCTCTCCGGATGTTCCTCAAGTGGTAGGTTTGAACACACCTGATCTGGCCCTCTCTCACGTGGCGGAGTGATACAGGGGGGAGGGTGCATGTCTTCTCTCAGGCCTCATTTCCTCCTGCCCAGCAACACCTTCAATGGTGGACAGGCCTTCATGCCCAATCTTGCCTGTGCCATCTCACCCAGTGCTGCCCTCCTTCTCTCTGCCCCACCTGCTCTCTGCAACTTTCACACCAGGTCCCAGTGCTCTGTCCCATCCCTAGTGGCTCCTGGTGGTTCTGATAGGACAGTCAAGGGTGGGTTAACTCAATCCTTTTCCAATGTTCTTTTAGTGACTAAGAACATGGTTTTTGTTTCCCGTGGTTTTTCTCATGCTGCAGTGATCATGTTCTTGCACACGAAGACCTTTTGTTCAGTTTTGAATTCAATGAAAGGAACAAAGAGTATTAGTCACTTCTAGTGAATGTGGGTATTAAAAGTGCTAATTACTGCCCCGTGGAGGCCAGATTCAAGTGGTTATTTTATTCAGAGGAAGAATTAATGCAGATGAGAGGGTATTAACTGCACCCCTGCTGTAAAATTTTAGCCTTGGTTCTCCCTGGTAACGATGTAATTTCCCCCTTTCTCCTGTGCCATTAGTGACATGTCCATCCACGATGTGTCGGTGAGTGCAGCCGAGACTCAAGCCATCGTGGACGAGGCGCTGGGACTTCGCAGGAAGAGGCAGGCGCTGACCGTCCGGGAGAAGGAGCTAGACCTGAAGCTGGTGCAACCCATCCCCTTTTTCACGTACGTCATGTGGTCTCAGGGGTGCTGACTGGCTGGGCTGGGGACCCTAACAAGGATGGAGACACAGACCCCAGGATCTGACTGGTACTGCCCAGTGCCTGTCAGGGTGTGGGCTGCTCTTGGACTCTCACCAGGTCCCCATCTCTGTAGTGTGTCCACTGGGACAAGAATTCCTGTTTCGGGCCCGGAGAGATAGCACAGCGGCGTTTCCCTTGCAAGCAGCCGATCCAGGACCAAAGGTGGTTGGTTCGAATCCCGGTGTCCCATATGGTCCCCGTGCCTGCCAGGAGCTATTTCTGAGCAGACAGCCAGGAGTAACCCCTGAGCACCACCGGGTGTGGCCCAAAAACCAAAAAAAAAAAAAAAAAAAAGAATTCCTGTTTCATCTAATTAGAGACTCCCCAAGCAGGATGGTTAAGAATCTAGAAGGGGGGGGCCGGGTAGGTGGCGCTGGAGGTAAGGTGTCTGCCTTGCAAGCGCTAGCCAAGGAAGGACCGCGGTTCGATCCCCCGGCGTCCCATATGGTCCACCCAAGCCAGGGTCGATTTCTGAGCACATAGCCAGGAGTAACCCCTGAGCGTCAAACGGGTGTGGCCCAAAAACCAAAAAAAAAAAAAAAAAAAAAGAATCTAGAAGGGGGTCCCGGAGAGATAGCACAGCGGCATTTGCCTTGCAAGCAGCCGATCCAGGACCAAAGGTGGTTGGTTCGAATCCCGGTGTCCCATATGGTCCCCCGTGCCTGCCAGGAGCTATTTCTGAGCAGACAGCCAGGAGTAACCCCTGAGCACCGCCGGGTGTGGTCCAAAAACCAAAAACCAAAAAAAAAAAAAAAAAGAATCTAGAAGGACCATCCAGTTTCAGTGAAGAAGTAGAGAATCTCTGGGTGCTAAAAGGGGCCCAGCAATTTGGCTGGAGATAGAAGCTGTGAGCTGGCATCTCCATGTCCCATGGTGGAAGAAGAGATCAGAGTAACCAGGGGCTGCATGCTTTCTTTGTCAATGACCAGGCAGTAAATACATGCAATTTTAGGCCAGTTTCTGCATGTGTGTGTGTTTTTAAAAACCATTTATCGGGCCAGAGAGATTGCATGGAAGTAGTGCATTTGCCTTGCATACAGAAGTTCGTTCTTTTTCTTTCTTTCTTTCTTTCTTTCTTTCTTTCTTTCTTTCTTTCTTTCTCTCTCTTTCTTTCTTCTTTCTTTCTTCTTTCTTTCTTTCTTTCTTTCTCTCTTTCTTTCTTTCCTTTCTTTCTTTGTTTCTTTATTTCCTTTCTTTTTCTTTCTTCTTTCCTTTCTCTCTCTCTCTCTCTTTCTTTCTTTCTTTCTTTTTCTTTCTTTCTTTCTTTCTTTCTTTCTTTCTTTCTTTCTTTCTTTCTTTCTTTCTTTCTTTCTTTCTCTTTCTTTTTCTTTTCTTTCTTTCTTTCTTTCTTTCTTTCTTTCTTTCTTTCTCTTTCTTTCTTTCTTTCTTTCTTTTTGGGTCACACCTGTCTGCGTTCAGGGGTTACTCCTGGCTTTATTCTCAGAAATTGCTCCTGGTGTGCTCGGGGGACCATATGGGATGCCGGGATTCAAACCGCCGTCCTTCTGCATGCAAGGCAAATGCTCTACCTCCATGCTATCTCTCTGGTCCCCTGTTTTGTCTTTTCATACCCTCCTGGGTATGAGTGAGGCATGGTTCAGGGAGATTGTGTAGATGAGCCATAAAGCACCCTGCCCTTGCACACTCTTCAGCCTGGGTGAAGCCTTGCCTGAGGACAAGTAAGGGATTCCTCCTGCAGTGGGAGTGTCTATGTAGCCC
Organism: Suncus etruscus; assembly: GCF_024139225.1. Classification (NCBI taxonomy): domain Eukaryota; kingdom Metazoa; phylum Chordata; class Mammalia; order Eulipotyphla; family Soricidae; genus Suncus; species Suncus etruscus. The sequence continues at coordinate 23,232,281 of NC_064864.1, forward strand.
GGGGCTGGAACATGAAGCACTTCCTTTGCTCCTTCCACAAACTTGATGCCAGCTTGTATTGTGCACTGACTCCTCACTGGAGGAAGGTTGTGGTGGTCAGCAGTGAGTCTCTCAGAAGGAACAACTGCCCCCAACTGAGGGGAACCCAAGGAGAAAAGGGAGAAATCTTATGGGGTTCATCTTGTTCTGCTGATGAGGAAGGTGTGTTGGCACCCATGCTGGACTCTTAACAGAGGAGTGCCAGAGCACAGCTGTGTGCAGACCCCCTGTGGTAGAAGGGGTGGGCTGTTAGCAGCAGGGAAGAAAGCTTCAGTGTTGGGATGTGGCCAGGCCATGCTGCTCCATGAGGCTAAAGATCAGATCTTTTGCCTGAAAGCTTGGGAAGCCACTATTCAGGGGTGTTTGTGTTTTTTTTTCCTATTTGTTTGTTTTCGGGTCACACCCAGCTGTGCTCAGGGGTTACTCCTGGCTCTGCACTCAGAAATCACCCTTGGCAGGCTGGGGGACCATATGGGATGCCGGAAATCGAACCTGGGTCAGCCACATGCAAAGCAAAACACCCTACTGCTGTGCTATATTTCTGGCCCCTCAGGGGTATCTGTGTGGGTCAGGCCATGCCCTCATACCATGAGCAGCATATCACAGTACAATACACACTCCCAGACATGACACAGGAAGCAGGCACTGACGACCCACACCAACATCTGTCCGGAAACGCCCAGCTGCACCCAACCCCTGACAAAGCATAATCCCTTCCTGGGCTCCTGGGCTGCCAAGGTCAGGGTGTGTGAAGTGGGGCTCCTTCCCCTAACTGGGCCTAAAACCTAGATTAGATTTGTGGCAGCAGAGAATTTCATTTCTTGTTTTTTATTTTGGGTTCACAGCCAGCAGTGCTTGGGGACTCATTGCCTGTGTGCCCCGCTATCCCTTACTGAGCAGAAGTGAGCATCCACCTGCCTGGTTCTGAGGGTGGAGATGCTCCATGACTTCTGCCAGGAAAGGATGAGGAGCGCCCCCAACTCCAGGGTTCTGCCTCAGCTGTATTGGACTCAAAATTTTGTCAGTAGTGACGATGACAAAACCATGTCCACGCTCCACCCCCATGTCATGGCAGTTGTCCCTGTGCATGGATCATCCTGTGAGAGGTGCTGACCAAGTGTGATGACCTTCTTGCAGCTGGAAGTGCCTTGGAGAAAGTCTCTTGGCCATGTACAACCACCTCACCACATGCGAGCCCCCGAGACCCAGCCTTGGCAGGAGGATTGACCTATCCGACTATCAGGACCCCAGCCAGCCATTGGTATCCTCTGTGGGAGTGATGCCTGTCAGCGTGATCCAGCCAAGTCCTGTCAATGCCAACCCAACCGTGACCTTGGTGGAGCCCGTGCTGTCCTTTGCCCCTGTGGCCACAGCCAGTTTCCCGTTGCACAGTGCCGGGCTGCTGGAGACTAGCATTCCCTCTGGTGAGTGGGTGTTTGCGGTGGGTTTCCGGGAGACCTCTGGGAGACACATCTCTTAGCTCAGAGGTGCAGCTTTGAATGAGAGCCCCCCAGCTCCCCAGAGGGTCTCTTAGCTACCTGCAGGGCTGCTGTTTCTCAGGCATTACTTCTGCAGCGACTTCCTGAGGGAGGGCTTAGAGTTCCAGGGCACAGTTCCCGGGCCCTGTGTAACATGGGGTCCACAGGTGTAGGATGAGTTGGCTTTTCCCACAAGTGATGTGTGAACTGGCCCATTCCACAGCTAGTGCTGTACTCTGTTACTGTCTGTACCACACTTCCTCATGTACCCATATTCCACCCTCCTGGGCTTTAATATTATTGTTTGTTTTGGGACCACACCCAATGATGTTGAGCAATGTTCAGGGGTTACTATCACGCCAGCCCCTACTCTTGGGCAAAGTTGCTACCCTATGTGGGAGACTATTTGTCCACAGTTTTATTGATTTTAGTGATTATTGGTGTATAAAGAACTTCAGACAGAGCTCCCAAGTCTTTCCTAGGTTTCATGTCACTGAAAAAAAGAGATTTTTAAATTTGGGGCAGGATTTGAGTGGAGTGGAAGCAAGAAGGATTAGGCCATACCCAGCAACATTCAGGGCTTACTCTAACTGTGCTCAGGGATCACTACTGGAAGGCTCATGGAACCCTATGGAAGGCCGGGGATCAAACCTGGGCCGGTCATGTGCAAGAAAATCTACTATATTATCACTCTGGACCCATATCTGGCGATTAAATAGAAGTTTCAAATGACCATGTATGGGATTGTTTCTAATACTTTACGTCACCACAAGTGACACATCTCTGCTCTCTGAACAACACATGATTCTCTTGCTCATGACTTTGGCTGCACAGGATCCTGGGCAATAGGCAGAGTCACTGTCACTAATACTTGCTCTGGCACATCCTAGGTATATCCAAAAAGGCTCCAGAAGCTCTCAAAACTCTTCAACTGGTAGGGGGGGTGGGTGCTGGGGGAATGTTCGACTGAGCCTTTGCTGTTCTGTCGCCAGGGGAAATCACCTGAAGTCTGTGAGTTCAAGAAAGATGTGAGAATTGAATGGCTTGAAGTGAACTTTTCTTGGGATTCTCTGTTGTTGAAGTAGCAATAGAGCTTTCCAGAATATGGAACTTCCTGGCTGGAGTTAGAAAACCGTGTGCAGAGGTGCAGAGTGGTGCATTTTCTAGACCATCTCCCTGGTAAAGCTTCACTTTGCTGTCTTTGTGAAGGTGATGTTTCCGGGGGAGATAAATCCAAGAAAGGAGTGAAGCGGAAGAAGATTCCAGAAGAGAGTGGAGAAACAGCAAAGAGACGGTCTGCCCGGGTCCGAAACACTAAGTCCAAGAAAGAGGAGAAGGTGGATTTTCAGGAGCTCCTGATGAAGTTCTTGCCATCCAGGTACTGTGGCTGCTGCTTCTGATGTGGAAAGCTCCTCTTCTTGATTTCTGACATCTGTGCCCACTTCTTTGAACTTGCAGTCAGGTGAGAATGGTGTGAGCAAGTGAGTGAGTGAGTGAATGGCAACCTGTGTTTGTTTTCAGTTTGTTTATCTTGGAGGAATTCGGGTAGTAGTGGAGGACCAGGTGGTGTGGTTTAGTGACTTGGGTGTATTCTATACAGGTTAAGGAAGTTGGACCCCGAGGAGGAGGAGGACCCCTTTAACAACTATGAGGTCCAATCAGAAGCCAAACTGGAGAGCTTCCCAAGCATTGGCTTGCACAGACTGTCTTTCGACTCAACCACGTTCATGGAATCTGGTAGGAATCACTCTAGGAAGTCATTCACTCTCAGATTTTTGTTTTGTTTTGGTTTTGGTTTTTGGGTCACACCCAGCATCGCTCAGGGCTTACTCCTGGCACTATGCTCAGAAATCACTCCTGGCAGGCTTGGGGGACCATATGGGATGCCGGGATTCAAATCACCAACCTTTTGCATGAAAGGCAAACGCCTTACCTCCATGCTATCTCTCCAGCCCCCTCACTCTCAGATTTTTCTTTTCTTTCCCCCTCTAACCATGTCAGGATTTCTTCTGGGGTGAATTTTTTTTTTTTTTTTTTTTTTTGGTTTTTGGGCCACACCCGGCAGTGCTCAGGGGTTACTCCTGGCTGTATACTCAGAAATAGCTCCTGGCAGGCACGGGGGACCATATGGGACACCAGGATTCGAACCAACCACCTTTGGTCCTGGATCGGCTGCTTGCAAGGCAAACGCCGCTGTGCTATCTCTCCGGGCCCCTTCTGGGGTGAATTTAAAAGTGCTCCCAAAGTTTTATTTTGGGTCTGTCTTTACCCCAGGCTCCTTGTTCAGCTTAGAGATTGGCCCATACATTCAAGGTATCAGTGGCGTTGCAAATCCATATGTGTGCCTCAAGTTGTGTGTGCTCTACACCCTTTTCTCTCTGCACACCACTGAACACAGAAGGGGCCCTTTCATGCTTACCTGAGTCGGAGTTTCAGAGCTGGGGAGCATGGGAACCAGGACTGGAACTGAGCAGCCTGCCCTGGGCACTGCACAGAGTGGAAAGCTTCAGGCTCGATTCTGCTGTGTCCTCATCCCACCCCACGGCACTCTCCTCTCAATGCTCCCAGAACAACTGTGAGACTCTGGCAGGGAAGTCCTTAGTCTGAGTCAGCTGTTTCTGCCTCCCGGACAGAGAAGCAGGACGTGCACGCGTTTCTGCTGGAGAATCTGACAAATGGGGGCATCCTGGAGCTGATGATGCGCTATCTGAAGAGCATGGGTCATAAGTTCCTGCTGAGGTGGCCCCCAGGCCTGGCGGAGGTCGTGCTCAGCATCTACCACAGTTGGAGGCAGCACAGCACCAGCCTGCCCAACCCGCTGCTGAGGGACTGCAGCAACAAGCACATCAAGGTGGGCCAGCAGACACCTGGGGACATGGGCTGTTACCTCACTGATCCTATTTGAACACCTCTGCTTCGGGTTTGGAACTTGGGTCCTGGGAGGTTTGAGACAGGAGGGTGTGGGGTCTGGCTTGTGCCTAGGCTGGATGGAGGATACTCTTAAGGCATCAGATTGCTCTTGCCATGGTATGGTAGCAGGGGTGGAAGGTTCTGGAAGGAGAGCTGACAGGTTTGAACTGCAAGTGGAGGCCAGGAAATGAGATGGGGAGGGCTTCTGAGGGGTGTAATGAAAGTGGTTATGAGAAAAGGAGTGGAGTGGAGTGGAATAGGTGCGAGAGATGGAACATTTGGCTCTGTTCAGAGTATCAGTGACTTGGTTGTATTCTAAACAGTGAGGAAGTGGAAGAACAGAGGTGAGGGAGGGTACTCCAGGAAGTGGGGCACCACCAAGTGAAGGGGCCTGTACCATGGGCACCCCACCCACTCCAGATTCTTCCTTCTGCTCTGCCTCACAAGGGTCAGTGGTGCTCAGGTGGAGGAGAAGGACTGGTGGGGCTGGGCACTGTGAGCTTGAGAGCCTATCTAGGGGCACAGAATGGGAGGAGTTTGGGGGTGACAGGCCATTTGGACCCTAGGAATCAGTGTCAATTAGTTTCTGCCCTTGGCCTATTTGCTCAAGGATAGTGTGGGATGGTGGAGGGGCCACCACATTGGGGCTACTATCCTGTTCCCAGATGAGCCTGCTTATTACTGAGCCCAAGATGATGTGATATATATAAGGGTCAGTTACCATAGTGTAGATGTGACATCTAGTGGGCACCTAGTAAGGGGAATTCCTTGGGACTGGAGACAGGTCCCTTGCTCCTCCCGAGTCTTATTCCAGTGTGTAAGTGTGGAGCCTTGTGCCTCTCCTGAGGTCTTGACAAGTGGCTGCTGAACCAAGGTGGTGGGAAGTGGGTAGGAGGAAGAATTCCAGTTTTCTTCGAGTACTTTCTCATTTGGTTGTGTGTCACTGGCTGTCTGCAGGATATGATGTTGATGTCTCTTTCCTGCATGGAGCTCCAGCTGGACCAGTGGCTGTTGACCAAGGCCAGAAGCTCTGCAGGTAGGAACTCTGCACTGTGAGTGTGCAGGGGTGATTTCTGCACCATTAGCAGCCTGGCAGAAGCGGGAGTAGAGAAGCTGGAATTGGGGCTCACATCTGTGACAGACACATTTCTGGAGTGGTTTTGTCAGGGCAGGGAGAATCTCAGGTCCAGAGCAGCTGCCCAGACACAGAGTAGGCTCCTAGAGGCAGCCACTTGCCTGGCTTCTCTATGGCTGAGAACCAAAGAAAGTGGCATCTCAGTTTCCAGGTTATCGCCTGGCCCTGCATATCCTCCATAATTTTCCCAGGTGGGGCTGGTGGCTTTGAAAATAGAGCACAGGGCCCGGAGAGATAGCATAGTGCCGTTTGCCTTGCAAGCAGCCAATCCAGGAACTAAGGTGGTTGGTTCGAATACTGGTGTCCCATATGGTCCCTCGTGCCTGCCAGGAGCTATTTCTGAGCAGACAGCCAGGAGTAACCCCTGAGCAACACCAGGTGTGGCCCAAAAACCAAAAAAAAAAAAAAAAAAAAAAGAGAAAAGAAAATAGAGCACAAGGGGCCGGTGAGATAGTATGGAGGTAAGGCGTTTGCCTTTCATGCAGAATGACGGTGGTTCGAATCCTGGCATCCCTATGGTCCCTCATGCCTGCCAGGGGTGATTTCTGAGCATAGAGCCAGGAGTAGACCCTGAGCGCTGCTGGGTGTGACCCCCCCCCCAAAAAAAAGAAAAAAGAAAATAGAGCACAAGCCTTACATAGGTGAGGGCCTGGGTTCCATCACTGTCCTGGTATGCCCCCTAGTCTCAGCACAGTTTGGCATGACTCTGAAGAGCCCCAGATTGCCCACTGTGGCCCCGTGCCCCAGTTCTGCCCCTAGCAGATGTGGATTATTCTCATTTTGGAAGCATCCCCAGTGAACAAAGTTGAGTCTGTAATTGCCTTCCAACTCTCAGATGTCTCTGCATTTGTCTGATTGGTTTGACTTCTCTGATGTCCATGAGGGCTGTGAAGCTCTCAAGGCTCAGGGATACATGAGGGTTGAAGCAGAGCCCCCAGTGGGGCAGAGGGTGTTTGGATCTTGCCCTTAAAGCTGATGTGTTCCGGCTTGACTGCTTTTCAGTGTCTCCTCGGAACTGCCCTGCAGGTGTGGTGAATGGCAGGTTTGGCCCTGATTTCCCGGGAACCCACTTCCTGGGTGACCTTCTGCAGCTGTCATTTGCCTCTTCCCAGCGGGACCTGTTTGAGGATGGCTGGCTGGAGTTTGTAGTCCGTGTTTATTGGTTGAAGGCTCGTTTCCTGGCGCTGCAGGTGAGTCCTATGGCTGGCTGCCTGGGAAGCAGGCCCAGTATTCAGCAGGGTATGAAGTGTGGTTATGAATTCCTGGCTCCAGTCTGTGGGGCACAACCTTAGATCTAGAGCCAGAGCAATAGCACAGCGGTAGGACATTTGTCTTGCATGTGGCTGATCTAGGGACGGACCTGGGTTTGATCCCCGGCATCCTATATGGTCCCCTAATCCTGCCAGGAGTGATTTCTGAGTGCAGAGCCAGGATTAACCCCTGAGCACCGGTGGATGTGTCCACCCCACCCCACCCCCAAATGCTGCAGTTGGTTCTGGGGTCAGGCCAGGAATAGGTTATAATCTTGGCTCTGGAACAAGATTAACAGCCTTGCTCAAGTGTCAGTGTCTTCAGCAGCAATGTGGACTTAATGATGCCCCTTCTTAGAATTGTGATGGAATCACTCATTTACTTATTTATCTGTTTATTCAATAAGTACTGAGTCCCACTCCTGCCCCCAGCTGTGTGCCAGATCCACTTTAAAGGGGATAGCAATGATTGGGTAACAGCCATCGGCATGTTGCCTACCGCCTCATGGAACCATATGAAACCATAGGCCCCTGCCACAACTGAGGGTGTTCTCTTCTGCCCCTGTTCCTGACTGTTTTCTCTTGGTCCAGGGAGACATGGAGCAGGCCCTCGAGAACTATGACATCTGCACGGAAATGCTCCATAGCTCCACAGCCATCCAGGCAGAGGCTGGGGCAGAGCCAAGAGACATTGTCATCCGCCTGCCCAACCTTCACAATGACTCTGTTGTTTCTCTGGAGGAGGTGAGTATAGCTTTTCACTGGTGTTTTCTAGATCACAGATTGAGTTTGTGTTGACCCAGCCAGACAGGACCTGACTTACTCCCAAGGAAACAGAGCCGGCCACTTGTGGAGCAGGACTTCTTCCCTTGGGGAGGCAATTCTGGCTTGCATGAGCCACTGAAGACTTGCATGTAGGATACCCCCAACCCCGTCCTGCCAGGGCAGGCTTGTTCTGGTGATACCAGCTAGAGAATGCCTGGATTTTAAGAGTCTGTTACTCAGGACAGCCCTCCCAGTGGAACTGAAGGGAAGCTCTTGCAAAGGCAGACAGGACTGATTGGTAGAAGGTTGAGCTGAGTGTATGTATGGTCAGCTCACTCTGCCAGCTCTCTTAGGTTCTGGGTGGGTTCTCCCTGTGAGCTCAGACCCCCACAGTTCCATGACAATTCCATGACTGTGGCACCTTCGTTGGCAGAATTGTTCTTTCAAGTGCACAGACCCTGGTACATTCTAGAGACCATAGCAGCTCTGTGTGTGTGTGGGGGGGGATTCTATGGATCAGGTGCCAGAATCTGTGGGGGCCTTCGGGTTACAGTAATGTAGGACAAGAGTCAAGGGCTTTGCCCAGAACTTGCTAGGTCTCTAATGGTTCAATACTTCCTGGTGGCATAGTCTGGTTAATCGACCCATTCACTATACTGGTCATCTGTTCTTGTTTTATATTTTACAATGTCTTGTTTCTGGAGTGGTTTGAGATTTTTATTCTCTCTCTCTCTCTCTCTCTCTCTCTCTCTCTCTCTCTCTCTCTCTCTCTCTCTCTCTCTCTCTCATTTTCAGTATATATTTTGTCTTAATTTCAGTTATTTTTTTTTTTTTTTGGTTTTTGGGCCACACCCGTTTGACGCTCAGGGGTTACTCCTGGCTATGCACTCAGAAATCGCCCCTGGCTTGGGGGGACCATATGGGACGCCGGGGGATCGAACCGCGGTCCGGTCCGTCCTATGCTAGCGCTTGCAAGGCAGACACCTTACCTCTAGCGCCACCTTCCCGGCCCCTTGTCTTAATTTCTTTTTTTTTTTTTTGTTTTTGTTTTTGTTTTTGTTTTTGGGCCACACCCGGCGGTGTTCAGGGATTACTCCTGGCTTTCTGCTCAGAAATAGCTCCTGGCAGGCACGGGGGACCATATGGGACACCGGGATTCGAACCAATCACCTTTGGTCCAGGATTGGCTGCTTGCAAGGCAAACGCCCGCTGTGCTATCTCTCCGGGCCCTTGTCTTAATTTCTTAATTTAATTTTTTGTGGGAATAGGATTTGAGCCCAGGACTTTACATCTGCAGGAACAAAGCTCTCAGGCTCTCTCTCTCTCTCTGTCTCTCTGTCTCTCTCTCTGTCTCTCTGTCTCTCTCAGGCTCTCTCAGGCTCTCTCTCTCTCTCTCAGGCTCTCTCTCTCTCTCTTTCTTTCTCTTTTTCTCTATCTACCTATCTAGCTACTTTCCTACCTATCTATCTATCCATTTTATCTTTTGCTTCTGGACATATCTGGAGGTGCTCAGGGGCTACTCCTGGCTCTGCACTTGGGACTCCTGACAGTCTTAGGGGATCATATGTGGTGCTGGGAATTGAACCTGCATTAGCCCATGCAGGTGCCATACTTGCTTTACTATCTCTCTAACCTCTCTTTCTTTCTTTCTTTCTTTCTTTCTCTTTCTTTCTTTCTTTCTTCTTTCTTTCTTTTTTTTTTTTCTTTTTCTTTCTTTCTTCTTCTTTCTTTCTTTCTTTCTTTCTTTCTTTCTTTCTTTTCTCTTTCTTTCTTTCTTTCTTTCTTCTTCTTTCTTTCTTTCTTTCTTTTCTTTCTTCTTTCTTTCTTTCTCTTCTTCTTTCTTTTCTTTCTTTTTTTCTTTCTTTCTCTTTCTTTCTTTCTTTCTTCTTCTTTCTTTCTTTCTTTCTTTCTTCTTCTTCTTTTCTTTCTTTCTTTTCTTTCTTTCTTTCTTTCTTCTTTTCTTTCTTCTTCTTTCTTTCTTTCTTCTTCTTCTTTCTTTCTTTCTCTTTCTTTCTTTCTTTTTTCTTTCTTTCTTTCTTTCTTTCTTTCTTTCTAAAATAGTTAAGTGTTATGACCTTAAGTATTTATCATAAATATATATTGAGGAGGAAGTCAAATTCTCTGTTCCTCATCAGGGTCTGAGAAATACCTACCTGCCAGTTTCAAGGGTGACCTGAGCAACTTGTCAGGCAGCATTTCTGGACCTTTTGCAGATAGATAAGAACTTGAAGTCCCTGGAGCGGTGCCAGTCCCTGGAGGAGATTCAGCGGCTCTATGAGGCTGGGGACTACAAGGCTGTAGTGCACCTGCTCCGTCCCACCTTGTGCACCAGCGGGTTTGACCGGGCCAAGCACCTGGAGTTCATGACATCCATCCCCGAACGACCGGCTCAGCTGCTGCTGCTGCAGGTACATGCTCTGAGAGGAGCCCAGGTTTTGTGTTTATTCTTTGGGTATTTGGGGGTTCTCTCAAGAACTTTGAAAGACACTTTCTTTTTCCAAGGGAGCTTGGGGAATCACACCTAGCAGTGCTTGAGGGCTGCCTTTAGAGGCCTGGGGACCCTGCAGTGGTGGGGACTGAACTGATACTTTATCCCTTGGAGCATTTCCCTGGCCTGGGAGTAAAAACTGTCACTCAGGCCGGAGAGATAGCATGGAGGTAAGGCATTTGCCTTGCATACAGAAGGATGGTGGTTCGAATCCCGGCATCCCATATGGTCCCCTGAGCCTGCCAGGTGCGATTTCTGAGCAGAGAGCCAGGAGTAACCCTTGAGTGCTGCCAGGTGTGACCCAAAAACCAAAAAAACAAAAACAAATACAAAACAAAACATTACTCAACCCCTGGGAAGACGTTAGGGGTCAGGACTGGAGGACAGTTGGAACCTAGGTATAGGCTTCTGGATCACAACTTGGCCGGCAGAGGAGAAGAAGGAGCCAGTTGTCCCTTGACTCATTTTTTTTATTTGTCTAGTTTATAAGTAGAGTTTTTTTTTTTGGGGGGGGGGGGTTTTGGGCCACACCCGGTGATGCTCAGGGGTTACTCCTGGCTATGCGCTCAGAAGTTGCTCCTGGCTTGGGGAACCATATGGGACGCCGGGGGATCGAACCGCGGTCCGTCCGAGGCTAGCGCAGGCAAGGCAGGCACCTTACCATTAGCGCCACCGCCCGGCCCCGTAAGTAGAGTTTTTAAGTGACTTGTGTGACTGCTAAGTAGGGTCAAGTATCTGGTTGGTGTAAAGAATCATGCTAGCAGAAGTAGGCATGTGCCATTCTATGGCTGAAGAGAAAGCATGCCACATGAGGCTCAGAGGCCATGGGCCCTCCTGGCTCTCTGTGGGCCACCTGCCTCAGGAAGTGAACCCTGCCCAAGGCCCTACTGTGGGATGGACAGCTCCTCCACCTCCTGGGCCCCACACCCTCATGTTAGGAATAGGAGGATGGTGAGCTTGATCTCACAGGTTTGTTTTTGGGGTGTTATGTGAGGTAGAGTGCATTGGCCCCAGGCCTGGCATACAGCAAGTGCCCTTAGGAAACCTAGAGTCAGCCAGAGGTGAGAGCCCTGACCTAAGCATACAAGAGGTAGCAACATATTTCATCTCTCATGGGTTACATACTGATGACTCAATAATTTTTATTTTAGTGGGCATCACCTTCGGTTTGGAGACACCAGGTTTTCTTCCTGTGCAAAGTAGGAGCAGTCAGGTGAAAGGGGAAGGGGAGTGTTTGGAAAAGGACAGGCAAGAGAGAGACAGGGGCAAATACTGGCAGAGTATGCTGAGAACAAGCAGGGGTGTATGATCTCAGTTACTGTGGTTCTGACTGTGGGGGGATTCCCATGCATTTGGAGGAGGGCATTTGTCTCTATGAGACAGACACACTGCCAGGCAGAATCCCCAGGTGTGGCTGGCTACTTTGTAGATACAGACGGCTGTTGGTGCTGGGACAGGCCAGCTGCTCTGTGAAGAAATAACTCCTGGTTTCCCCCCAATTTCCTATGGAGTGTTTTCTAGGAGGAGTGGAAGGAATGCTCAGGGCTTACTCTGGCTCTGTGCTTAGGGATCACTCTTGGAGCTCTAGTAAAGGGTCCGTTTAGGGACAACATGTGGTGCTGGAGATTGATTTGCAATCGGCCACACAAGTCCCTATATTATATCTCCAGCTCCCCTAACTGTTTTTTGTTTCTTAGATTGCATTCATATACCAAAGTTATTCCTCTTCTTACCAAATGTTGCAGATATTTTTTCCCCCCAAGCCTGGAAAAATACTCTTCCTTTACTCATTACCCATACATGGGTTGAGTGTCTGTAGCACATTTGACTTAGGGTGCTTGAGAGTCCCCAATCCCAGACCCTATATGCTGGAGGTGAGGAAGACAAGAATTTTGCCCCTCTTGCCTTTGTTCTGCCTACCATTGTGCCTCTTTCCTGCTGCACTGCTGTGTTTCCTCTGCTTTCCTGGCAGGTGGCCTTCCAGGCTCTTTCCTGTCAGCATCTCTCTCTTGTTCTTGTTTGCTTGACTCTCAGGGTTTTGCTGTTTTTGAGCAACATCTGGTGGTGCTCAAGGGTTACTCCTGGCTCTGCACTCAGGAATTATTCCTGCCGGTGCACAGGATACCATAGGGGATACTGGGATGGAATCTGGGTCAACAGCGTGCAAGGCAAACACTCCACAAGGCAAGTGCTGTTGTTCCATCCTATGAGTCTCAGTTGTTATTACCATTGGTTGCTGTGTTGTCGCAGCATTTCTTTTGTTTTGTTTTACTATTTTTATATTATTATTTTAAATCATTGAAATTGTTATTTAAATGAAATTCTTCACTAATTACATTTCTGGTTTGTATGGGTCCTATTGGTTTTTGTATGCTTGTTTGGAATCAAGCACCAAAATCACAACATTTCTGGAATTTTCTCTTTGCTTTAGAGTTAGGTGGAATTTCATCTCCTGACTTGGCAGCTGTTTGCTTTTAGTTCATTCTGCCCTTGGACACTTGGATTACTTCCTATCCGAGCATCCTGACAGCTGCTCTGGCAGCCGTTTAGCCCGTTGTTTTCACCCTGCTAGAAAAATAACTCTTAGCCCACTGAGCATTGAGCATTTGATCAGAGGAGTTAGTCTGGGCCTTTAAGCTCCATTTCTGCATCCCATGATTCTTTGATGTCTCTGTGGTACCTGCTAAAGAAAGTCAGCTTAAGGCTAGAACAATTATACAGCGGGTCAGGTGTTTACCTTGCTCTCGACTGACCCAGGTTCTATCCCTGAGTCTTGCTAGGAGTGGTCTCTAGGTACAAGGAGTAAGCCTGAGCATTGCTGGGTGTGGCTCAAAACCCAAAAAGGAAAAGGGGCCTGAGCAATAGCACAGTAGTAGGGCATTTGCCTTGCACGTGACCAACCTGGGACGATCCCGGGTTCGATCCCCAGCATCCCATATGGTCCCCTGAGCCTACCAGGAGCATTTCTGAGCTCAGAACCAGGAGTAACCCCCGAGCACTGCCAGATTGGTCAAGGAAAAGATAAAAAGAGTCTTCTTAAGCCAGCTCCATGTTCCTGGCCATTCAGACTGGGGAATTGAGAGTAGCTTTTCTTTGTAATAACAGGTTGCAGCATATCTCAAAGATAGTGGACATTGCTCAGTGAGTGGGAACTGGGGCCACCGGCTACGGGGTAGTCAGAGTCCACTTTGTGCCAGGCAGCAGGGGAGTACTGCTGCTTTGATGGGCACTCTAGGAAGTCTGCAAATTCTGTTTAGGCTGGGCTTTCCTGTCACCCCAGCTTGGTGATGAGTGAGATGAGATGCAGTGTTCCCGTGAGTTGTGTTCTACTAACTTCACAGAGAGCAGTGACCCTGCCAAAGAGGAGATTTTAGACTCTCCAGATGAGCCAATGTGTGGGGCCAAGCACTCCCTCACACCCTGGCCAGCTGTGGAGCTAAGTGTGCACCAGATGGTAGCTTGTTTGATGCTCTGAGACTGGGAAGTGGCTGGGTTCAGTGCCCAGGTGGACGGGGCTTGGATGGTGACTGTTTATACTGCCGCTTTCAACAAGCCCCTTCTGCTGCATTTTCAGGCCTCCTCAGGCCTGCCTTTCCCTGCTGAGATCTTTTGGTGCCTCAGCCCTGGTGGCCTAGGACACAGAAACATAGCATGAGAGTTGGCAGAGCTGTGGTGTCTGGCCACCTCACATTGCCTGTGTGGCCTCAGCCCATTACCCGGTTTTACAAAGGAGAAAAGTAAACCTTTCTGAAAGTCCAACATGCTAGGGTTGTGCACTGTTCATCACACTCTTGCAGAAATCTCTAGGCTGTAGGCTCACTCCTTGTGCTCACTCCTTCCTTCCTGCTACTGCCCATCTCAGGATTCCTTGCTCCGCCTCAAGGACTACCGGCAGTGTTTTGAATGCTCCGATGTGGCTCTGAATGAGGCAGTGCAGCAGATGGTGAATGCCAGTGAGGCTGCAGCCAAGGAGGAGTGGGTCACCACTGTGACGCAGCTGCTGCTGGGCATCGAGCAGGCCCTCGCAGCCGACAGCGGCGGCAGCATCCTGAAGGAGTCATCCTCGGCCATAGGCCTGGTCCGGCTCACCAACAACCTCATCCAGGTAGCCTCCTGCTTCATCCTGTTCTGCCCAGCAGAGGTCACTCTCTGCATGACTCCATAGGGGTTTTCTGAGCCTGGAATGGGTATCCCTGACTTCTCTGGCTGCTGGGAAGTGGGGGCCACGGCACCTGCAAGCCTTCCCAGGGTGGCTAGGCAGGTCCCAGAGGTGGGGTAGCCCTCAGAACCTCAGGGTTCTTCTAGAGACCATCTGTGCCAGGGAGACTCGTGGCCGAGGACCGACCCAGCCCTGTGTGCAGCATGCTGGAGGCAAAGCTAGAGCTTCAGCTAAACCACTTCCCATTTTCCTGCCAGGCTTCTCCAACACCTCTTTATCCTGGTCTCCAGAGCTGACAGGGCCACCTGAGCAGGCAGACAGGTTTCCTTGGCTGTCTCCTGACAGGCCCTGTTTGGGCATCAGCAAGTCACACCAGATCTAGGACCTTAGCATCACACCCTGCGTTTCTCCCCATTCTCACTTCTCTGCTTTAGCTCATGCTGCAGCTGCCCCTCAGACACCATGGTGGCACGAGGCCTACAGTGCATACTGCCGCCCCATTCCAGCTTGCCATACCCTCGACTCCCCAGTGCTGCATATGGGTATGCTCTTCCCTCACCTCCACCCTGCCAACACCTTACATCCCATGTGCTCTCGCTACCTGCCACCTCACAGGCCTCATCTTTCCCTTCCGTGGCTGCTTCTGGGCCTCTTGCCACCTGCCTCTGTCTCTGCTCTCTTCCTTCCCACAACATGGGGCCTCCTGAGCGCCATTTTCTTCTACCTGTGTCAGCCTCTGCTGACCTGTTTGGCCCCCATAATGATACACTGCAGCAATATCATTAGCTCCTGCCCTGGTTTGTCTGCTCCCTCTTGCTGTAACTGTGCCCTCTGATAGCCTTGAAGGCCTTCTTCTCTTCTCATTCACTTGCCTGTCCGAGATCCCACCTGCAGTTGTTTGAGGGTGGCATGAGGGGGGGAGCACAAGGACTCTGGCAAAAGATGTGCTAGATGCTGTGTCACCAGAAGAGCTCCATCACCAGAGGGTTATATCTGGGAAGGCCCCATGCCCTACTCTGCCTGATCTCACAGAGAGCCAAGGGGCACGACAACCCTGCTGTGATGCTACTATGAGTCCTCCTATCTCCCAGGTCATCGACTGCAGCATGGCTGTTCAGGAAGAGCCCAAGGAGCCCCATGTCTCCTCCGTGCTGCCCTGGATCATCCTGCACCGGATCATCTGGCAGGAAGAGGACACCTTCCGCTCCCTGTGCCACCAGCAACAGCTACAGAACTCAGTGGATGAAGGTGGCAGGGGCGAGGGGGGATGTGGGTGGGCCCTAACTTGCTTTTTCTTGCCTTCTGCACCTGCCCCAAGTCTGTGGACTACCCAGTGAGGAGAGCCAAGATCCTTGGCAGGCTTTGCATGATGCGGTGCTTGCACATAAACATGGGCTCCTTTCAGGGTTTATTTACTGTGCCCTAGGGCCGGGAGGCAGTGGATGCTGCACGACTGCTTGCAGTGCAACCTGGGAAGATGACCAGATGCTGAGGGCTTTTCAAGTAGCACTGATACTACTCCAGGAATGTCACTGCTCACATCTGCAGCCTTGTACCATCCCTTGTGCTTGGCCACTGTATCCCAGTGCCCCTTCTGGGTAGGAGCCAGTGATCGTGGGATGAAAAAGACTGACGTAAATGTGGATCCCACTGACGCTTCCTGGCTCTGGGACCTTAGGCAGATCATTTCATCTCCATTATACATGCAGGAGCAGTGGCATCTGTCTAAAAGGGCTGTTCCAGGGTGACGGTCAGTGCTGGAAGGACGCCCAGCAGTGAGACAGGAGAAGCAGCCAACTCAGCGTCAAATGGAAGAACGTTTCTTGAATTACAACAGGACTAAATCTGTGATTAAAAACATACGCATCGTGTCTGCTTTGAAAAATTGATAAATATCTAGATGCGTCCTGGCGTGAATCTACTTTAAATATGAAATTTGTAGGGTCAATGTGATAGTACAGCAGGTAGGGTATTTGCCTTGCATGTGGCTGACCCAGGTTCTATCCCCAGATAGAATCCCATATGGTCCCCTGAGCACTACAAGGAGTGATTCCTGAATACAGAGCTAGGAGTAACCCCTGAGCTTCACTGGATGTGATTTCCCCCTGCCCCCCCCAAATGAGAGCTTTGAGGATCAGAGAGCTAGCTCAGAGAAAAGGCAGTTGCCTTGCATATGGCTGGCTAATCCTTCAGTTTCCAGCACTGCCTAGTATTGCCAGGGCTTACTCCTAAGTATATAGCCAGAAATTACCTCTGAGCACTGCTGAGTGTGACCCAAAATAAGTTTTCTAACTGAAAAAAAATTTTTTCATGTTTAACAGTGAGACTCATCCTAGGTGTTTCCAAGCAGCACTCAGGACAGCTGGCTGAGATCTAAGAATCTACAGTTCTAAGGGAAAGGAAGTGTCAGCAGGGACATCTAATCAAGTTCTGTGTGATAACAGTGGCAACTGACATTTGTAAACAAGCATTCCTGGGGCCGGGCGGTGGCGCTAGAGGTAAGGTGCCTGCCTTGCCTGCGCTAGCCTCGGACGGACCACGGTTCAATCCCCCGGCATCCCATATGGTCCCCCAAGCCAGGAGCGACTTCTGAGCGCATAGCCAGGAGTAACCCCTGAGCATCACCGGGTGTGGCCCAAAAACAAAAAAAAAAAAAAAAAACCAAACAAGCATTCCTGGGGCTCTAAGTGCTTCTTAAGAAAAGTACTGGAGGGGCCGGGCGGTGGTGCTAAAGGTAAGGTGCCTGCCTTACCTGCGCTAGCCTAGGACGGACCGCGATTCGATCCCCCGGCATCCCATATGGTCCCCCAAGCCAGGAGCGACTTCTGAGCGCATAGCCAGGAGTAACCCCTGAGCGTCACCGGGTGTGGCCCAAAAACCAAAAAAAAAAGAAAAATACTGGAAAGTAAAAGAAAAGAAAAGGGGCCGGGCGGTGGCGCTAAAGGTAAGGTGCCTGCCTTGCCTGCGCTAGCCTTGGACGGACCTCGGTTCCATCCCCCGGTGTCCCATATGGTCCCCCAAGCCAGGAGCGACTTCTGAGCGCATAGCCAGGAGTAACCCCTGAGCGTTACCGGGTGTGGCCCAAAAACCAAAAAAAAAAAAAAAAAAAAGAAAAGAAAAAAAAAAAGAAAGAAAAGTACTGGAGGATGAAGTCAGTAAACTGACATGAGTCAGGAAATTTCATAGGAATGTAAAAGGCCTGGGAAAGAATTTGTGAGCCCACTCAGGTCCATTTAAAACTGAAACTTAGGGCTGGAGCCTTGGCGCGGAGCGGTAAAGCATCTGCCTTGCCTGCGCTAGCCTAGGATGGACAGCAGTCCGATCCCCAGCATCCCATAACAGTCCCCCAAGCCCAGAGGTATTTCTGAGCGCATAGCCAGGAGTAACTCCTGAGCATCATTGGGTGTGCCCCCCACCCTCAAAAAAATCCTGAAACTTAGGGAAAGCAACTGGGTTAGTTAGTTAAGGTTTCAGAGCATAATGTAAATAATATAAACCTTTAAGTTGCTATGAATAATATATACAACCAAGTGGGAGTTTGGGGGGGGGGGAGAAGTACTGCAAGACCATCCTTGATGTGTCTTTGGTCATTCGAAAATACAAAGAGATCTAAAAGACTAAAAAGAAATAACCCCAAAACCAACATAATGTCTTAAGCTTGATAAAGTATTAAGATAGATAATGCAGGAGCTGGCAAGGTGGTGCTAGAGGTAAGGTGCCTGCCTTGCAAGCGCTAGCCAAGGAAAGATCGCGACCCGGTTCGATCCCCCGGCATCCCATATGGTCCCCCCAAGCCAGGGGCAATTTCTGAGCGATTAGCCAGGAGTAACCCCTGAGCATCAAACAGGTGTGGCCCGAAAAACCAAAAAAAAAAAAAAAAGATAATGTTTAAGATAATTTAAACCAATGCTTTCTATACCTTTTTGACTGCAACAGACCAGGAGTAAAATGACCAAAACAAATATCATGAAAGAGGGGCCAGAGCAGTGGCACAACGGTAGGGCATTTGCCTTTCACATGGCTGACCTAGGACAGACCGTAGTTCGATCCCCAGGTGTCCCATATGGTGTCCGTCCTGTCCGTCCCGTCCCCCCCCCCCCCAGCCAGGAGCGATTTCTGAGCACAAAGCCAGGAATAACCCCTGAGCGTTACCAGGTGTGGTCAAAACAAACAAACAAACAAGAATAAAAGGCATGAGGCCTGAGAGATAGCACAGCAGCTGACCCAGGACAGACCCAGATTTGATCCCCTGGCATCCTATATGGTCTCCCGAGCCTGCCAGGTACGATTTCTGAGCGCAAAGCCAGGAGTAACCATTAAGTCACTGGGTGTGGCCCCAAAACAAACAAACAAATAAAATCACTAAAGAATCCTTATTCTGGGGCCGAAGAGGTGGCGCTAGAGGTAAGGTGTCTGCTTTGCAAGCTCTAGCTTAGGACGGACCTCGGTTTGACCCCCCCCCCCCGGCGTCCCATATGGTCCCCCCAAGCCAGAGCGATTTCTGAGCACATAGCCAAGAGTAACCCCTAAGCGTCAAATGAGTGTGGCCCAAAAAAAGAAAAAATAGAATCCTTATTCTACTGAGTATGATCCCACTGGGATTTTCTGTTCTGATGTATTTATTCTATTGCAATCCTCTTTAGAAATCTTAGTTATGGGCCCGGAGAGATAGCACAGTGGCATTTGCCTTGCAAGCAGCCGCGATCCAGCACCAAAGGTGGTTGGTTCGAATCCCGGTGTCCCATATGGTCCCCTGTGCCTGCCAGGAGCTATTTCTGAGCAGACAGCCAGGAGTAACCCCTGAGCACTGCTGGGTGTGGCCCAAAAACCAAAAAAAAAAAGAAAGAAATCTTAGTTATGGGCTGGAGTGATACCACAGCGGTAGGGTGTTTGCCTTGCATGATGTGACCTGGGACAGACCTGGGTTTGATTCCGCCCTCCCCCCCCCCCCCCAGCCTGCCAGGGGTGATTTCTGAGCACAGAGCCAGGAGTAACCCCTGAGCGCCGCCAGGTATGGCCCCAAAACAAACAAACAAACAAACAGAATCTTAGTTATAAGTCCAATGGTGGGTTATGGTCCAGAGGTTCAAAAACAAAGAATCTTCAAGAATCTAAAAAATAATTCTAATAATGAACAAGCATTTAATTGAAATTTAGTCATTCTTTTTTCATTTATAGTATGCAAATAGATCTAAAATATAAGAATCTTTGATGGGGTTGGAAAGATAGTACAGTGGATAGAGCACTTGCCTTGCTTGTAGCCAACTCAGGCTTGATTTCCAGTACCTCAGAGTTCCCTGAACCCCACTAGGATGATCCCTGCATATAGAGGTATGAGTAAGCCTGAAGCACTACTGGGTGTAGCTGTGTACAGATAGAATTTTTTTTCTTGAATTTCTTTTTCTTTTTTTGGTTTTTGGGCCACACCCAGCAGTGCTCAGGGGTTACTCCTGGCTGTCTGCTCAGAAATAGCTCCTGGCAGGCACGGGAGACCATATGGGACACTGGGATTTGAACCAACCACCTTTGGTCCTGGATCGGCTGCTTGCAAGGCAAACGCCGCTGTGCTATCTCTCCGGGCCCTTCTTGAATTTCTTACGCCATACTCAAGGGGCCATGGCCCTCTCTCAACCTTTCTCAATAGACTGGGCTGACAGGAGGGCCTGAGGTCCTGCTCAGGTCCTGCAGTGCCTGTTACCTCCCCTTCCCCAGGGATTATCTGGGCCACATGGCAGTGCTGAAAGACCTCTAGGATGCTTGGGGGAGATTGAACCAGGCTTGTCACATAAAGAAAGTTGCACATCTCAACTTCTATACTATCTCTATGGCACTGAGAATCTTTAATTTTAGAAGTGTCATATGGGGACCTGAGTTGTAGTATAGTGTGTAGGGCTCTTGTCTTGTATGTGACCAACTTGGGTTTGATCGTCATCATTCCCTGTGGTTCCCTGAGCCCACAAGGGGGTAATCCTTGAACACAGAGTCAGGATTAAGCCTTGAGCACGAGTGCGTGTGGCCCCAAAACCAAAAACAAAACCCAGAAGTGGCACCTATAGTAGGAATTCAACTGTTACGAATTGTTTCTCCTTAAAAAGGTCATATATGGGGCTGGAGAGAGAGCACACTGGTAGTGTGTTTGCCTTGTATGCAGCCAATCCAGGACAGTCAGTGGTTCGATCCCCGGAATCCCATATGGTCTCCCATGCCTGCCAGGAGCGATTTCTGAGTACAGAGCCAGGAGGAACACTTGAACACCACTAGATGTGGCCCAGAAACACCCCCAAATATCAGAAATGCACAGAAAGTTACTTCTAGTAATATTCACTGGCATGTCAGTGTTTGTTATTTTAAACTCTTTGTTTTTTTCAGCTTTAGAATTTTTGGTCCACACCAATGGTGCCCAGGGACTATTTAGGAGTGACCCCTGGCAGTGCTCCGGGGACCATATGTGGTACCAGGGGCTTGAACCAGGGTCTGCTGCATACTGTGCTATCTCCCCAGCCTGATTTGAACTATTTTTTGATAAGCACGTACTGCTTCAGCATAGCCCATTAAGTCAATATTTGAAAGAAAGAAAAGGGGAAAGAATCTGTGGCCACTTTGGTTGAGAATGAAAAGCTGGTGCCTGCGTCCATGTTAAATCTGTATGTGCTTGTCTTTTACAGTGATGTCGGAGACACCCATGCTCCCGTCCTCCCTTATGCTGCTCAACACTGCCCATGAGTACCTGGGCAGGAGGTCATGGTGCTGCAATTCAGATGGGGCCCTGCTGCGGTTCTACGTAAGTGCTGCCCACCTAGTCAGGGCTAGTGTGGGTTAGGCAGGGGTGGGCACTGGGATGTGGTGCTCTGGGCTTCCTTGACCTCTTCCTGGACTCAGGTCTCTTCTCCCCACCCTCCATGCACTCAGGCTGCTATGTGACTCCTTGGAGCTGCCAGAAAGTCTCAGCTTGGTTGAGTTCCTGATGTTTCTGAGGCTGGGGTAGGGTGAGGGAAATGCTGTGAACCTGATGCCGGGCTCTTCGTGGATTTAGGTCCTCCAATTACTGAATCATGTCATACTAAGTTATGATCAGGAAATAACTGGATCCTTCATGGAAATTATATTCTATTACTTATTGCAGTGCTGTGTGGCTTACCATATTTTCCAGCATATAAGACGACCAGGCGTATAAGACGACCCCCTAATTTTACAGTTAAAACATAGGTTTAGGCCTATATTCGCTGTATCAGACAGAATGTTCTGTGCTGCAACTGTATGTACCACAGTGAGCCAATCACAACAAGCAAAGGTTCAAAGGTTACACAGTAATAGACTTTCTCTCTGACTCTGGCCAATCTGAGCAGGCTTTTGACAGTGTAGATTCGGGTCCAGAACATTGTCTAATTTGCATGCTTGAAAAGCCTGCTTGGCTTGGCTGAGTTAGAGAGGTGGTCCAAGCAGCCTGGCAGGGATTGGTGCAGGATCGAGTTGGAAAATTCATTTTGTGGCAATATCCAGACGATTTTCATTTAGCGGCATATTGAAACGTTTTTGGGATATACTCGGCGTATAAGATGACCCCCGATTTTCGATCAACATTTTGTTTTGTTTCAAAAGTCGTCTTATATGCCAGAAAATACGGCCCTCACACATGTAAGGCAAGTGCTCTACCTCTGAGCTATATCCCCAACCCTCAGAATAATTTTAGAAATAATAACTGGTTTCACCACCACCTTCTGTTGAGTCCTGTTTGCCAAGTGCTACTTATCATACCAGGTAGTAGTCAGTCACTCGGTCACTGGCTATCTCATTCATTATCGCACAGCAGTGATTAGTTAGACAAATAGGCTTCCTCTCACTTGCCAGCTGGGAGACCTGGGTTTGTTTACTGGTGATAAGCAGCATGATGCCTATCCCCAGATAGGCCAAGTGCTCACAGACAAGTCCCAGAGAGAACAGGAGAGGCACCTGCACTAGCCTGTAGTGTCTGTCAATAAACATGTTTTTGTGATGCATGAACATATCTGTTCATTTGCACTCCAATCAATGCCTTTTGGGGGGGGGGGTGATCACACCTGGCAGCGCCCAGGGGTTACTCCTGGCTCTACACTCAGAAATTGCTCCTGGGGCCCGGAGAGATAGCACAGGGGCATTTGCCTTGCAAGCAGCCGATCCAGGCCAAAGGTGGTTGGTTCAAATCCCGGTGTCCCATATGGGCCCCCGTGCCTGCCAGAAGCTATTTCTGAGCAGACAGCCAGGAGCAACACCTGAGCAATGCTGGGTGTGGCCCAAAAACAAAAACAAACAAACAAAAAAGAAATTACTCCTGACAGGTTTAGGGGACCATATGGGATGCTGGGATTCGAACCACCATCCTTCTGCATGCAAGGCAAACACCCTACCTCCATGCTATCTCTCCGGCCCCTCCAATGAATGCTTTTACAATCCAGCAGCAGATATGCTAAAGTCCATATGGTCTGTGAAACCTAAAATATCTGCTACTATCTGACATGTGTAGGAAAGGCCTGTGACCTCTGCTCTCTTCTTACTTTTCTGTGGGTATGTTATCACTACAGCTCTAACCATCTGTAGCCTTTTAGCAAGTGATTGATTCATAATGTCTTTAATGTCTCTTCGGCATCAAATTGTAGCTCTTGCAAGGTAGGGATTTTGATTCGTCCTGGTGATTGTGAATCTAGTGCCCAGATAGCATAGAGTAAAGAGAAGTAGCTTGATACCGGAGAATTAAATCAGTGACCAAGATTCTCAGCAGTGCAAAGAACTTCTGTATTTGTGGGGTTCAACAGTTTGCAAAGCACTTGTGCTGGATGCAGAGACCGTTTTTCTCAGGGACCTCGAGATCGTTGGTACCTGAGGTAGTTTTCAGCTCTTGCTGTAGCTATTGAGGGTCTGGACCATCCTGTGAGTTCCAGGAGCAGTTCTAGTCTTCTGCCTGCCACTCTTGCTCAGAGGTGGGGACACTGTTTCCATGACTCTCCTTCACTGGGCTTTCACCATATGCTGAGTGGGAGCAAGCAAATCAGATGAGATGAGGATGATGGATAGAGCTGCTGGTTTTCTCCTGAGTGCCTCCTTTTTAATGGAGCACAAGTTCTCTCTGCCAGGGTGTAGCAATTGGATTTGAGGAAGAGGGGCTGATAGTGCTGCTTTGTTTCCTTTATTAGCTTCCACTTTTCTGGCCTAAGTTCCAGCCTTTAGATTCTTTCTGCTCTTGCAGCAACTTTACCCTCATGAAGTCCACTTGTGGCCTCCTCCTCCTCCGTTTGTGCAGGGCCTGGCCTCCCCGAACCCTGTTCCACACACTCTCCTCCAGGCCTGCCCAGCGAACTTGTTTCTTGCTGTACATTGTCAACTTTAAAAACTATTTGTTTGGGGCCGGAGAGATAGCATGGAGGTAAGGCGTTTGCCTTTCATACGGAAGGTCATTGGTTCGAATTCCGGCATCCCATATGGTCCCCCGAGCCTGCCAGGAGCGATTTCTGAGAATAGAGCCAGGAGTAAACCCTGAGCACTGCCGGGTGTGACCCAAAAACCAAAAAAAAAAAAAAAAAACTATTTGTTTGGGGTCAGAGAGATAGCATGGAAGTAAAAGTGTTTGCCTTGCATACAGAAGGTCAGTGGTTCGAATTCCGGTGTCCCATATGGTCCCCCGAGCCTGCCAGGAGCAATTTCAAGCGTAGAGCCAGGAGTAACCCCTGAGTGCTGCCAGGTGTGACCCCAAAACAAAAACAAACAAACAAAAAAAAACTATTTGTTTGAATTGTTCAACATTAGAGTTGGCTAAATCCCACATGCCCCCAATCAGCCCTCCAGCAGATTTGAATGTGAGGATGAAACAGTATTACATGATTGAAGCTTTATCTTGAAGTGCCAGGAATCAAACTTGGGGTCTCACATATTGTAAGACGTGTACTCTACCACTGAACCACATCCCTGATCCTGAAGGCTTATTCATTTATGATTATTAGTGAGGTTGATTTTTTTTTCTTTTTTGTGGTTTTTTTGTGTCATACCTGGCAGTGCTCAGGGGTTATTTCTGGCTCCAGGCTTAGAAATTGCTCGTGGCAGGCACGGGGGTGGGGGTGGGGGGGTGGTATATGGGACACCAGGATTCGAACCGATGATCTCCTGCAGGAAAGGCAAATGCCTTACCTCCATGCTATCTCTCCGGCCCCAAGGTTGTGTTTTTTTTTTTTTTTTTTTTTTTTTTTTTTTTTTTTTTTAGTTCAGAGATCTTTTATTGAGGTTGATTTTTTTTTTTTTTTTTTTTGGTTTTTGGTTTTTGGGCCACACCTGGCGGTGCTCAGGGGTTACTCCTGGCTGTCTGCTCAGAAATAGCTCCTGGCAGGCACGGGGGACCATATGGGACACCGGGATTCGAACCAACCACCTTTGGTCCTGGATCGGCTGCTTGCAAGGCAAACGGTGCTATCTCTCCGGGCTCCTGAGGTTGATTACTTTTAAGGGCCGCACCTGGTATGTTGTGAAGAGGGTGGAAAACAATGCCAGGTATTGCTCCTGTTCTTTGTTCTTTGTGCTTCCCAGTTCTTTTGTTCCAGTGAGTGCCTGGACCCTAAGGAGACACATTCTTAGGTGATAATGGCTTGTTTTATTAGCTGCCCTCCTTTGCCATTTGTTTTCTTCAAAACAGGGACTCTCTTGCACTGTGCCTAAAATAAGGGGGGTGCTCAGCATATGTGAGGAGCAAACAGATGGCTAAGTACAACAGATGGCTAAGCCCAAGTTCCCCGAAGGCTTATCTCCTTCAAGCAACTGGCAGAAGTTGACTCAGGGTACTGAAAGGGAGGCAGTTTGGCAAAGTCCCTCAGGGCCTCTGCTAGTGTTGCAAGAGCAGCTCCAAGTGAGGCACCCATGTCCCCTTTCAGAAAAGTACTTGGTGCCCCCTGGAAATCTACTGAGCAAATGGAAATTGCACTGCAGTTCCACCTAAGGCTGATACTACCTGCCTGATCCTTAAACTGCCCCCAGAGGTGGTATCGCCCACTTTGGGTAACACTGTACCAGCCCATTGGCACAACCTCCTCAGGATGAAGAGCTGATAGAATGGTTGGTGTCCTAGGATCCCACTGTACCTACTCTTTTCTCAGGCATCTCTTCCCTGCCACTGTAGGTGAGGGTTCTCCAGAAGGAGCTGGCTGTGTCCACCTCTGAGGACACCCACCCCTATAAGGAAGAACTGGAGACAGCCTTGGAGCAGTGCTTCTACTGTCTGTACAGCTTCCCCAGCAAGAAGAGCAAGGCTCGCTACCTGGAGGAGCATTCAGCCCAGCAGGTGAGGTGTGGTTTGGGTCCCTGCGTCCTCCTCCGCCCAGATGACAGATGTGAGAGGACGGTTGCATCAAGAGTTGGCGGAGAAGTCACATTGACACAGCACGATCACAGGAGACAGGCTTTCTCTGCAGAAATCAGCTTTGAGAATGTATTCACACATGCGCAATTTACAGTAGATTGTTTTTGCCCAATTTGGGAACTTGGAAATTTACAAACGAGTTTTGAGAATCTTATTAGGGTTCTCAGGGTTCTAATCCCTGAGTGAATTTCCAGTGTGCAAGGACCCAGCTTTCTCCCTCCATGAAGTAAAGACCCAGAACCTGCCCATGGTGCTGAGGAATGGGGGAAGGTCAGGGACCCTCTGGCCACCCTCTGGCCTCATCACATGGACTCAAAGTATAACCTTCAACTCCTCATCCTGGGTTTGAGATCAGCTGGGCTACACATCTAGTCTTCACACACGGGGGCTGTGTGTCAGACTCCCATGGCTTGTACATTTGACAGTGCTTGTTTGGGCTCTAATGCAACATAACCATATCAGCACGTAGTGTTTCCCCAAAAAAGCGTTTCCCCCCTTGCACTTAACCTTGGCTGTGCTATGATTTGCCTTTTTGTCTTTTTTCAAGGTGGACCTTATATGGGAGGATGCCCTGTTCATGTTTGATTATTTTAAACCCAAGACCCTCCCTGAATTTGACAGTTACAAGACCAGTACCGTGTCCGCCGACTTGGCCAACCTCCTGAAGAGGATTGCCACCATTGTGCCCCGCACAGAGAGGCCAGCCCTGAGCCTCGACAAAGTCTCTGCCTACATCGAGGGGACCTTGGCTGAGGTAGGGACCAAGGGTGCCAGGGTTCTAGCCCATCTCCTTTTGCGCTGATCCTACCTCCCATGTTCAGCCCTGAGGTGCTGAGGGTCTGTGCTATGTTGCTGGGAACGGCCCAGGATGTGTACTGTACTGCCCACACCTGAGCCTGCTCTACCTTTCGCTCTCCCCGACCAGGTGCCCTGTCTTCCGGAAGGGGCCGATACCTCCCCTCCAGTTGTAAATGAGCTCTACTACCTACTGGCTGATTACCACTTCAAAAACAAGGAGCAGTCCAAGGCCATCAAGTTCTACATGCATGACATCTGCATCTGCCCCAATCGGTCAGTGGAGGGCCAGAGGGTTGCTTCGGGAGGGCTGGGCAGGCTCCCACTCAATACGTCATTCTAGGGAGGAATTTCCTCTCCATAGTTGGGAGGCCAGGGAGAGGATGGTTTTGTATCATGATTAGTAGGAAAGGCAGCTTCTCTGTAAAGAAGGGCAAAAGAATGCATCTCTCTGGAAGTCCCTGCGATGACCTTGGAATCTGACAACATGTCTGATGCCGCTCTGGAGGGCAAGGGCTCATGCCTGGCTGTGACCTTTCTGCCCCCTCTTTATTCCAGGTTTTTTGTGGGCCACACCCAGTGGTGCTGGGACTATCCTGACTCTGTGCCCTGGGTCATTCCAGGTGGTGCCTGGGGAACTCGGCAGTGCCCTGGTCTCCTGCTAACAGAACATGGGCACAGCCCATTGAGTCAGCTCTCCCACTCATGTGAATGCTTCCTTTTTGGCTCCAGTCCCGGGAGTTGGTTGATGTGGCCTTGCTTCTCCCACTGTCGTGTCAACTCTTGATGGTTTTTCTGTTTGGGAAGCGGGAGAGAAGAATAGTGACAGAGGCAACCCCAGGCAGAAGTGGTCTTTCTGTCCCAGGAAGTGCCTATTGAGGAACAGCTGAGAGGACACAAGAGCCTGTTTGTGCAACTCCTACGTCCTTCCCTCTGACCCTGCTGTATTTTTCCTCAAATGTACTCATGGGCCTGTTCTCACTGAAGGGCCCTTCTCAGCTTGTCTAGTCTGTTAGCGTCACTGAGAGGAATATTTTCTCCTGGCTGTCATACCTAGATGGTCAGCCTGAGACTCAAACAAGGTTGTCCAGTGTCTGAAGAGCCCAGTACCATCAAGACAGCCTTTCTGGGCAGCCTCAGGAACCAGGGGCTCCTCAAGGGAGAGCAGGAAGGGCAGAGATGTAGGTGGGTAGGGAGATGCTAGAAGGTTTTCCAAGGCCTCCCATCACTCTTGTGGTTTGTTCCAGCTGCGAATCATGCATACCTGCATCACACTTGGGGGGTGATGGGGTACCCCTGACATGAGACTCACCTCCTCTAAAAAGAGAGGGTACTGTTCACATGTTGAAGAGACTGGGCCTAGGTAGAGGGGAGGTGTAAGAAGTGGCCAAAGCCTGGCATGGTCCCTTATCTCACAACCCCTCCATCAACAACATAAGGGCCACCTTTGTTTACATGGTTCTTCCTCCACCTTGTTTGTCCCTGACCAAGAGGGTATCGGTTGGCCTGTGAGCACCAGCCCTAGGTCAAGAGGGACTTGGCGGCCCAGCCCTGGGCTTCTTCTTTCTGGCCCTAACATGTGGTGCTTTGTTTGCCACCACAGGTTTGATTCCTGGGCAGGCATGGCCCTGGCCCGGGCCAGCCGAATTCAGGACAAGCTGAACTCCAACGAGCTCAAGAGTGATGGGCCCATCTGGAAACATGCCACGCCTGTCCTCAACTGCTTCCGAAGGGCCCTGGAGATCGACAGCTCCAACCTGTCCCTGTGGATCGAGTATGGAACCATGTCCTATGCTCTACATTCATTTGCCTCACGCCAGCTGAAGCAGTGGAGAACCGAGCTGCCCCCTGAGGTGGTGCAGCAGGTAGGCAGAAGCACCGCCATTGACTTGTCCTCAGAGTCATGCCAGAGCCTGAAGATGGTCTCCCCATGACACTCACACCAAACCATGGCAACGGGAACCCAGTCCACTAGAGAGGAATTTAGGGCCCGGCTGCTGCTCATAGGCCAGCAATTTGTGGGTAGTTTTGAGATGGGAGATTTTGGATGCCTCGGTTGCTGTTCTCAGAGGAGTTGATGAATCCCAGGGGTACTTCCGGAGTCAGTGTTGGGCACACACTCAGATGTGGGCTGCTGGCTCTCTGTGTCTGTGTCTGTCAGGGGCCTTTTGACTCCTGTAGATGGAAATAAAGGGGCTGTAGCAGTAAAGGTAACCCCAGACAGGTCTTCAAGAAACATTGAATTACGAAGCACCGTGTCATGTGATGACTTTTTAGATCAGCACCAGAAACAAGTTAACGCTGGTCTTAGCCCCCTCCTAGGGTTGTTGGAAAACTGGAGGAGCCCCCATCCGTTCGTGGGATTCACCCTCAGCAGTGGTAGGCTAATGTATGCTGGCCTCTGCCTGCTCCTCTGCCTTTAAAGATAGGCCCTGTGGGTGTGTTCTGTGCCTTCCCTGACCATGCATTTGGCATAGTCCCAGGCACCTCTCATGAGGCCCTTGCTCCTTTGTTTAGCTTTTGATTTGGGGGCGATGCCTGCTAGTGCTTGGAGCTTACTCCTGGCTCTGTGCTCAGGGTCACTTTTGGCAGTGCTGGAGATTGAACTTGGATAAACTGCGTGCGAGGTAAATGTCTTCCTTTGCACTATCTCTCCATCCACCCTCCACTCCACACAGAGCTATGTGACAGGAATTCTCAGCCCTTCACACAAATGATAGTTGTTTTTTTTTTATTTAATTGCCCTTTTTTTTCTTTATCTGATTATAAAATATTCTAGGTGTATGAAAAGCAGGGCCAAGCATGTGGTGGCTTCAACTCTGGCTTGCATTCACTTCCCAGTACCATATACGGACCATCCCATATGTATATCCATACTGTCAGGGAAACTCTGATTTGTCCTCTGGCCTAGTACACGTAGTCCAGTTCTCTTTTCCAGAACCCTCCCAGTATGGCCAGCCCTGAAGAGAAATTCCATCACTCTTTTGTGTTGGGTTGAAGAGACTGCATGACTGAACAGGGTGGAAACTGGCTTTCCGAAGCCTGGGGAGGCTCCAGAAGTGCCATTGTCCTCTGCTGAGTTCCAGGGCAGAGGACCAGGGACTGCCAGAGGGAATCAGCCCTTCGTTTCCCACCTGTGATGCCAAATGAAGTTGTGCAGTACGGGGTTTTCAAGGACATAGATGGGAGACCACAGTGTCCCTTGTCTGCCATTAGCACGAGTGGGTTTTGTTTTTTTTCCCCTAGTGGAGGAAACTGGCTTTCAGAAAGGAACTTGGAAGGCAGTGAGGAACAGGGGAGTGTAGTGTTAAATAATTAACGATGGTGGTGGATGGTGAAGGATGGAGGCCTTTGTCCTTAGGCCCCAGTCACGTGGCTTCATCCCCCATGAACCGGCGGGTCTGGGGTCCAGGAAAGTGACGGGTATTGAACTCACTCACAGACAGGCATCAGGAAGCATCAACTTTATTCATGACCTTTTGAGCCCTCAGCCATTCTTAGCTACCCTGCATCTTAACTCCTTTCAGCCATCTTTCCTTTCACCTCCATGCTGGCCAAAGACCAGAAGCTCGAGAGCCAGCCAAAAGCCAAAGACCAAAGACCCTAATCCCCTGGGTCAAAGGCCTTATTTACCTTTTCCAAGACCCCTCCCAGGAATGGGCGGGGTCTTGCAGGTAAGATCAAGTTACCTAGGGAGAAAGAGTGGGGCATTGAGGCTTCAGGGGAGTCCTTCTACCCTAAAAGCATGTTCTCCCCAGAATAGCAAGTTGGTGCCAATGCCTCCTCTCTCTCTTCTGCTCACCCTCCTAGGGAAGAAAAGATTTGGGTACTCATTAACTGCCTTGGAAGCTCATCTGAAAATGTGGGTTCTGGCTGCAATGCATTCCTGGACAGATGTGCAGGCATATTTTTTTTTTCTGGTCACCCTGGTGTCCTAGTGCCCCCTGGCAGCGCCAGACTACCCCCTAGCTACACAGCTCGTAGTTGTTGTATTTTCTGTGGCTAGAGGGTGGAGGAGTAGCTAGGGTCAGCGGGTGCTGCCCATACCACAAAGAGAAAGGACACTCACTGAACACAGTAGAGAGATGACCTGGGCTCCACCTCAGCTTTGTGCCTCCTTACTTGCTGGAATTGCTGAGGAGTGCCCAGGCCTCTCTTTGCTCGGTGCCAGCCATGAGAGGGGGCCATGCTTGAGGAGAGGATGGCACATTGACAAGTCAGCAGGGCTTGTTATGATGGGCAGTTCTGCATGGGTGCAGGCCACGTTCCTGAGACTGTTCCTGTGTCATTACAGATGGAAGGCCGGCGTGATAGCATGCTCGAGACCGCCAGGCACTGTTTCACCTCGGCAGCCCACTGTGAAGGGGACGGGGACGAGGAAGAGTGGCTCATCCACTACATGCTGGGCAAGGTGGCCGAGAAGCAGCAACAGCCGCCGGCCGTCTACCTACGGCACTACAGGCAGGCCAGCCACTACCTACACGAGGAGGCCGCCCGCTACCCCAAGAAGATCCACTACCACAATCCACCCGAGCTGGCCATGGAGGCCCTGGAGGTGACACAATAGCAGCTCAGGGTGGGGACACAGGGCAGGGATAGGTTGCCGCAAGAGGGCCACCCCCTAGAAACTCACACTCAGCAGCTTGTTTGAGCCAGTGAGCAGAGCGTTTTCTGCCCTTCCTGTGGGTAATGAGCTAGTACTGTGTCTCCTGCCCTACCCTTCCTCAGAAGCACACATAGGTTCCACAGTTTCATCTGGCTGCATGACATCAGCACAGTGTTGTGTTTTCGGCATCAAGGGCATTCTTACAACAGCCTGGCAGGAGGTGGCTTGATCTTCGGCCATCCTTGGCCATTGGCTATAACTGGCATGTACCTAGAATGCTCAGGAATGGCAGGACTGGGTCAGGGAAGCAGCCTGCTCCTTCACCCCAGAACTGGATTCATCTCTTCCTTGGCTTTTCTTTCCTGTGCTCCAGAGCATTCACACATTGCTTTCTCTCTGAGGTGTATGTGCCCACCAGATAGATGCCATGAGCATGTTTGTAGGGAGACTCTGGGGGTGCCTGCTTTCCTGTGTCCCTCAGCCTGTTGTTTCAGCCTTTTTGTTGTTGTTATTCTCGGGCCACACCAGCAATGCTCAGAGCTTACTTCTCACTCGGCTCAGGGATCATTTCCTGATCGTGCTTAGGGCACCATAGGTGCCAGGAATAGAACCCAGGTTGGCCTGAGTGTTTGCAAGGCAAACACCCTACACACCTTACTGGCACTCTAGCCCTTTTTGTTTTGTTTTGTTTTGTTGGGGTCACACCCATTGGCACTCAGGGGTTACTACTCCTGGCTCTGTGCTCAGAAATTGCTTCTGGCAGGCATGGGGGACCGTATAAGATGCCAGGATTCGAACTACCATTTGTGCAAGGCAAACGCCCTACCGCTGTGCTATCTCTCAGGCCCCTCTAGCCCTTTTCTGTCTTAATGTCTCTCTGGGTCTTTCTGACTATCTGGTCTGACCATCTCACATACCTAGAATGTCTTTTGGAGTTTGGGAAAAATCTGCTTGCTTATACTTTTTCTGCCTTCATGTATTTCATAAATTACAAATTAGCACATATTCATGATTGAAAAACCCCATAAACCAAAAACCTAACAATTCACAAATGTCAAAAATGAAAGGTCAAAGTTCCCTGGAAGTCTCCTTGCCCCCTGGAAATCCTTCTGGCAGTTGGGCTCTGTCCTTCTGGGCATCTTTCTGTGTTTTCTCTTATTACCACAGAAGTGCAGAAACATAGAAATCATTTTCTTACCAGTTAGCAACTTATGTTTTTCACTGGACAGGATGTGTTGAGGAAGTTGTGGGCTTCCTCCCCTCTTATGCTTCTCATCTGCCTGTCCCTTTATCTGCTTCTTCCCTTGTAGCTGCAGCCTTCTCTTTGCTTCTGGAGCAGGTGCAGGGGAGGAAGCATGCTCATGCACATGTGCGCACACACATGTTATTGTTTAGGAATAATCATAAGAAAAAGGGTGGGTAACAAGTTCCTAACTAATGCTCCCTAAGCCTAAGTGGGTGGGTTACATTTTATAAAGGGATGTTAGGAAAGAGGAAACTAAGGTAAAATCTCTGAGATTGTCTTTCTTCAGATAAAAGACTATATACAGGACTCTGGCATTCTTGATATTTTACCTAAGAGCCCTCAGATCTTTATTTACATCTTCCTCAGACTATGAGCTCTCTATCTAAACTAACCTTCCTCCCTTCCTTTCTTCCTTCCTCCCTCCCTTCCTTTCTTCCTTCCTCCCTCCCTTCCTTTCTTCCTCCCTCCCTCCCTCCCTCCCTCCGTCCCTCCCTCCCTCCCTCCCTTCTTCCCTCCCTCCCTCCCTCCCTTCTTCCTCCCTCCCTCCCTTCCTCCCTCACTCCCTCCCTTCCTTCCTTCTTCCCTCCCTCCCTCCCTCCCTTCCTCCCTCCCTCCCTTCCTTCCTCCCTTCTTCCCTCCCTCCCTCCCTCCCTCCCTCCCTCCTTTCCTTTCTTCCTTCTGCCTCCCTCCCACCCTTCCTCCCCTCCCTCCTTCCTTCCTTCCTTTCTTCCTCCCTCCCTCCCTCCCTTCCTCCCTCCCTCCCTCCCTTCCTTCCCTCCCTCCCTCCCTCCCTTCCTTCCTCCCTCCCTTCCTTCCTCCCTCCCTCCCTCCCTCCCTTCCTTCCTCCCTCCCTCCCTTCCTTCCTCACTCCCTCCCTTCCTTCCTTCCTCCCTCCCTCCCTCCCTTCCTTCTTCCCTCCCTCCCTTCCTTCCTTCCTCCCTCCCTCCCTCCCTTCCTTCTTCCCTCCCTCCCTTCCTCCTTTCTTCCCTCCCTCCCTCCCTCCCTCCCTTCCTTCCTTCCTTCCTTCCTTCCTTCCTTCCTTCCTTCCTTCCTTCCTTTCTTTTTTTTTGTTTTTGTTTTTAGGGCCACACCCCTTTGATGCTCAGGGGTTACTCCTGGCTAAGTGCTCAGAAATTGCTCCTGGCTTGGGGGGGACCTATGGGACGCCGGGGGATCGAACTGTGGTCCTGATCCTTGGCTAATGCTTGTAAGGCAGACACCTTACCTCTAGTGCCACCTCGCCGGCCCCTCTTCCTTCCTTCCTTCCTTCCTTCCTTCCTTCCTTCCTTCCTTCCTTCCTTCCTTCCTTCCTTCCTTCCTTCCTTCCTTTTTGTTTTTGTTTTTAGGGCCACACCCCTTTGATGCTCAGGGGTTACTCCTGGCTAAGTGCTCAGAAATTGCCCCTGGCTTGGGGGGGACCTATGGGACGCCGGGGGATCGAACTGTGGTCCTGATCCTTGGCTAGTGCTTGTAAGGCAGACACCTTACCTCTAGTGCCACCTCGACGGCCCCTCTTCCTTCCTTCCTTCCTTCCTTCCTTCCTTCCTTCCTTCCTTCCTTCCTTCCTTCCTTCCTTCCTTCCTTCCTTCCTTCCTTCCTTCCTTCCTTCCTTCTTTCTTTCTTTCTTTCTTTCTTTCTTTCTTTCTTTCTTTCTTTCTTTCTTTCTTTCTTTCTTTCTTTCTTTCTTTCTTTCTTTCTTTCTTTCCTCCCTCCCCTTACCTCTGTCCTCCCTCCCTCTATCCCTCCTTTCCATCCTCCCTTCCTCACCCAGCAGCATTCAGGTATTACTCCTGGCTCTGCATTCAAGGCATGTCTTACCCACTGTGCTTTTGCTCCAGCCCCTAAACTTGTTTATTTCTTGAATATCTTCATATCTGACACAGCAGGGTCCTGTTGCCCTGATCCCCATGATCAATACAGATTTTCATAGTCCATGTGGCCTTTCTTCCAATCCTGTTAGTGTCATCTTTATAACATTTACTAATCTTTTGGGCAAGCATGAATGGGCTGGAGTGATAGGTGGATAGGGCACTTGCCTTGCACCTGGCTGGCCCAAGTTTGATCCCTGGCATCCCGTATGGTCACTTGAGTCCTGCTAGAAGTAATTCCTGAGCACAGAGCTAGGAATAAGCCCTGAGTGTCATAAGGTGTGCCCCCGCAAAAGTTGCTTTAAGTGCCAGAGAGATAGTACAGCAGGTGGAGTACTTACTTGCTCTGCATATGACTAACCCAGATTCAATCCCTAGCAACATATATGTTTCCCTGAGCCATCCTGGGGAAGACTCCCTATTTTGCATTTCCTTCAGCCAAAACACTTTCTTTGGCATATGATAAACTTTATCCTTTTCTGAGATGTGGATGCCTCAGAGTTCCCTTCATCAAAAACAAACAAACAAACAAACAAACAAACAAAAAAACAAAAACGGTTCCTGGCCAGTTTTCTCTGGACCAATGAGTGGGCTACAAGAAACTAGGTCCTGTGGGCGCCCTCTGTCTGGGAAAGCCCTGCCCTACCATGCTCTGCCTGGGCCTAGATCTCCAGGCATGTCACTGGGTTAGGCTGTAGGTGCTGTTTCCAAGAAGCTGCTCTTAGTGGGGGCTCTATGTTCCCCCCATGTGGCACTCAGTGTCCTTTCCAGAGCATATACCAAGCCGGGAATTTGCATGCCAGACACTGTCACTTAAAAACTCTGAGTTTATTCACCTTTGGTACCTGTGTAAAGTGTGGGGTGTAGATGACAGGAGACAGCTGACCTGGGCTTCCCTGCTGTGGGGCCTTGAGCAGCTTCCTCAAACAGCTGTCATGGAGTAAGTGGTGAGCTCTGGAGGACATGAAGGAATGTCCTGCCTCCAGGGCAAGCTTGGTCGATTAGCCTGCACCATAAGGTGATCTCGTCCATGTGCTGGGACTCCAACAGATACCGCTGGACTGGCACATCAGGGAGGCTATGACCAGAGGGGAAATAGGTAAGGAAAGGCACCAAGAGGGCAGTGGTTTCTGTAGGAGGTAGTTTGCAGCTCTCCTATGAGCAGAGCTGTGGCTGGTTTCTCTCCTTATAGGTAGGAGAGTGCCTGGGTTACAAATAAACATTAGTGCCAGTTCCATGATCCATTTTACTTACTTCAGGTGCATGCTTACTTCAGGTGCATGCTAGACTATTTGGGCTAGAATCTTACCTGGCAAAACAGCGTATGGCAACTCCTGTTTACATGCTCTTTTCTTTATGGCCTGTGACTGGAGCTGGTTGGTCAATGGCACCTACATCAGCCCCTGGAAATTTTGCTCACTCCTGTGCCCCTCTCCTAGGTATACTTCCGGCTCCACGCTTCCATCCTGAAGCTCCTGGGGAAGCCAGATTCTGGAGTCAGCGCAGAGGTCCTAGTCAACTTCATGAAGGAGGCTGCAGAGGGACCCTTTGCCAGGGGCGAGGAGAAGAACACGCCCAAAGCTT
Source organism: Suncus etruscus (assembly GCF_024139225.1). Lineage (NCBI taxonomy): Eukaryota > Metazoa > Chordata > Mammalia > Eulipotyphla > Soricidae > Suncus > Suncus etruscus. Next base: position 23,267,978 of record NC_064864.1, read on the forward strand.
CAGAAAAGTGAGTGCCACATTCTCGCCAGCAGCTTATCTCTGGGCTCACAGCAGTGGTGCCAGAGCGTTGCAGAGCAAGCCGAGGCCATGTCTCGGCCCTCATTGAGAAAGACTGAAGACTGAGTTGAGTGATTTCTTTTGAACCTTAAAGCAGAGACAGTGTGTTGTCCTGGTCCCTGCTTTTACTATGTCTGGCCACTCTCCTCAGCTCTGCCCTGAGCAAAACACTGCAGACTTTCACGCCAGCCTTCTCTCGCTCTGAGAGCCTACTCTTCTTGCATTCTCCCAAGGAGATTGAGTCATTCAGAAATGAATCTCTGGTAGTGCCACATTGTTTGGTGACTTGCAGCCCTGGTATTGTCACTTCAGTGGGCCTGCAACAGCTCCCTGAGATTCTGTTTTGCTTGTAATTTCTTTTTGTAGCTCAGACTTCTTATTACACTGGTGTCTTTGTCCGGGAACCTCAGCTCAGCTCACATAAGTTCTGCTTCCCTGCCTAACTAGGCATATGCAGGACTTAGCCAGGCACAGAGAGATGCCTAGCCAGCCTTGTCCTAGCCTGATGGCTTCCACAGGAGATGGCAGATCCTGCAGGGGACCCATGTGCATGGGAAGTCTAGATGCTTATTTTTTTAATCACAAGTAATTATACCTTTCATTGATCTTTATTCACTTGTAGAACATAGAGCCTGAACTGTAACAAAGTTCACCCCCTCCCCCAAGTCAGCCATGACCCACAGTTCAGTTTCTCAGGTAATTTTTCATGCTTTTGTGCAGGTTGTACACATACAGATGACAGGATTCTTTTGTGAAAATGAACTCCTGAAAGAATTGGTCAGGAGCTTGCTTTTTCCCCATGTGTCAAGTCTGGAATCCAACCCTAGAGACAGCCCCCTATTGCCTCAGTCCTCAGGAGGCCCCCGCAGTGTGTAACCAGTGTCACTCCTAGCACACGGCACCATATTTTCTGTCATGCAGTTTTCATGGAGATTTTGGTATTTTAAACCTTTTCACTGAACAGCATTACCACAGATATTCTTGTGTCTGTGTGAATTTGCAATAGATCGGATATTTTTTCTGCTTCTGGCCTGAGATGACACCTGCCAGGTTTCAGCGACTGCTAGGCATGAAGGATGCTGGAACAGGGACTTCTGAGGAGAGACTGATATGAGATGCTGGCAGGACCCAGCCATAAAGGCTGGGTAGTATATCTTAGGGAACAGGGACCCATGTGGCATCTCAGGACAATAGTGGATAATAGGGGCCGGAGAGATAGCACAGCGGTAAGGTGTTTGCCTTGCATGCAGAATGACGGTGGTTCGAATCCTGGCATCTCATATGGTTCCCCGAGCCTGCCAGGGGAGATTTCTGAGCGTAGAGCCAGGAGTGGCCCCTGAGTGCTGCCCAGTGTAACCCAAAAACCAAAAATAAAAAATAGTGGACAATAGGGGGTGGGGACTGGAGGTCTTTAAGAACATCAAGCTGGGGCCCGGAGAGATAGCACAGCGGTGTTTGCCTTGTAAGCAGCTGATCCAGGACCAAAGGTGGTTGGTTTGAATCCCGGTGTCCCATATGGTCCCCCGTGCCTGCCAGGAGCTATTTCTGAGCAGACAGCTAGGAGTAACCCCTGAGCATCGCTGGGTGTGGCCCAAAAACCAAAAAAAAAAAAAAAAAAAGAACATCAAGCTGGAGAGACAGAAGATTCCTAAAAAGGCAGTGGGGGTAGCTTTGGGCAGGGCAGTCCCTGACCTGCATGATCCACTCTACTGTCACTAAGACTCATATGCACCCGCCGTCTGTCCCGCAGGGAGAAGGTCTGCCTGGTGGATGAGGACTCCCACTCTTCAGCTGGGACACTGCCGGGCCCCGGAGCCTCCCTCCCCTCCTCTGGCCCAGGTCTGACATCCCCACCTTACACAGCCACTCCGATTGACCACGATTACGTCAAATGTAAAAAACCCCAGCAGCAGGCGACGCCGGACGGTACAGTCCCTGTTCTCCCTACTGCCAGCCCAGGGCGGCACGCCCCCCGTGGGGAGGGCGCTTCGGGCAGCGAGCCGCTTTGTTTTGGTGAGGGGGGTGCTGGGTCTGGGGTGACACGGGCAATGTTGCGGCTGCTCATCCACCTCATGGACTCACGGTGATTCTGTGCTCCCGAGACATGCTCAGGGTCTCCACCTGCCAAACAGCCCACCTGGAAGTGGGGAGGGCAAGGTATGGGCAGGGACCTCCAGGGTCAGCTGACTTCTGCCCTGCAAAGGAGCACTTTACCGGTCTGTCAGCCAGGTCATCAGGGAACCTGCCCCCGGGGTGACACCTGCCTCAGAACAGTCTGACCGGCACATGGTCACAGGGAGGTTTCCATCTGGAAACGGGCATGAATGATGGGGAGTCAGCAGGGACCTCATGCAAGTTCTGTCCCATGTGGGCTGGGGCAGGTGGCGACTAGCCAACCACATTCCTTACTAACATCTGGAGGCTTGCATGCTGGCCTCGCCGCTTGATCTCATGTTCCCTAACCCTCATAAATGAGCAGCAGGTGACAGATCATTTGCTGGATCATTCTCAACTGCTGGACTTAGCGGGCCAAGAGGGTAGAGCCCTGGGGAGACAGTGCCAGGGCTGAGGAACACCTCAGTCTCACGCGCATGCTGCGTCTCATCAGGGCCGTGGAAAAGAAGTCCAGTGGGGTGCCCCACAGCACAGGCGTTATGGAGTAAGTGAGGTGAGAGAGCAGACCCAGATCGAGGATGCGGATTCTCCTGGTGGGTGGATGGGATTTGGGCAGGGAGATTTGCTGCGTCCCCTGCAGTGTGTGTTGAGTGGCTGTGGATCTGAGTGTGTGGCGAGGAATGTCATTGCTTCCCTCTTCTTCTTGACTGTGCAGAGTTGAGCAGAGATGGCCACCTGCTCCTGTGCCCAAATCCTGCTTCTTCCTTCTTCATTAACTCCCCACAGCAGGAAGCTGTCCTGAGGTCCACCTTCTACTCTCGTACACAGTGAGAAAACATACTGCAACCAAACTCCTGTCTTGGGATTCACTTTCTGCCAGGCCCATCTTGTAAGGATCCAGCAGGGCTGCTCTAAAGGACAGACAATGCCCCTTGCTGTGTTTTCAGAACCGTGACCCATAGCCCTACTGAGCCTGACCAGACTGGTGGGCCCTTGAAGCTGCAGGACCTCCATCTCGATGAGGATACCCTGCAGGGGCAGAGGAGTAAGGCAGGATTGCCCCAACGATTGCTCACTGGCACCATCACCAGCCTCTTGTGCTGGCACATGTGTGTGGGCTCTAGGGGAGCAGAGAGTCAGGGTAGATGCTGCTGCCCCTGGCCATAGTGTGAAGATGATGGTGGGGGCTTCTAGCAGTTTCAGAAGGAGAGCTTGATGAAATTTGAGTATCAAGAGCTGTTCATTTTTGAATGACTAAAACCTCTTTTTCTGAACATGATCACTGGTAGCCACCAAGATCCCAATACCCCACTTCTGCTGAGTCCTAGCCCATTGTGTCAAGGAGCCCCATCCTGGCTGCCCTGCTCTGTCTAGGCCTAGTTGTTGTGTGCTTTGAGATCTTAGAGAGGGAGAGTTGTCTGGAGCTTGGAAGTTTTCAGGACCCTGATAGAGCAGTGGTCTCATGCTGTCACATGGCTTGACTGTCTTTATGCAACTTGTGTCAGGCCAGCAATAGAGCTCACAAGCCTGCACTCTGTGCTCCTGTCAGCCCCAGCTGTTGACCACATCTGTTCTGCCTCATCTCCTGTGGAAAGGTGGGAGCCTTGGACCCTCTAGCCAGTGGAGCCTGAAAGGGTGAAAAGGAGGTAAAAACGCCTGAAATGAGAAAGGGAGATAGAATGTGTAGCCCTGGCACAGACAGAAAAGCTGTATGGAGAAGTCAGAGAGGAAGGCCAGGCAGAACAGGGTTTTGTCTGTCAACTGCTTGTTGTCATGGGCAACCCAGGGCCTCACCTCTCAGGACCATGGTTCCTTCCTCTGTATTCTGGGGTTATGTTTTCTGCATGAGGATTAAGTGTCTGTGCTTGCACCTACCAGACACACCCCCAGGTTTTCAGAGGTGGCAGTACTGCATCATGGCAGTGTTCTCTTAGAGATCTGGGGCCATTCACTTCTGCTTGCAAGGGCTGGAGAGATAATCTAGTGGGTAAAGTGTTTGCTTTGCAGCATCTGGCCTGGACTCAGTCCCCAGTGCTTTATATGGTCCCCTGAACCCTGCCAGGGCAAGCCCTGAGTTCCATTGGGTGCCCCCCCCCCCAAAAAAAAAACCCAAAACAACAAAAATCAAAATCTCATCTTGCAACCTTATTTTCTTAGCTAATGGGTCATCTCAGATAGAGGCAGCAGTGTCCTGGTGGGCCAGGTGGGTACTGTGGAGCCAGCAGCAGTCAGACAGGTCTGATCTTGGGCAGGAAGCTTATCTCAGGTTCCAACTTTAGCAGAACTAAGAACAGTAGCTCCAGGTATCTTAGGTAAAGGTGCCTAAGAGACAGAGGCCTAGTTGCTTCCTGCAGCTGCCCATGGCCCTTTAGATTCTTGACAGCCACAGCTGCCTTTAAAGCCAATGCACCTTGGTGGGTGGTTCCCTACTGGCCTGAGATGTCTTCAGCTGAATCCATCATAAGCAGCCCACCAAGTCATGGGTGACTCCTCCTCCTTACCCGTCTGCTTCACTCTTCCCTCTTAGAACTGGTGCTGAAACTCTTGAATAGAAAAAAGTCCCACAGGGAGCAATTGTAATCACCAAGGACCACCCAGTAATTGCTGTTCAAACACATCTGAATACAGCATGGGCACTGAGCCAAATATGTACCCTTGTCCATATGCAGTGTCTCTGTGTGTGTGTGTGTGTGTGTGTGTGTGTGTGTGTGTGTGTGTGTGAGTGAGTGACTCTCTTATGTGGTATGTACTTGCTCTGCTGGATCCAGGCAGGTCAGATTGTTCTGTTCCTTATGGTTACCATGTAGGACTGACCACATGTCCCGTCCCCCATTCTCCCACAAAGAAACCTGGTTGAGAGTCATTAGGTACTTATCTGGGCCTAGCTGGGACAGGGCCCCAGAAGAGTTAGGACCTAAAACTTCCTGTTCCTGACAGAGTCCAGATTGGAAATTCACAGGTACAGGACCAGTAAGCTGAGACAGACTTTCTGCCTCTTGAGCTCCTTGTCACCTCAGGATGCCAAAGTTGGACATAAGTGCACAGTCCTGTCAACTGGGTGTCCTGTCAATACTGTGACAGATTCAGGGGACAGTCCTTGCAGTCCTTGCTGGGGCTTCTCTGTGAGGGAGGAGGAGCATATCAGTGAATGGCATAGCAGAGAGTGAATGAGGAACTAAAATTGTTATAGAGGCTTGGTCCCACCTCCTGGGGGAAGGAACCCATCTTGGTCCAAATATGAGTGGGTGCTGAGGGGACTATCAGGAGGGTGAATAGACAACAGGCTGAGGGTCAGAGAACAGTAGCTGAGAATAGGGTGTTCATGGTTGTAGGGTGCCCATCTGATCCGGTGACAGCATGAGCAGATTTCCAGACCCCCTAGTGGCAGTTAGGGGCTGTGTGGGGCCCCTATCAGAGCCCTGTGTGACTTCATCCCACTCTCCATACTGTCACTGTGTGTGTGTCGTGTCCCGTCTATGCTCATCCTTGCCTGCTCGCCCACTCTTCCTCACCAATATTGCCCGTGCTGCCCCTAACCCTGACCACACTCTTCTCCAGGCTCTGTCTTTCCGCTTGCACCTGTCACGGCTCGCTTCTGGGGACGACGCAGACCGCATGCTCAGCCCACAGTCCGGCTCGCTGCTTCCCCCGTGCTGGGGGCGCCTCCACATCTGCTGGTCCTGTGATCCAGAGTGTCTGTTTAATGTGCTTGGCTTCTGCCCACAGCCCGTCTGCCTGGCTCTGGCCAGATGCAAATAGTGCGTCCCTCCCGCTCTCCTGCCTGGTTGGCAGGTGGCTGAATTCTATATTTCCATTGCATTGTTCTTTTTTGTTTTAAAAAGTGATAGACATCAGACTCTAAGATATCAATGGATCTAGGGGCCGGAGAGATAACACAGCAGTAGGGCGTTTGCCTTGCACGGGGCCAACCTGGAATGGACGATGGTTTGATTCCCAGCATCCCATATGAACCCCTGAGCACTGCCGGGTGTGACCAAAAACAAACAGAAAAAAAGATATCAATGATCTATATAAGGTCAAGTGTGTGAAAATGCAAAATGTGCACAGGAATTGTGCTAAGTTACTCTGAAGGGGGCTGGTGTCCATACCCCCAGTGACCAGGCCTCGGCTGGGTTGCACAGGGCAGTCAGTCCGGATACAGTTCTGGCTGGGTCTCTGCTCATGGGCCTTGTGCCTCAGGGACTGTGGCTCACCCACTCACAGTATGCAAGTTCTATTTCTGGGAACCTGCCTTCCCCAAGTGCATGAGATCCCAGTGGGGCTCAGGCTGTCCCAACCCAAGGCTCTCTTCAGGGTGGGAAGTAGTGTTGGGGGCTATAGAGGCTTCCCTCAGATCACTGACCTCCATGTCGTCACTCACCCACTCTGAACCATGCTGAACACAGCTCCAGGCTGAGTTTGTGAATTTGGTCCTTAGGGCAACCTTTCTGTTTGTTACTTACCTGTGGTACCTCTGAGTGCTGTGGTCACTTGCACTGGGAAGGTTTGATTGTCCAGGAGAGCAGGGAAAGATGGAGGCAATCTGCCAAGCATCGGAGCTCTGCTCTTTCTCTCTTTCCCAGTGATGTGAAAGAAACAAAACAGAAGTTTTCTTTCAACCAGACTTTCTTTTTGGTGTAGAACTTTATGTTGTTTCTTAGAACTGGAGCCAGAAAGCTAGCTCCGTGGGTTGCTTGTATGCTTTGTAGGTTTGAGCCTTACCACTAAGCACTGCTGGATGCATCTCCAAAACCAAACCAAAACTGAACTGGAGTGGTAGCACAGTAGGGAGGGTGTTGGCCTTGCACATGGCCAACCCTGGTTCGATCCCCAGCATCCAATAGAGTCCCCTGAGCCTGCCAGGAGTAATTTCTCTGAGCTCAGAGCCAGGAGTAATCCCTGATCACCAATGAGAGAAGCCCAAAACCAATACAACAAAGACAATAATAAAAGAAAATCAGCACTTACTATGTACTGAAGGTCAGCTAGCCTGCAGTGTTATTTCCCTCTCAGCTGTCAGACATGGTGGTTTGGCTTCATCATGTGCTGTGAAGTCACTGTTTCAGTGACTTCAAATTTGTGTTTCAGGGCCTGAGCGATAGCACGATGATAGGGGATCTGCCATACAGCAGCTGACCCAGGACGAACCCGAGTTTGATCCCCAGCATCCCATATGTCCTCCGAGCCTGCTGGAAGAGATTTCTGAGTGCAGAGCCAGGAGTAACTCCTGAGCGCTGCTGGGTGGCCCCAAAACAAACAAACGAACAAAAAAAAAGTATGAGTTTCACTTACCTCACTCCTATTGGGAATCTGCTTCATACCCCCTTCCTTGACTGGTGTTTATAGATGGAACTTTATATCTCTTGATCCCTTTCACCCATCTCCACAACCCTCCACACCTTGGAAGTACATAGGATGGGTTTGCTGCTCCAATCAGGACATCTCCATATGCTTAGTCCCTGCCTGCAGGGGGCGCTGCCATACTGCAGAGCCCCCCACCCCAAGACTTCCAACCCCTTCTTCCTTCCTCCTGAGCTGATTCAGAACATCCCCCCAGTGCCCAGCCCCAGTTGGCCTCTGCTCTGCACCCTTTGAGAGTGTTAGACTTTTTGGCTCCTCAGACCTTATCTGAGACTCATGGGAAAGCTATTTCAGACCCCCTCCCTGTAGGGTCCCTGGCTCCCACATGTCCTGTCTATCAGCTGAGTCTTTGCTGTGATTCTAGAAGCAATTCCATGGAGGTCCCACCCACAGTTGCTCCGCAGCAGAGCAGAAGCCCCGGGAGTGTCAAATGCTGCCCTTTCTTGCCCACACCATTGCTGACACGATCTGCCCGCCTTTGCCTCACGCCTCAGCGTGTTCTGCACAGCATCCAGGAGGCATGAGCGTGTCGGGTGTAAATAGCTGCTGAAGCCAAACCTCAGTTTTCATCATGTTCACAACTGGGATTCTACCAGATTAGTGATTCTTTCAGGCCCCAAACCCAACAGCTTTGTGAGCCTGTGAGCTCACTGGGCATCCTGCCAGCTCAGTGAAACCCTCCCGGCTTCTCAAACACTTGCTGTGGGGTGTGTGCTGCTGCCCAGCACACAGAAGCTTCTGTTGATTCGGGTGGCGAAAAGGCGTAGTGGCGCTTGCTGCTCAGAGCTCTCCAGCTGCAGGGGCATGGCCTGGCCCCTTGCCCACACACAGCATCAGTCGTCTCTGCCAGGGCCAGAGTCAGTGCTGCAAGACAGGCAGTGGGTTGTCACTCCTGAGTGCCAGAAACCAGGTCAGGCCTCGTAGGCGGGGCTCCCATGTGGTGACAAGCCAGTTTCTGAAAAATGGGAAGAAAAGATCTGGAGTGGCCTGAATGACAGATCTGAAGTTGGAACGTGAGTTTGAGACTCCCAGAGACTAGCTCTGACAGTAATTTTGGTTTTGTTTTGTTTTGTTTTTTTCTTTTTGGTTTACACCCGGCAGTGCTCAAGGGGTACTCCTGGCTCTGTGCTCAGAAATTGCTCCTGGCAGGCACGGGGGACCATATGGGATGCCGGGATTCGAACCACCATCCTTCCTTTTGCATGCAAGACAAACAAATGCCTTACTTCAGACTATCTCTCCGCCCCTTGTTTTGACTTTTTGGGTTGTCACACTCGACGGCACTCAGGGGTTATTCCTGGCTCTGTGCTCAGAAGTCGCTCTTGCAAGACTCATGGACCATATGGGATGCCGGGATTTGAACCAGGGTCTGTCCTGTGCTGCCAGCATGCAAGGCAAATGCCTTACCACTGTGCTGTCGCTCCGGCCCACGACAGTAATTTTGTGTGATCTCTGGAGTCATGAGTCTCTGTCCTCCTCATCTTCAGTGTCTAAATCAGCAACCCCCGCCATATCTCTGAGAGAAATGGTCCCTCACCCCGGAGATTCAGGCTGGGGCTTTCTCACAAGGTCTGCAGGCCTGCCTGGAATCTCATTCAATTCTCCCAGAGCATTGAGGAGTCAGGGAAGTCCATTCTCCAATGGTGAGATACAGAGCTTTGTGTTGGCCACCCAGGAATCTCATACATTCCTCATGACCCACTTTCTATTGTTCATCAGCCTGGCAGATACTGATGACTCACCATTTACCGGGCAGCAGGCATTGTACAGGCAGTGGAGGAAGGACTGTAATAGGCTCTGTGGGGTGTCTGGGAGGTCACTGTCCCCCACACCTGGTCTCTGATCCGATGAGGGAAGGAGGCTGGAGCAGTGGTTCTGCCTTTGGGCTTTATTTCCGGCATTGCTCTCTGCCCATCGGCCTGCTCTGGGCGGAGCCTTCGTGTCTGTATTTCTACATAGTACAGACACTAATTTCAGTTTGACAAAAGCAAAATTCTCTCCCCATTCATGACTAGGTCTCTGTCAAGTTGGAGACATTAGAGATAAAAATAAACCCTGATTCTCTGAGGCAGTAGTAATGATAGTTGGACTGACAGTTTGGGGGAATACTTACTTGTTTATAAAGTCCTGTTTCATAAATACCTGTTTCAAGCATTTAATCCTGATAACCATGATCTCAACTGTGCACTTGTTATTACTACAATTTGACATGCAATATCGTACTTTGATATGTAAGCTCATTTTATGATATAGATGATCCCAAGGTGCTGTGGGGTGTGAATACATTCTACCTGAAGAATTTCTTTTAATTTTTTTCTTGTAGATCAGGTCTAATGATAAGGAATCATCCGTTTTTGTTTGAAGAATCATTTTATTGTTTGCTTTTGAGGAAGATTTTCAAAATTGATTTGGACAGAGATTTTTTTTTCTTTTTGCACCTTAAAAATGTCTAAATAGATGATGTTGCATGAGAAGTTATAATTTTTCATTTTCTCCTATATGTTCTGTGTCTTCCTTCACTGCCAAGATTTTCTTTGTATTTCTTATTTTTAGCAATTTGAATATGATGCATGGGATTTTAACAGGCACAGGGAAGTCTTTGTCCTGTTCGGTATTTTCTGAGATTCTTGGTCATTTGATGTCTTACGTTATTTCTGGGAATTTCCCAATCATCGTCTCCTATAATATTTCTTTATTTTATTTTTTTTGTTTGGTTTTTGGTTTTTGGGTCACACACGGCAGTGCTCAGGGGTTCCTCCTGGCTCCATGCTCAGAAATCACTCCTGGCAGGCTCGGGGAACCATATGGGATTCTGGAATTCAAACCAATGACCTTCTGCATGAAAGGCAAACGTCTTACCTTTATACTATCTCTCCTATAATATTTCTTTCATCTTCTATCTCATCTCCTGTAATTCTAGTTACTGTGCTAGAAAGATCATTTGATGCTCTATTCTGAATTTCCATCCACCTTTTTTTCTTGCGTTTAAATTATTTCTGCTGAGCTATACTCAAGTTTTGATTCCCCCACCCCATCTGTTAAGTCTATTGAGAATCCCAGCAAAGGCATCTGTTACTATTTCTTTAAAGTTTAGTGTCTGCATTTGTTCTTATAATTTCCACCTTAATCCTGAAATTCCTCATTTACTCCTACTTTTGCCCACCATTTTCACTATAGGATTTAACATAGTAACCATGTCACAGCACTCTTAGTCCTTTTAAACTTCCCACCAGGTAGTTCCATCAATCTGGGTCATCTCTGGGCCTGGTTCTATTGATTATTTTGTTTCTTGACAATACTCTTCCTGTGTGTGTCTTACCATTTTCCTGTTGATAGGGTAGAAGAAAATGGAAAGAGATCCTATGTTTGTTGCAAATGGGCTTCCCTCTCTGTTTCTTGAAAGGGAAGGAAGCAGTACAGATGTCAAGCTGTGGTGATGTGGAGATTTTTATGATGGTGGTGGATACCCTCTGTGCACTGCCAATTTAACTTCTCCTTTTGGGTTTTCCTTGTGATGTTGCTGGGGACTGGTTTGCATGGAGGTTTTTTTAGAGGTCCACATTCACTTTTAGCATTAGACTTTGCTGTGTTCCTTGGGGAATCTGCATGTTCTTGTCCTTCTTTCTATGGTTGACTGCTTTGACCTTTTCTCTTGCTGACCTGGGATGAGGGGTGGCCTCCCACCTGTCTTGGTCCTGCCTCAGCTGTTGACAGGTTACTATGTCCCTGAGATTCAAGTAGGGCTTTCTCTATTTTTTGGACCCAGATAGGAAATCGATGCCCTCCAACTTCT